>NC_090654.1:242125453-242458385 GCF_040937935.1 Hyperolius riggenbachi
CCGAGTTGGCAGAATGAAATTCTCTGCGTCGTTCTCGGCCCCCTCCCTCTCTGCATCCGGCCGTTCCATTATCGGGAGGAGGGGGGGGTATGCTCTCTGGCCAATACCCATGACACTTATTCCAGCACCAATACCTTATTTTTAGGAGTGTGGACCAATGAAACGCTCTTTGTAATTGAAATGGCAATATATTGTTCTTTTAACATCTCTTTTAATCGCTTGTGATCTGCTATTTGGAGACATCTGTTACTAATTGGATGTACCTGAAACTAATCAGACGCAATAAATGCATATTGAAGCAGAAGAGTGTGTGTGTGTGTGTGTGTGTGTGTGTGTGTGTGTGTGTGTGTGTGTGTGTGTGTGTGTGTGTGTGTGTGTGTGTGTGTGTGTGTGTGTGTGTGTGTGTGTGTGTGTGTGTGTGTGTGTGTGTGTGTGTGTGTGTGTGTGTGTGTGTGTGTGTGTGTGTGTGTGTGTGTGTGTGTGTGTGTCTGTGTGCTCAAATAACTGAAATGTTTACGCTAGTTTATATGAAAAACGCATTTTAGAGCGGACATAAGGCTAGATTCACAGTGGCCGTTACATTCATGCAGGCAACAAGAACGCAACAGATCAGAAAAGTGCAGCCCCACGTTATCCGCGCATTGCGTCGCATACAGTAAAGCATACAGTCAATTAAAAGTATGCTTCATTGTAACTGCTAATGCACATGTTTGCGGTAACGCATTGCAGGGGGGAACCGTGATGCAATGTGAATCATATGCTTTAGGGCAGCAACAATTAGGGGGCGGCAAGAGGCGGCTCCACTCCACAAATGTCCCCCTCCTAGCACTCCCCGTCTCCCCCTGCGTAGATGCATTCACTCACCTGCTGTCAACATTCTAGCGATAGGATCTCCATGCGCCTGTCCAGTGTCCTGTATCCATGGCTTCAGCGGTGTCTCCTGTGAACTGTAATGTGCTGCCAGGTCACATAAGGCCCCACTGTAGTCAGAGAGGAAGCAGGACTTGTGGCTGGTGAACCCATCAGTAATCTGCTGAGAGCAGGTGAGTGATGAGGTGTCGGTTCAGCACATACCCGGCATCCTGAGCATCAGATGCTGCGGGCCAGCAGGGAGGAGATGCTGTCTTAAGAAACTCCAGTTGTTATCTATGAAAAAAATCCATTGAGCTCCGCCACTTTCAAAGTCGTGGATAGCTCTGTCTTCTAAAGCTTATTATCTCAACTGTCAGTGTCAGACTTTTTCTTCTTTTTCTTTCCAGAGGACAGGTCAATAGTTCACTAGCTTGCTCTGTTAAATCATTTAGAATGCTGAGTAGTGTGTAAACTGCAAACATTAGAGAATGATGCAATGTTATAAAAAAAAAAAAAAAACACTAAAGAACTGAAAATAAAAATATGAGAATATTTTCTTTGCTACTAATCTTCTAGTAATTATCCGTACTACACAACCAATTCATTATATCATATTTTTTTTTCACTTTAAAAGATCAGCATGACATTCAAGCAAGTAGCGTTTTTAAGATTTAGGCCTGAACCTGATTATGTGGCAGCATATTCATTCTGTGATGAGATGCACAAGCATACAAAGGCTGTCAGAGATTTGGCTTGAGGCCTGAGGCATATAACAGACAAGCGGTAAAATAAATTATCAGATTTCAGGAGACAGAAACACTACTGACAGGTGATTTCAGCACTACACTGCACTTAGCACTACTAACTAACCCACAATGACCCTACAGGTAAACATGTTTATTCATAATATCAGTGACTTCTCCAGGTGGGCAGGAGTGAACCAGCAGGGAGGTAGTGATGATGGAAGGTGTGTGTGTGTGTGTGTGTGTGTGTGTGTGTGTGTGTGGGTGTGTGTGTGTGTGTGTGTAGGTGTGTGTAGGTGTGTGTAGGTGTGTGTGTGTGTGTGTGTGTGTGTGTGTGTGTGTGTGTGTGTGTGTGTGTGTGTGTGTGTGCGTGCGTGCGTGCGTGTGTAGGTGTGTGTAGGTGTGTGTGGTGTGTGTGTGTGTGTGTGTGTGTGTGTGTGTGTGTAGGTGTGTGTGGTGTGTGTGGTGTGTGTGTGTGTGTGTGTGTGTGTGTGGTGTGATGTGTGTGTGTGTGTTGTGTTGTGTGTGTGGTGTGTTGTGTGTGTGGTGTGATGTGTGTGATGTGTGTGTGTGTGTGGTGTGTATGGTGTGTGTGTGTGTGTGTGTGTGTGTGTGTGTGTGTGTGTGTGCGTGTGTGTGTGTGTGTGTGTGGTGTGTGTGTGTGTGTGTGTGGGGGGGGGGTTGCCACAGGCTGGGCTTCCGTGATCATCATGTGACTTTTGGAAAGAATTACGGCTGTGGCGTTGCTGATGACACAATCACTGCAGTTTTTGTGTACCAGCCGGGGGTAAGTGCGAACGGTGAAGTTTCCTCCCACTATTTTATCCAGTAGATGGAAATATTTTTTTACTTTATTACTGCATGTGCACCACTAAATGTTAAAGCAGCAGGGACAACCATACTATGCCAGGAGAAAAAAACACACATATAAGTAGATAACTACTAGTTATACTTACATAACAGATGTATATTACTGTCCACGTTCTGATCTCAGTGATTTTTATATAGTAAATAAAAAGATTTGCCTTTTTGATTCCCTCTGACTGAAGCTAATTCTGATGTAATTTCCCCCAGTTCTCTTTTTTTTTCCTCCTAAAATCTGCACTGCCGTAGCTGCTTGCTTTGTAAACATGTGCGCACAGCAAGAGCAGATTTCAGCACTAGCTTCACACTGAACCGCCCTCAGCCAATCAGGAGGGGTGATGACAAGCTTCCTTCTCGTCTGCAATGTACAAAGTAGAGCCAGGCTGACAGATAAGATTTATTACAGCAGAAATATTTCTGATGAGATTGGAGTGCTTGCAGTGCAGGGTAAAGGTGGCCATACATGGTACAATTTTTTTTTTTTTTCGATTAGATGATTTAGTTCGATTATTCCGTTAGATCAAATATAAAGATTTTTCCAGCATGTCCGATCTGATTTTTCTCGAAAAAACGGGATAATCATTCGAATTTCTTGATAAAAAAAAATAAATATTTTCAACTTTCATTCGATTCGATCATTTAGATCGAATAAACGGGATAATCAAACGCTTTTATTGTACCATGTATGGCCACCATAAGGCTACAGAATTCATAATAAACACAGAGCAGTGGCTAAATGGAATTTGATTTTGTGGCTGACAATCCCTATTTTTGGATTGAATGCAAAAAATGTGCATATACATACACGGTTTTGTGTTCACGATCGCAAATGCATAGAAAAGGGGCGTTTTTTTTGGTGCCTCTTATAAAGCGAAAACAATTGTAACAGTAGTTTGCCTTCTGAAAACAGAAGGTAATTGCAATTATTCAGGTTGGAGTGTGCATAAGAGGTGCCCCACAATGCATCACTGCTGAATATGCAAATCATCGCTTTGTTGTCCCTGATAGCTAAACATGCCTTCAGAACTGCTGGAATGCAATGATGTGCCAGCTTGTTAATTGTACAGAGTCACAATAATCCAACATACATACAGACTGTTTCGGATTGGTTGATCCTCATAAGTGCACGGCATGGATTAGTATGGCTGTATGGGGTAGGACTTGAAATACCCAGAGTTACAGATTACCCAGTAAGCTCGTGGTGAACCAGAACTCCTAGGAGTGTGTAAGGGGCTGAGAAGGACCAAAAAGCCCTCTTACTACAGTATATAGTGCCAGCATCTTCCATGGGGCTGTACAACAGACTACAAGGTATAACAATACAATATAAACAATACAGTGACAGTTAACAGTACAAGACCATTGTGGATTACAGTTTATGCAGTAAACACATCAATAACTGATTCTTCCATAAAGGTGGAAGATATGCATCCACATTGCACAGCATTAAGAGACAAAAGGGAAAGAAAGCCCTGGCCAATTGGTCTTAAAGTCTAAAGGGTTAAGGGATAGGACAACAGGTGAAGGGAAGCTGTGTATGGGATGGTAAAATCGTGGTCAGTTGCCAGGGTGTCCTTAGAGAGTCGGATAGGGTTGTATGCTTCCCTGAAGAGGTGTGTTTTCAGGTTGCGCCTAAAAAGGGTAAGTGTGGGCGAGTGACGGATAAGTTGAGGTGGGGTCTTCCAGAGGAGGGGAGAGGATCAAGAGAAGTCTTGTAAGTGGGAGTGAGAAGAGGTGTCCAAAGAGGAAGACAGGAGAACATTGTTAGTAGGGCGGAGATTGCATGTAGGATGTTATCTGAAAATAAGCTAATGTAGATAAGAAGGAGCTAGGTTGTAAAGTGCTTTGTAGGTGATCCTCAGGAAGTGGTGTAGCAATAGAGGATGCAGAGCTTACGACCACACTGGGGCCCTTGGACCAGAGGGGCCCCGAAAGGCCCTCTCTCAATTTGAGTGTCTTTATTGGTCCTGTGCTGGTATATATCTCCTCTATAGATGTTATGAATAGTGATAATCATTAACAAACTGTTCCCCATTCCCTTCTTGCACCTCTGACACTGTGGCTGTCCTTGGCAGATTTTGGTGCACCATATCAACTGTTATGTATAGAGTGCTTAAGGGGGGCCCAAAGTTCCTTAGCTATGTTATAGTCAGAACCCGAAGTCTGGCCACTTCGGGTTCTGGCCGGTCAAAACTAGAAGTGGCCGTCTCACTGTGGCCAATGCGCGAAATGGATTGAATCCTGGCGGTTCTGTTCTTTCTCCCATGGCTCTGGCTCCTCCCCCCGCCCCCCTCCTATTGAGTTCTCGGCAGCCGGGGACACACTCATGCACCCAGGGTGGTTCGTCAAGGCAGGAAAGTAGGGATTTGTGCCATTCGTTCCTACAGAGCAGTTGCTGGCAGAAGCAATGTCTGCAGCATTCCCACTCTTCTTCCCTGGCGCGCCAAACGACTCTGGAGTAGGGGGACGGGGACGCGTGTGTCCCGGCTGCCGAGAACTCAATAGGAGGGGGGCAGGGTGAAAGCCAGAGCTGGGAGAGAAGAAGGAGCCGCCAGGATTCGGGCATTGGCCGCAGTGAGATGGCCACTTATAGTTTTGACCGGCCAGTACCTGAAGTGGCCAGACTTCTGGTTCTGGCCACAACAGCTACCCCACTGCCTTCAGGCTTTTGAATTGTGTCCTTTGTGTAACCGGCAACTGCACATCACACACATTTTTTCCTCATTAGCCTTTTAAGATTATTTTTTAGGCTGTGGATTTAGTTTGGTATGTATTGTAAAAGCTGAAAATAATTTGGTCTGGTGTGGCTAGGACATGGCCAGGACAAAAGCATGCTGGACTTTTTAGGAAAGCCTAGTACCACCTGCATGTCTAAAGCCACTCTGCACTTAGCTTGATAAACCTGACTAGTGCCTCTGGTTTACTCTGTTGGGAAAGACAAAGAAAATCATGATTCTCTTGAGAAAGTTAGCAGTCCGAAGCATTTGTGAAATCAGTTCTCAACTTCTCAAGCAGCTCTTGAATGGAACTTTCCACCTGCTGGTTGCAAGTTGTAATAATTAAGCATTCATATGTAATATTGCACATTGGTTTAATCTTTGAGCAAACACAATGAATAAAACATGAAAAATTATGTTACCCTTTGAAGACACATTATTGATGGTGGTGGATACTGGCATCCCCAAAGGAATCTGAATACTGTGCATAGAGGATGAAATAAGCATTAAATGCAGACGCTATACACATAGCCCCCTACATCATACATTACTATGTATAATATAATACAGCTTCTTAGTTGCAAAACAAATTTAATAGTGCAGGGAGAATGAGATCATAATTTTATTACAGAGAAAGCTGCAATGTATTTAATCGGTTCAAATCTAATTTTCGAGCTATTTTATTCCTGTTGAATTTTCATAAATGTCCTGCTGCATTGCAGTTCTATGTAATCTATATCTACACATATATCGGGTTATACAGGCTGAGAAAATTTCTATTCTACTTATATTCATGAAGCAGAGGCTGTCTTCCAACACTAGGACAGGCAACATTTAAACCGTAACTCCACACAAAACAAATTAAAGAGGAACTTTAACCAACGATTGAACTTCATTCCAATCAGTAGCTGATACCCCCTTTCCCAGGAGAAATCTTTACCTTTTCTCGAATAGATCATCAGGGGAGTCTGTATGGCTGATATTGTGGTGAAACCCCTCCCACAGTGTGATGTCATAACCATGGTCCTGACAGTTTGCTGTCTGCGAACCTTGTTGCATTGTGGGAAAGAGTGGCTTTTTCCAATGGCCAAGCATGCAATATCTCCCTCTGTGCATAGAACTCTCAGTAACGAACAATCCATACAGATCACCTGGAAGAATGAAAGATGCCACCACCAGCGATCAATTTCAGAATGTAAATCAGAGAGAGGAAAGATTTTACAATGGGCAAACACAAGTAAAGAATCTGTACATTTATATTGTAAACAATACATGATTTTATTCATTATGTTATTTTCACTATAGTTCCTCCTTGAAGGACCACTATCGTGAAAAAGTAGGCAGTTAAAATCTGACAAAACCGACATGTTTTGGGCCAGTCCATCTCTTCATAAGGGATTCTCAGGGTCTTCTTTGTTTTCAACAGCATTTCCTGAACAGCATAGTCGCTCTGCCCCCCCCCCCCCCCCACACACACACATAGCAACAGAACGGGTTGTCAGCTACACAGCTGACAAACCTCTGTACAGGCTGGCCCAGCTATGGTGCCCAGGCGATATAAGTCAGCAGTGTGTACGCACCTTAAGTCTTAGAGATCACATAGATCAAGTTCAAGTCAATCCACAGGAAGGTTACCTAGTAAAGGCGGCGCGTGATCAAGTTGGATACACTAGGGGGGAGAACCCTGCCAGAAGTTTACAATTTAAGTGGAGAGGGTAGGATGGTAGATACACACTTGTACCAATAGGTGCTCAGCAGAGCGAGTTATGGCCTTGATGCCGGTGGGTAGGCGATCTTCAAGAGGTGGGTTTTGAGGTATTATTTGAAGGTGTTGAAGGATGGGACAAGCCTGATGGGTGATGGAAGGGGGTTCCAGAGAGTGGGGGCAGCTCCTGAGAAGTCCTGCCGTTCCGCGTGGGAGATGTGCAGGGTGGTCAAGCGCAGGTCATTGGAGGACCGGCGGGGGAGGTTGGGTGTATGTCTGTGGATGAGTTTAGAGATGTAGGTTGGGCAGGTCTTGTCTACAGATTTGTAGGCTAGGAACAGAATTTTGAAGGTGATCCTGGAGTGGATAGGGAGCCAGTTCGAGGAATTTAGTGTGGAAAAAATCTCCCTATTTTCCCCGTTTAGCTCAGAGGGCAGTTTAAATTGATGAAATTATCCTGATGGAGGAAATAATGGGCTCACAGTCAAATCCACAA
This sequence comes from Hyperolius riggenbachi, assembly GCF_040937935.1. Classification (NCBI taxonomy): domain Eukaryota; kingdom Metazoa; phylum Chordata; class Amphibia; order Anura; family Hyperoliidae; genus Hyperolius; species Hyperolius riggenbachi. Next base: position 242,132,831 of record NC_090654.1, read on the forward strand.
GGTCACTTAAAAGTGGACCTGAACTCTTGAAAAGGATAGAAGGAAACTATAGAAATGCACCCTGTATGTATTTAGAGAGTTTAGGCCAGCCTAATTCCCACTCATCTGTGACTTATCACAAGTTATAATTTGATCCCTCAGCTGCCTGCCACAGCAGAGAGCTAATCTGTAAACACAGGATGTTAACAATATGTCTGCTGCCATGAAAGCAGGAAATAGACACACTGCAGATTTATTGCAGAATTTGTATCAGCTGTAGCAAAGACATGTTTGTCTTTAACCTCCTGAGCGGTATGTCCGATACTGTGTCGGGCATGTCGCTCAAGAGGTTTTGCTAGCCTCAGGAGTCCCCCAGCATTAATCTACTAAAATAAGTGGCTGAATTAAATGTTAGCTAGCACTAGGCTAGCTAGTATAGGAGCCTCCCGCCCACTGATCGCCCCTATTCCCCCCAGATCCAGCCGCTATGTACATACCAAGCCTCTATGCAGCAATCGGCACAGCCTCCTGCACAGCTCCGGTCTTCTCTATGGGGAGGATCGGGACTGCTGCACATGATGTCATGGCGCTGACGTCATGGCGTCATGTATGATCCTCCCCATAGAGCAGACTGGAGCAGTAGCTGGATGGTGTAATGGTTTAGGGCTCTGCCTCTGATACATGAGACCAGGGTTCAAATCTTGGCTCTGCCTGTTCAGTAAACCAGCACCTATTCAGTAGGAGACCTTAGGCAAGTCTTCCTTACACTGCTACTGCCTATAGAGTGTGTCCTAGTGGCTGCAGCTCTGGCGCTTCGAGTCCGCCAGGAGAAAAGCGTGATATAAACGTTATTTGTCTTTTTGTCAGTTGTGCGGGGAGGCTGCGGTGAATGCTGGATAGAGGCTGGGTAATGTATATAGCGGTTGGATCAGGGTGATTGGGCGGGTGTGGGGCACCTATACTAGCTAGCCTAGTGCTAGCTAACATTTAATTCAACCACTAAATAGATTTATCCTGGGGGACTCCTGAAGTTAGCAAAACCTCTTGAGCAGCATACCGTTCAGGAGGTTAAAGGTTATTATGCTGTTGCATATCTTTTAGAGCAGAGAGGAAGTTCTAAGTTCAGGTCCACTTTAAGGAAAGAAATGCTAGTCTCGTCCTCCACAGACATCTTGTGCTTTGATTTTTTTGGTTTCATGAATTCATTTCTGCTTTAAGTTGTTGTGGCTTATATTGTTGTGAAACAAACACTTCTGTCTATTACATTTCTCTGCTTCAAGCGTGAGTATTCTGAACTTGGAACAATCAAGGTCCTGCTGTTCTCCGAGCATATCTACCAGAATTTCCAGAAAAGAAAAAAATGAGTTAAAAGCACCTTTGCAACTTTATGCCTCCTGTTTTCGACATTACTCTTCCGTAAAGCAACAGCCTGCACAACGAAATTACCCAGGGGGATATTGTACGTATCGCATGTTTTACATATGTACTGTACCTATAATGATGGTTGCTACTTTGTCTTATTTATTTCAAACATTTTATATTTACCCCTCTCACCCATACTAAGCTATAGCACGATATGGGCGGGGGGCTCTGCAAGCAGGGCCGGCACTATCATAGGGGCAAAGGGGGCAATTGCTCCAGGGCCCCAGCATCCATAGAGGCCCCCAAATGTCCCCTCCACCCCACTGAATCATAACATTTTTGTGTCTAAGGCGAGGTGACCCTTCCCCCCCTCCCCCCGTGCACGCCCCTCTCCCTCCGCAGCGTTATAGTCAGTGGTGGGGACAGGCAACCCCCCTCATCTGAAATCCAGGAGCTGCAGCTCCGTCTGTCTCCCTTGTAGATTCTGCTCTCCACTTCCTGTTTCTTTTGTTGGGGCTCTAGTGCCCGATGAGAGAAGCAGGAAGTGGAGAGCAGAATCTACAAGGGGGGTTGCCTGTCCCCACCACTGACTATAACGCTGCGGAGGGAGAGGGGTGCAGGGGGCTACTTGCAGAGAAGGCTGCAGTAAACCGGCGCTGATGCTGTTGTTAAGGCCCCATTCACACTGCATGCGTTTCCAGACGCCTTTTGGAAACGCGTGCGGGAGACCGGCACGCACGACATCAGACAGTGCATAGAGTGCACTGTCTGATGTTCACCCTGCATGCGTTCCGGACCTGTGCGGTCCGAGAACGCATGCTGCACGCATTTTTTGCAAAAACACGTGGCTGTCCCATTCACTTTTCAGTGATGGGATCAGCCACGCAATGCACACAAACGCGAATGGCGTGCGTTCGCATGCGTTGCGTTCCGCACGCATGGCCATCTGCGTTTGTAATGTGAACGGGGCCTAAGGGAGGGAAAATGAAGATGAGTGACAAGCCACTCACAGTGCTTTGCCTTTCGAAATTGATTAACTTAAAAAGTTATTATTCTGGCGCCTTCTACCACAACCCTTGGCCAGGGCCCCCCCAGATTACATTTGCCCCGGGGTCCCATTCTAGCTAGAACCGGCCCTGTCTGCAAGAGCAACGTCTTCCCCTCTCCTACAAAGTATTTTCCATATCATGTACAAGGGGCTCATCCCCACCTCTATTCGTTAGAGGTAGAGGTAAATACTGCCCCCACACATGTAGGGGTAACTCTTCCCACAAGTGTGGAGATAGGAATGGGGGGGGGGGGGGGCTTATGGAGGTGACTATCTATTATTAAGAAGACAGATACCTGTCCTTTACCCTCTAGATATATATCATGCTTGACCCTCTTGTCCTCAAGGAGGATTCTCATTGGTTCAAACTGTGAACCAATAGGGAAACCCAGCGGGAGGTCAATGCTTTTGCTTGGGCTTTCCTTCGTAGTATTGTGGCGGGTCCCTGCGAGGATCGGCAGTGTGAGGGTTGTCCCCGCGGGTAGTGGTGGTGTAATGAGCATAGCTCCAAACTGTCACTCTTTTGGAGGGACAGTCCCTCTTTGGGAACCCTGTCCTCTTCATGTGTCCCTCTTTCAGGACTCATGTATTCTTCTACTGAAAAATGTGTTTGTTTGCCTCTAAACTTTATTCACATACTTTAAATTGATTTATTTCTTATTTTCAAATGTCAATATTTATTTATTTATTGTATTTATAAAGCGCCAACATATTACGCAGTGCAGGCAATATGTAGGAAAATGAACCAGGATACAAAGGGCCAGTGTGGTTTGAATTATTAAACAAAATATTTTGTTATGTAATCTTTATGGCATACATGACTAGGGTGTGCTGGGGGCGTGGTTAGAGGTGTGACAGGGGTGTGACGTAAGTGTCCCTCTTTCTTATCTCAAAAAGTTGGGACTTACAGTGGTGGGTGGTTATGACAGTGCAGAGGGTGCTCGACCAAGTTGCAAGGATGAGGATCACTGGGACGGGGGGCACCGGCAAAGGAGCATCGGGTAGCAACAAGCAGCAGCAGTAGTCCATTGGGGACCGGTGTCTGGGGAGTGACACGCCAAGCAAGATTAAAGGAGAAGGAAGACAGAAGAAAGATGTAAGAGATGAAAGACGTCACAGATGAAAAAGAATGAAAAAGTTTTTTCGTTTTATCTACGTTTTTTTTTTTTACACTAAACAGGTAGAGGGTCAAAAATGGCTACCTTTACCTATTTAAAAGACAGTAGTGGATGATTGGCATCAGGACACCTTCTGGGGAAAGGGCACAGGAAACAAAAAACACGGGAGCCCAATAGTGTAATATGTTTAGTCAAAATTGTCAATGTAGAAGATAAGAATCTACTCACAAGAGTGGGTTGCAAGGGGGCAACCGACCACAGGAAGCAGGTGGAGACAATTAACCCGACTCCACTCGGGGAGGTCACTCGCGAGGCTCCCTTAGCTTGCTATTTCAATTGGCCTGGCACTGCTATTGGCCTGAGGAAGCGGGCTCAGACCCGTGAAACGCGTTGCCTGTGCTACCAATAAAATCTTTTGTCCCTAAAAAGATTTGTCGTCCTTGAGGTAAGCAACCTCCAACCTTTCTCGGTTTTAAACTGCTTTTAAACGCTTTTATATACCACCAGGGCGCCTCTTTAAACCATTTAGTGTATTTAAAAGACAGGTATCTGGGGTCTCATTAGTAGAGAAGGCTTTCAGATGCCAAAAGAAGTCAGCGGGTGATAGTGAGGTTTCACCTGCTCCAAGTTCTTGCCCATTCCTCTTCATATTTGATGGGAAGCATCGCTAACTGCATAGGGTGAAAAGAACTCGCTTGGGGATTAAATTGGCCAAGTGAGCTTTTTTATTCCCAGCTGGGTGCTAACTACAACTGAATTAGGCAAAGGTCTTGTTGCCAAATTTTAGAACTCGTCAACGCGTAATGTCCTGTTCTGTCTGTACAGCACCCACTGATCAGTCCTGCTTGAGCTTTGGGAGTCATTGAAGCACCGTCACCCCACCCGCAGGAATCCACCCAGCTGTGTGCTGATCGTTGTCCCTCTGCCCACCTCCGCAGCAACAGAGCCTGAAGACTAGCGATGTATCTATACAACACCGGGCTCTGAATTGTTTCCTGAGGGATTGTTTTCCAATCGCCAACAAGTGACAATTGCTACATGTGTGTCCTTAGCTTAGAGAGATTGACCTTCATCCCAATCAGTAGCTGATACTCCCTTTCCCATGAGAAATCTTTACCTTTTCTCAAACGGATCATCAGGGGGCTCTGTATGGCTGATATTGTGGTGAAACCCCTCCCACAGTGTGATGTCAGGACCATGGTACTGACATTACACTGTGGGAGCTTTGTTGCATTGTGGGAAATAACAGCTGTTTCCAACTGCCAAAAAAGCAAGCAGCACCATCTCCTTCCACAGGCATCACCTGCCGGCAGTAAAAATGTCACCATGTGATAAATGTCAGAATGTAAATCAGGGAGAGGAAAGATTTTACAATGAGCAACACTGATTAAATTATTTATACATAATTATTGTAAAATATGAGTGCATTTTTCATTACGTTATTTTCACTGGAGGTCCTCTTTAAGACTGAATTGGCACATACCCATATACTACACAAAATCTTCATATGTCTTGTGGAGATATATCCAGCATCTATCTATCTATCTATCTATCTATCTATCTATCTCTCTATCTCATCTGTAAAACAAGTGTTTTCAATTACGGTAATCAATCCAATTAAGGGAACTTTTACCGTATTTTATGTTAGACACATGGGCCATATGCAATTAACTTTTTCTCCTAAGTTTTCTCCTAGGTGATATTTTTAAATGTGTCAATAAAATGCATTTAAAGCCATCAGAAAGCAAGAAAATGCTCAAAATAATTGTGATAGTCCTTTTTCCTTTACTTGTTGGTACTTTTTTAGTTGCAAAGTGCTGGGAAGTTATTTTAATTTAAAAAAGGAAAAATTAGCTCCTAGGAGAAAACTCAGGTTTAAAAAGTGAATAGCATAAGGGCCACTGTATCTTCTGATTATTGGTCCACACCTCCGCTGAATATAACCCTGCATTTCAACTTTGCTCTAAAACATTATTTACAGTATATTATATGCAACCCAGCATTTTTTTTTACCAGACCAGCATTGGAAGGGTTACACAGTGCTTTAAAGTTCCTGGAGATTTCTGCAGACGCATCCGAAGCTGACATAGATACATTTTGTTTACATAAATGTATCTAAGTGTTGAATGTGACTCATCTCTCTGACTGAGAAGGAGCTTGGAGGACAGCCAAAGAGTGTGTAACATTTCTCAATAGATACATATAACTAAATAGAATGTAACAATCTGAACTTCTGCATATCTCTCCACGGAACTTTAAACCTCTGTGTTTAACCCTTCCAATGCTGGTCTAGTAAAAAAAAAATGCTTTTTGCATATAATATGCTGTAAATAATGTTTTAGAGCAAAGTTGAAATGCAGGGTTATAGTCCGCTTTATTTATCATATCTTTTTACAAGGTTTTCAATCTCTTAGTTGTAGTAGCCTCATCAAATCGAGCGGCAAATTCAATTTTTGTTTTGTTTTGGTTGCAATACAAACATCTGTACTGGTTCCAATATAAAAATATTCTAAGTGTAAAAAAAAAGTGCTTTTTTTATACTGTACATGTGCTTGCGGACAGCTTGCAAGCCCAACTTGCAAGCGGTCCACAAAAATGCTTACAATATATATAAACATATATATATACACACGGTATGTATATACACCCGCGCACACATGCACATTTCTTTCAAGGACTATTTAGGGATGCACATCTTATACATTACTGTGACTGTGCATTTACGTTTGTATAAAAAGAGGGATTTTATTGAACAGATCTGAGCAATCTTAATTACAGTCCTTTCATTGCTATTTGGCGGATCAATTATGTGGCGGTAATAGGTAAGATAGTAAAGCGTGTACCTGCAAGGAGAGCAGAGCATTAAATTTCTACGCTCGTGGTAATTAAATATATTGGCCTGACATTTGGTAGACCGGTTTTAGCGAAGTTTAATTACCTTGCTTCTGTGGCATAAGGGAATGCTGTTACGGGGTTTAACTACCATTTTCAATGTGCTGAAATCAGGACTGCGGCATTAGGGTAGACTGTGTATGATGAATTACATAACCAATGAGGGGTAGAACTGCAAAACACATCCATGTATACAATTCAACATGTTTTATAAGTTCTAAAGTGCCATTCCACCAAAATCTATATTTTTTTCTACTTTAAATGGAGTAAGCAGAAGTAGAAGCTGTTTTGAGCAAAGAGATACATGTGTGATTTTGGACAGGTGCATAACTAGAAGGGAACAGAGCCTGCAACCACAGGGGGGGCCTATAGCAGTAAGTAAGGGCAGTGGCGTAGCAATAGGGGTTGCAGGGGTAGCGACCACATCGGGGCCCTTGGGTCAGAGCCAGGGGCGTAACTAGGCCCAACCGGGCCCCCCTGCAGAATTTCAGAGCGGGCCCCCCCCCCCTCCCTGGGGCCCGCTCGTGGCTGTTTTGTGGGGACTGGAGGGGTGGCAGCATTAGGGAAAAGCCTTGGCCACAGTCGGCGGGGAGAGGGGAAGTTTCCCCCCTCTCCCTCACCTCGGGGCTCTCCCCTCCAGCTAGTTACAGTGTGGGCAGCGGCGGGCAGATACATACCTTCTTCCGTGAGTTCCCCTCCTCGCTCTAGCGGCTGATGTCACTTCCAGAAGTGACGTCACTTCCGGAAGTGACGTCAGCCGCTAGAGCGAGGAGTCTCGCACGGAAGAAGGTATGTATCTGCCCACCGCTGCCCACTGCCCACACTGTATCTAGCTGGAGGGGAGCACAGAGGGGAGAGCCCGAGGTGAGGGAGAGGGGGAGAACTTCCCCTCTCCCCGCCGACTGCGGGCAAGGCTTTCCCCTCATGCTGCCACCCCTCCAGCCCCCACAAAATGGCCCCGAGCGGGCCCCCCCACGGTAGCATGGGCTGCAGGGCCTATTGTTATGCCACTGGTCAGAGGGGCCCTCCCTCAAGCACAATATTAGCATTCTATTGGTCCTGTGCTGTTAATAATCACTTCTATAGATGCTTTAAATAGTATTAATCATCAACAAGCTGCTTCCCATCCCCTTCTTGCACCTCTGACACTGGAAATCCTTGGCAGGTTTTGGTGCGCCGTATCAATTGTTATGTATGTAGTGCTTGGGGAGCCCCATGTAAACCTTGCACAGGGGTCCATAGCTCCTTAGCTACGCCACTGAGTAAGGGTGCCCCCAACTACTACGTCACTTCCTCCGATAAAGGGTTTTTTTGTGGCTACATGTTATGGGTGATCATGGTGTCCACACTTGTTTTATGACCCTTGCAAAATGAACTCCCAGAATGTGAGGGTTACCAAGGGTAGGCAAGGGAAGGGGTGTGGTGAACATTAAAGAGGATCTGTATTGGAAAAAAATGCCCCTGAGGAGTACTCACTTTGGGAGGGGAAAGCCTCTGGATCCTGTCGAGGCTTCCCCCGTCCTTCTCCATCCCATGTGGCAGCGATAGAGCTCCCCATTCTGGGATGTAAATATTTACCTTCCTGGCTTCAGTGCAGGTGCCGTAGCGGCACTCGGCTGGGAAATAGGTGGAAATAGCCGATCCCAGTTGGGTCCGCTCTACTGCGCAGACGCAAGTCTCCGGTAGATTGGCTATTGCTCCTAATTCCGAGCGGAGAGCTGCAACAGCGCCCCCACTGGAACAGGGAAAGGTAAATATTGCACAGCCTGACAAATTGTCGGCTGTGCATTCCGTGGGCTGCAGCGAGACCACCGTTACATAGTTACATAGTTACTTGGGTTGAAAAAAGACATACGTCCATCGAGTTCAACCGTTGGATGGAGGAAGATGGGGAAGCCTCGATAGGATACCCCTCCCGAGGGTAGTACCCGCAGGGGCATTTTTTTTTCAATACAGAGTCTCCTTAAGGGGCCCCATTAAAATTTTGCTGGGGGATATGATTCGTATTTAAGCCACTGATTTTGGCACTGTCAGCTTGGCACCGTTATTTTTGGCATAGGTCGTTTCAGCTTACTGCAGTGCACCACGGATGTTAACAAAAGCTGACAATGATTTTTACATTCCCCCAGCCATGCCCCGCCCCAATATAAAATGCTTTTCCCTCTATGTCCAGCAATCCTCCCAACGTACCCTATACAGTACAGTATACTCAAAATAATGTCAACCACAAGTATATACAAGCTCGTTTAAAATGCAAAATCTATAAACTCAAGTATTCATTGTCCCAAGAAACAAGCATAGCCATGCCCCCTGCCCCCCTACACAATAAGGATGGGTGCATGCTGGAATTAAAAATGTTCTAATTATGGGAACTGAATGGAACAGATCTGAATGTATCCCATGCAAAGCAGTCCAGTCCATTCCATTGACTGGTATGAAGTTTGGGTCCAGTAAGACTTTTCCAGATCAACCGGATGAAGTGGGTGGCAACTGAGGCTGACAGAATCAATGAATCAATGGTAGCCTATGAGAGCGGATGGTGTCCATTGTCACTAGGCTTCTTGGCACATACATCTATCAAAATACTTACCTGCTACCATCCATTCGGGTCCTTCGCCGCTGCCGTCCATTCAGGTTCCTGCACACCAGATATGGCGATATACCTATCCCAGAGCCCAATCAGAAGCATCAAGCTACAATTGTTTTGCAATAGAATGAGAATGCAGGGACCAGAGCAGGATCATCCACAAGGCAAACCTAGGGCCAAGAGGGAATGCTAGCCCCCACCAAATCTTACTAAAAAAAGCCAGGTGATCATCAGTGGTGGGCGAAAACCATTTCATCGGAACCCTTTTCTGTCACAGACCCAAATGGACAGCGGCAGCAGTGGCAGAGGGACGGTGGCGACAGGTACTGAGTGGGTAGCGACATAACAACGGATCTAAAAACGGATAAAATGTTCATAACGGCTTCTCACTCACTCAACTCCGACTCCTCAGTTTATGAAACCACAGACTCCAGGTATCAAAATTGCTCCGACTCCTCGAATTCCTTAGTCTAATTTTTACAAAGGGTATGGATTCAGTTCAAAAATCATCCAACTCCAACTCCAGGTACCCAAAATTGCTCTGACTCCTCGACTCCACAGTCCTGCCTCACACAACCACCCCATTTATATCTACGATTCACATTACAGCTTCCCAACTACCTACAGCTCACTTTAACCCCTCTACCTATGCCTAACACTAACCTTGTCTCCGTAACTATAACCTTTATCCTACTCCTAACCTATCGCCGGACCCCTAACACTAACCCTCCTACTCACTTCCCCTTGTCTAACTGCTCACTTCTAATTGCCTAGCTGCTCTCTTCCTGTCATCTAGCCTCTTGATTTCCATCTCCAAGCTGCTTGCTTCCCAACTGAAGAACCTGGCGCACCATAGCCACTGTGGTCTATGTTGGTGCCTGTTTAAACAGATCGCGGTAGCCAAATTACCCACTTGACACACTATAGCCACTAATTAACATTGCAGTCTATGGGATGCCTTAAATTACCTGATCTCCTACTAAGTGTTTATAAAAACCTATCTATGAGCTGGGGCAGTGTCATTGCTAGGATCTTAAGAGAACTGGGACACTTCTGGGCACTCCTGCTGGACAATGGGTGTGGTCATGTAACAGAATGTGGGTGTGGTCATGGGTGAAGCCAAATTTACATGAACTTTACAGCTGTCTAAGTAGGCCTGCCCAGCAAAATGTTGGATGAAGCCCCCTCTCCATTAATATAAAAGAAAAAACCCTCTAAAAATGCAGCATATCCCATAGATAGACAGTGTCACTTAAACATAACACAGGCAGAGTTACCTTGCTTCTGTGCTGGCTGGTCTGGCTTTCTGCTGGGCAGGCTGGCCTGCTGCCAGATTATCTGGCAGTTAACCCATAGCATTCCCTAACCTTCTAGTGGAACCCCTCCCATGCTCCTACGGGCCTCCCATTGAGGCACCACAACTCCCAGCATGCCCCCATAAAGGCATCACAGCGCCCAGCATGGCAACACAGTACCCAGTATGCCTACAAAGAGGCACCATAGCACCCTGCATACCTTCAATTGGTGCACCACAGCTCCAAGCATGCCTGCCATTGAGGCACCACAGCTAACTCTGCCTGGGGGAAATTTGGGGCACCCCAGAATAGATCCGGGGCACTTGCCACTGATAGCTGGGGCTAGCAACGCCCCTAATCTGGGGCCTGTAAAAAATGTTTCGGCTTCAGTTTTAACCTGTTAAATACACCAAATAATGCTATAGTACTTATACAGAATATGTTACTTAGTTAAAAAGTTATTTTTTAGAAATGAAGTAAAAGACAGCATAAATCTCCTTTTTATTAAAAATATATTGAAACTAGCACCTTTCGGGAGCTCATAGTGGCAACGACCTGCCAGTGCTCTGTAGAATGATAAACATATATGTTTCCCATGCGTGGCGCCTTTATGGGAATGCCCATCTTTAGGAACTCGTACAGCAGAATGATGAGCAGAACTGGCAATTCACAAGTGAGAACTTTTTTTTTTTCGTGCCTTGGAAAGGTTACAGGATTCTTGAATTTGAATGTAATGGTATAGAAGAGCGCAGGCTGTGGGCTCATTCACCCCATGCTTCCTGGCAAATGCCTGCCCAGCTGGTAATCATGCCACGGAACCTGCCTGGGGGCTTCTCCAGATGGCACAGTGTGCGGCAGAACGGAGGCGGGGAGCGCCAGTTATTCAGGAAAGGTTACAGTCACAGAGCCCGGGGACGTGACTGTTTTATCTGTTCACAAATAAACTGTTTGTCAGCGGGAAATGTATGCTGATTTGTGGTCACTTTACTGGCAGGTTTTTGTTTTGTTTTTTAATTATTACAAACTGTTGGTTTTTATTGACGGCTATTTTTTTTTTTCAATTAAAGCATACTTCAAGTGAAAATAAACTGATGAGATAAACAATTGTATCTATAGTCAGAATTTGGCGTAAACAGAAGGAGAACATGGATCCATCATGCCTTGTTACCACTGTGCAGGCTGGTGGTGGTGTAATGGTTTGGGGGATGTTTTTTGGCACATTTTAGGCCTGTTAGTGCCAATTGGGCATCATTTAAATGCCATGGGCTACCTGAGCATTGTTTCTGACCATGTCCATCCCGCATGACCACCATGTACCCATCCTCTGATGGCTACTTCCAGCAGGATAATGCACCATGTCACAAAGCTCGAATAATTTCAAATTCGTTTGAACATGAACATGACAATGAGTTCACTGTACTAAAATGGACCCCTTAGTCACCAGATCTCAACCCAATAGAGCATCTTTGGGATATGATGGAACGGGAGCTTCGTGCCCTGGATGTGCATCCTACAAATCTCCATCAACGGCAAGATGCTATCCTACCAATATGGGCCAACATTTCTAAATAATGCTTTAGATGCTTTGTTGAATCAATGTCACGTAGAATTAAGGCAGTTCTGAAGGCGAATGGGGGTCAAAACCGTATTGTATGGTGTTCCTAATAATCCTTTAGGTAAGTGTATATTTTACATCTAAATGCTGTATTTGAGTTATTTTATGTTCTCTGATGATCTCATTGCAAATAAAGTGCCTTGATGATAAATACCTAAGGTTCTTTGTTTAACTAGTTTCACAAATTATGTGAATTATCAAGAGACTGGGGATACAAAATATTTATGAATAATTTGTTGCACCAATTACACAAAGAATGATAAAATGGAATTATTCTGTTTGGCAAACAGTGGACAGTTACCATAGTTGCGAGCAGGGCCGGATTTACCATAAGGCACTGTAGGCACATGCCTACAGGCACCTGATGATGGAAAGGTGGCTCGCTCCCCTCCCCTAGTGCCTCCTTACCTCTCCTGTTGAGAGTGTAATTGGGAGGTTACTCATCCTGCTTTCTGCATTCCACTGACGAGATCTGTTTTTAGTCTGGGGCACCTCTAGCTACCTAATACTTGGGGGCGCCTCTACCTACTTCATATTGAGGGACGGTACTTCTATTTACCTAATACTAAGGGGCACCTGTAGCTACCTGACAGGCAAGGGAAGTAAGGGAGAAGTGACAGCTGGATCAGCTAGCACACTTGCAATGTGCTTCGGCAGGTGTTTGCAGGTTCATGGAGGTCGAAGTCTAGGGTACCAGAACATCTGTGCCTATAGGCTCCTGTGAGAAAATCCGGGCCTGGTTGCGAGGAAACATCCTTGGAATCCTTAAAGAGAACCTGTACTGAGCAGAAATATTTAAAATAAACACATGAGGTAACTTGAAATGAACATTACATAGTTACCTTGCCATCAGTTCCTCTCAGAAGCTCACTATTTTCTTCTGACAATAATCCCGTCCAGTTCTGACAATATTTTGTCAGATCTGAAACATATCAGTTGCTGTCAGTAAAATATCAGTTGCTGTCAGTTATAGCTGAGAGGAAAACTGATGTACCAGGTAATGTCCATGTTTCCCTATGGCTCATGTGGGAGATGTTACAGTTTAACTGTGTGCTGACCAGAAAGCTGTTATGGGGTAATGGCCTTTTTCAAAATGGAGGACGGAAAATTCCCTTGATCACAGTGAACAAACAGGACGCGGGACAGGAGAAAGACACTGAGGAGTAGACTACATGGAAGGTAAGTATGACTTGTGTATGCTTATTTTGACTTTTAATTTTCAGTTCAGGTTTTCTTTAAGGGAGTCTCCAGAATGAAACTGAAAGGTAATTTTTAGCTACATTAAATTATAAAAGTATTTTTGGACAAAAAGTATACCAGAGTGCATTTTTAACAATGAAAGTGGTGTTATAATTGATTTTGTGAATTAGAAAGAACATATATTATATAGTAGTATACATTGCGTTTGATATCAGTGGTATAGCTGAGGAACTAGGGGCCATAGAGCGATTTCTTGGGCCCTCCTCAAGCAATTAATATGGATCTGCCAAGAACAGCTGCAGTGTCAGGACGATGTATGCAGGGAAGGATAACAGTTTATTAATGAATAGCACTATTTCAGACATATATAGAGGTGATCATAACCAGGATAACACCAATGAAGGGCTAATACAACAGTCGAAGGAGGATCCCTTATGGGCCCCTGTAGTCCAAGAACCCTGGTGTTGTCGCTACCTCAGCATCCCCCATTGCTATGCAACTGTTTGATACATAGCCGGGTGGGTGCCTGACACATGCATGTCTGGAGGTTATTTCTCTGGGTACCTCAGCTATTCAGATATCTCAGAGGAGCAGCTCGGCCTACTCCACTTCATGCTGCTACATTCACAATTCATGTTAATGTGGATTTCATGAGGTAATTGGTTACCACTGTTAATCCTTTCATCTCAGGCACTGGCTACACAAAAGAACGGCTGGAGACTGCAACGGTTTTCATTCTCTTTCATATATTTCATTATATTTGGAGAGAGAGAGAGGGAAAAAAAAGTGTAGATTGTTTTTTTTCCCCCTCCTTATTCCACAGGAAATCAATACAATGCACAAGGCTGCTTAGCTGTGTCGGCCATTGTTTTCTTAAGACAACTAGCAGAAGCGACTCGCTAATATACAACTGTTTTGTAACATTGGTCCATTAATTCTCTTCACGGCACTTGTAATGAGTTGGACGTTTTTTTCCCCTTCGTTTAGCCTTTTGCTTGTGTATTGCCATGGCGGAACAATGCAGAAGGTAAAATCATTACGCCTAGGTTTGTTTTCATAATAAATTCTTTGAGGCATTAAAATTTAATCGTATGGTTTGGGCAGCTTTGGAAACAATCAGGTAAGTAATAAAGACTACAAAAAAAGTATGAATACGTGGAATATTCTTCTGACACCTCTGCTGAGAGGATCATGAAGTAATTCAGGAGGAGTAGCACAGTGGTTAAGTGGCTAGCACTCTTGCCTTAGGATGTAAAAAATAACAAAGTTCTGTCTTGGTCAGAAGGGTACATCCACCATCAGATATTTATAACGAATTCTCGGTGATAGGATAGCCTCCACCACACCCAATATGTCAGACTCAACCTCAGCTGAGACCGCCGATAGGTTTATTGGCACATTGGGACCATTGTATGGGTCCTTGCCCACCACTCTGGCATCCTCTGCAGACCTCAGTACTTTACGTTTTCTTCTATATTTACCTTGATAATACTGTGAAGCATGATTGTATACATGTCTTATTAACAATTGATGAGGAAGATGACAATAGAAGAATAACTCCCTATCTAATGTATTGAGGATGCCAGGGAGTTGGGGGACGACCCCTATAAATATCCCCGTAAGATGTTCTATTGTGTGAGGCTTGTTGTCCCTCCTGCCACCTTCCTAGCAACATAGGCATCACTAGCCTCTCGGCTAGTGACATGTCTGTGCAGAACTTGGTCCCAAAGTGTCGGTCAGGTGAACAAGTCCTAATCCCTGTAGGCGACAGTCTTTGTGTGTGCGTGTATCTTCAAGTGTGCCTGTAAGAAAAAAGTGCCCCTATGGGGTACTCGCCGAGTGCTGGGACCCCTGAAAAAGAGCTTGTTGACGCATGTCGGCAGCTTGCGCAGGAGCAGTAGCTCCGTCTTTCTTGGCTGGATTGAGTCTATGCCACTACACAGGCGCTAGTAGCACAGACCCGATAAGGCTCAGCTATTTCTAGGGATGGTCTGAACGGTTCGACCGCGAACTTATTCGCGCGAACTTCGGTGGTTCGCGTTCAAGAACGAACGCAAACTTTATGGCCGTTCGACCCACCTCCTATACTACATCATTATGGTCAACTTTGACCCTGTACATCACAGTCAGCAGGCATATTGTAGCCAATCAGGCTACACTCCCTCCTGGAGCCCCATCCCCCCATTATAAAAGGCAGGCAGAGTCAGGCATTTTACTCACTCATGTGCCTGCAGTAATTAGAGAAGGGAGAGCTGCTGCAGACTCACATAGGGAAAGCTTAGTTAGGCTCTTGTAGGCTTGTTAGCTTGCTCCTTGCTGATTCTTATTGCTAAAAAAGCACCCCTCAACAGCTCTTTTGAGAGCTAATCTTGTTCTTGTGATCTATTTTTTTTTTTGTGTCCCACTTGCATTATATAAAGCCCTGTCAGTCAGTCAGCTGGCCTTTGGCCCCTTGGTGGTAATTCCTACTGTGCCACTGCCAGGCCCAGCACATTCAGTGAGTGACTACCTGTGTGTATGACAAGCAGCTGCTCATTTGTAATCCCAATCACTGCACCTGTTCACTGTTCAGTGCACCTACCTACGTGAGCGCACGCATTGTTAATACCACCAGTCATTGCACCTGTTCACGGTACCTGTGTGTGTGTGACAGGTGCACATTTGTAATATTCAGCAGTACTGCATATACCTGTTGTTCAGTGCACCCTCCTACCTACATGAGCGCACGCAGTGTGATATTTAATACCACCAGTCACTGTGTTCACGGTACCTGTGTGTGTGTGTGACAGCTGCACATTGTATTGATACCAGTCACTGCATACCTGTTTACTGCACCTGTGTGACTGCACATTGTATTAGTCAAGTCAGTGCATACCTTTCACTTCATCCCCCCCAATATGGGCAAAACAGGCAGAGCCAGCGCCAGAGGCAGGCCACCCGGCAGGTATGTTCGAGGTCGTGCTGTCGTGATTTGGTGCGGCCCTGGACCAAAGTACAGTGTTCAGAAGGCGCGTGCCATCAACCCCCAAGATTGTCAGAATGTATCTTCCTCAGCTTCCGCACGGAAGCGTGACATATCTTATTCCTCCTGCTCTTATTCTGGCACCGCACTTAACACTCAGTTGGCCGCCACCACCAAAGTGCCACCCCCCCAGGGCTCAGCGGTGTGGAAATGTTTTGGGTGTGTCTGCCTCAGATGAGAGCAATGCCATCTGTACTCTCTGCCACCAACAATTGAGCCGTGGAAAGACCAAGACCATTACCTGTGGTCACCATGGTACTGAGAAAGTACCATTGAACGTTTCACACAGTTGATTGAATTGCAGACTTGCCCTCCATAACACATTCTTGGCAAATGCTTTCGATTTGGTTTGTCTTGCGCTGGGTCAAGGGTCCATCTGACCACAGATGCCTGGTCTGCAAAGCACGGTCAGGGCGGGTGCATTACTTATACAGCAAATGAGTCCTTCCTTGGATGTGTGGTGGTAGCAGTTTCTCCCACTCCGGACCGGAATCGAACCCTGATTCCCCGGCCATTACCCGTGGTCACAATGGCAGACTTGCCCTCCATAATAGATTCTCGTTGAAGGTACTGAACAGCAAGCAGAAAAAGTACCGTAATAAAAAAAAAATAGATGTAAGCTTTAACAATGGTAGAGAAAGAACCATCGAAAGATGATAAGGCAGTCAGGCAGTACCTGATATCACTGAGGAAGAGCAATCTCGCCATGGTGCGCACCAGTCCAGCACGGCCGTCACTACACAAACAGCTGTTTGCGGTGCGTTACACAGTGAGCTTGGTGTGTCAGTGTGAAGCAGTACTCTAATTACATTCCCTGTTTGATGTATACACATGCAAGATGTTTTAAAGCACTTTAGGCCTGCAATTTAGCATTCAATGTAATTTCTGCCCTTAAAACTCTGCTTTGCATCAAATCCATATTTTTCCCCGGGACTTTTGGCGTCTATCCCACTCATCCATGCAAAAACTCAGATGTTAGACCCCTTGAAACATCTTTTTCATCACTTTTCTGGCTAGCATAAATGTTTCTAGTTTTCAAAGTTCGCCTCCCCTTTGAAGTCTATTGCGGTCTGCGAAAGTTCGCACGAACCAAACTTTTGAGGAAGTTTTCGTTCGAGGTTTGCGAACCAAAAATTGGAGGTTTGAGCCATCTCTAGCTATTTCTGCCAAAGGACAAGTGGGGCGGAGCTAGCGCACAAGCACAAGGAGGTCGCTTTTCGGGGGTCCCAGCACAGGATCGAGAGGTCAGAGGATGACAGGGTAAGCCTCTTTAAGATCCAGAGGCTTCCCCCTCCTGAGGTTAGGACCTCATAAGGGAATCTTTTATTTTTAAAGATTAGCTTAAAGACTATGGTTGGGAGTAGATTATGAACGTTATTAACTATTCAAAAGCTTTTTACTGTGTTGATGATGACAACCTGTCGCAGATTCTCATGGAAATGGGGATACCAGCCCATGTCAGTTGCCTGCTGAGGAATTTTTATGGAACCCAAGAATCAACAGTTACAACTGAGTATGGAATAACTGACTGGTTCCCAATTACTAAAGGAGAGCAACAAGATTGCATATTGTCTCTTTATTTCTTGCATGCACCGACTTATGCCAATAGTACTGTCACACATCACTGCTAACATGCTGATGTGAACATACCATTAAAATGCGCAACAGGATGAAAAGGCACCCAGAGAATGATAAAATCAATTAAAAACAATAAAACAAATAAAGTTTGAGGTGGCTTACCTCAATTGAGACAAATGCATATAAAATGAACTTTAATAGCACTGGCAACGCATTTCGTGGGTCCCTGCCCACTTCCTCAGACCAAGGTTTGAGCGAGAAAGGTGCTCAAACCTTGGCTCTTAAAACAGTGAGGCACTTGATTTGGCCTGAGTAAGGGTCGCACGAAACGCGTCACCAGTGCTATTAAAGTTCATTTTATATGAATTAGTCTCCATTGAGGTAAGCCACCTCAAACTTTATTTATTTTAGTGTTTTTAATTCATTTTATCATTCTCTGGGCACCTTTTCATCCTGTTGTGCATTGTATACCTCTCCCTCCCGCTTCCCCCCCCCCCCCCCAGCTCAGGGTAGGGGATACCCTTGGATTTCTTTTACAGGCCTTTTTCTCGAAAAGTGTGTCCATCTCCGGCTAGCTTGGACTCCCGAGTGGATTTGGGTTTATTGATCCCCACCTGCCTGCAGTGGTTGGTTGGCCCTTTGCAACCTCCCATTGTGACTACCCTCTGTTTATATTTTTTTGATTCTTCTCGCATTTGTGACGTACTGCACCACTTGGGCTCCCGTTGGCTCTGTGTTTTTTTGTTCCAAGGTGACTGTTCACCCTCTACTTTGTACCATATTGTCCCACGCATTGCACCACAACGCCCCACTGGTAAAGTAGCCTTATGCTAGGTAAACACCATGCAATGTCCCATCAGATCGAATCGATAATTTCCTATCAGGATCAATTTTGTGCAGTAGTGATCCCATTATCCATCGGAAGCAGATGGGACATGTCCAAAATTATAATTTCGACCCATCATTCGGACGGGAAATTGCAGGCATTAGGCATCAGGTCCCATATGCAATTTTTTTTGCACTTTTTCTCCAAAGTTTTCTCCTAGGTGATATTTGTATACCTTGTTATAAAATGCCTTTTAAACCACCAGCAAGCAAGAAAATACTCAAAATAATTTTGACAGGTCCTTTTCACCAACTTTTGGGTAGTTTTTCAATCGTAAAATGCTAAAAATATACTTAAAAGAAAAGTAGGAAAATTATCTCCTAGGAGATAACTCAGGTGAAAAAGTGAATTGCATATGGCCCCAGGTCTTCTGTGACTCTTGGCTCTTCAGTGAAATCCAGCCCGCCTTTCCTAACTATTGTTTCTATGTTTGATTTGGTGTTTTGGCACAACCTACTAAGGCTTTTCTACCTGTTGCAGATTTCTCTATTTTTAACATTAATTCTTCTCAGTATGATCAGTATTGAAGACTTCAATAACTCTTTAAGCTATTGATAGTTTATAATTTTGGGTGAGGCAGATATTAAGGGGGTTCATGTTAAAGTTTGTTTCAGGCAGCAAAAGATCAAGAACTGCCCATCTCCTTCTAGTCTTTCAACTATCTACTTCACTCACATCCTCCCATACTGCTGGTTGGGGTTCTCTGGTTCAAACTGAACAAAATGTCATCTGGAAATTTGGGCACACAATGTTCCACAATAGGCAGAATGTGAATTATGGCTATATCAGACAGTAATTTGGGTGCTGTCAAAAGACGGAGCCCAAATTACATTAAAAACCGCTTCATTCGGCCATTGTCAGCAATAGCTGGCAGCCGAATTATGTCTTTCCCCCTGAGTCCATGGCGGCCTGGAGGGTAAATAGTAATTAGCGGGTAATTTGCAAAAGCAGGCTTCACCCTGTGCCCAAATTTCTCGGCACCGTTTTTGCATGTATGTTTCTCTGGTTTATTTAGAAAAACCTCTCTCCATTTATACAGTAGCTTATGCATATTTGTCATCAGGCTTCATTACACAATATAACACAATGGCAGCTCACTGATCGATATAGCAAGATCCCCAAAATCAATCAGCAGCTGTTATGTATTGAATACTATTGTCAATAAAATTTCAAGCTAATGGTCACAATTAACTAACATCATGCTAGTGATAATAAGGCAAGTGAAAACTTATCACAAAACATCAATCATCATTGTAAACAGGGCCGGATTTGTGGGAAGGCCACCTAGGCCGGTGTCTAGGGTGATGGCATGGCTGAGGCAATTTTTCAGGTGTATGGCTGGCTCACCTGTGCTGTCTGTTTGCCGCTGCCACTGTCCGCAGTCCCGCTTGCATCCACCTAACTGATGTGCAATGGTGTTGCCTCCTCCTCCTGTAATGTAAACCCCCCTCACTCGCTGCATAATCACACCTCAGATCAGCGCTTGGTTGGGTTCTGTGCTGAGAATGGAGTGCCAAATACTGGAAGTTTCATAGCTGGTTACTTCCTGTTGCACAGCACATCTACACTAACATTGTGAGTCAGTGCTGATCTGAGGTGTGATTATGCAGCAAGCGAGAGGGATGACAGTTAAAGGAGGAGGAGGCAATGCAATTGCAAAACAGTTAAATGAATGCGAGCGGGCAGGCGGACGGTGGCAGCAATGGCAGCAAACGGAAAGCCTAGGTGAGCCAGCTGTACACCTGCAACACCACTGAACTTCAGGGGCAAAGAGGGGTGTCAGGAGGATAGCAGGTGAATCACAGGTAAGCTCGGGGGGGGGGGGGGGTGTGAAGGGGCTTGGTGATACAAATCTGGCCCTGATTGAGAATGTCAGTTCACTAAACAACGCGCCCTTATTAAAGAACGTGTGAACCGGAGCTGCCCACTGAGGTGCGGTCAGTGGGCAGCTCCTAATTATTATGCTTTATATCATGAAATGAACTCATTCGGCACTTTTTGACAAGGCTTTGCATGAATATTTACCTCTCCAGCATTCACTGAAAGATGACAGATACACATTTGGAGGGAAGCGGGCCTTTAAACCCGACGTTTTCCTGTAAAAGCCAATTTCCGTCCTGCAGAAAAGCCGTGCGTGCCGAGTGTTTGTTCAGCGATCTGAGACCTTCAGCACATTTTGCTGTACAGAGGGCCCACCGGCCAACACAAACGCCGTACAGATGACATTCTCCTTCCGCACTGCTTCTATAGGGTTTTTGTATTAAGCACCAGCTTTTAAATATTTGTTCTTCTGGTTTTCATTGACATTTCCATTTGCTTTTATGAAGAAACTGTAGTCCTCAATGTAAGCTTTGTATGGTAGGTGACCTGACTGCATGATTTACGTACTGCAAGCTGTAACGTGGGGGCGCAGACTGTGTGTGTGCATATTCTTGGCTTGCACTGGCTGTCTGTGACACCATGAATAATATAAGCAAGTTTGGTGGTTTAAGTGAGCGGAGACAGCTGCCCTTTTAACTCTGGTATCTGTAGATTACATGTTGGAATGCTCAACAAGCTCAGCCAGGCGGGTGTATTAGAGCAACTTGTGTCTCTTGTAAGGCACCCACCGCACTCATCCATTGAGGCCCTAAAGAGCTTCCTTAGCCACATATACTGTGTGAGTCTCAGAAGCTTAAAGAGAACCCGAGGTGGGATTTAATTATGTTACTGGGGCACAGAGGCTGGTTGTGCACACTAAGACCAGCCTCCGTTGCCCCATGGTGTGCCTCCATGTCCCTCCTGCGCGCCGCTATACCCCCCGCAGTGCTGGCGACACGCAGCTCGTCGCCAGCACAATGTTTACCTATGCGCTGTCAGTCAGCACCGCTCCCCCGCCTCCTCCGCATCGGAGCTATCAGCGGGAGGGAAGGGACACGGGCGGGTAGCGCCGATGCGGAGGAGGCGGGGGAGCGGCGCTGACAGACAGCGCTTAGGTAAACATTGTGCTGGCGACACGCTGTGTGCCGCCAGCACTGCGGGGGTATAGCGGCGCACAGGGGGGTCTTGGAGGCACACCATGGGGCAACAGAGGCTGGTGTTAGTGTGCACAACCAGCCTCTGTGCCCCAGTAACATAATTAAATCCCACCTCGGGTTCTCTTTAACAAGACATTAGCTTGTAAGTTACAATTTTCTCTTCTTGAAATAGAAGGTATTCATAATTTTCTCTTCCAAATGAGTAAGAAGCAGCGTTCTTAGGGCTCGATTAAAAAGATGTGGTGCTGCAGCGAAAAATGGGCGTGGCCAAACATGATGTGGGTGAAGCCAAATACTAGCAGTTTCTAGGCTAAATTGCACCCAGGGCAAGGGCATAAAATGCGCCCCCAACGTGGAGACAGGTATAGGTTCCTGTAGTATAGGTAGCCAGCTATAGATCCCCCCCAGTATAGGAAGCCCATATAGTTGTCCCCAGTAAAGGTTAAATAGGTAAGTGGAAACTTCTCTCTTCCTGCTCCCTTGCCGCTGCGCACAGCCTCCTGCCGCTCCGCCTGGCGCCCCCACCTGCACGCCCGCTGCCAGCAGCAGAGCGAGGCCCCCCGCAGTGTGAGCGGGGGGGGGGGGGGGGGGGCGTGCCCCGTCTGTATGCTGGTGGTGCCCCTGCCTCTTGGTGTATACTCACCACTCTGCACCGCCTCTTGGTGTGTACTCACCCCTCTGCACTACCTCTTGGTGTTTACTCACCACTCAGCACCGCCTCTTGGTATGTGCTCACCACTCTGCACTACCTCTTGGTGTAGACTCACCACTCTGCACTGCCTCTTGGTGTGAACTCACCACTCTGCACTACCTCTTGGTGTGTCCTCACCACTCTGCACCGCCTCTTGGTGTGTCCTCACCACTCTGCACCGCCTCTTGGTGTGTATTCACCACTCTGCACCGCCTCTTGGTGTGTACTCACCACTCTGCACTGCCTCTTGGTGTGTACTCACCACTCTGCATCGCTTCTTGGTGTGTACTCACCACTCTGCACCGCCTCTTGGTGTGTACTCACCACTCTGCACCACCTCTTGGTGTGTACTCACCACTCTGCACCGCCTCTTGGTCTGTACTCAACACTCTGCACTGCTTACTGGTGTGTACTCACCACTCGGCACCACCTCTTGGTGTGAACTCGCCACTCTGCACTACCTCTTGGTGTGGACTCACCACTCTGCAGTGACTCTTGGTGTGTCCTCACCACTCTGCACCGCCTCTTGGTGTGTCCTCACTACTCTGCACCGCCTCTTGGTATGTACTCACCACTTTGCACCGCCTCTTGGTGTGCACTCACCACTCTGCACCGCCTCTTGGTGTGTACTCACCACTCTGCACCGCCTCTTGGTGTGTACTCACCACTCTGCACCGCCTCTTGGTGTGTACTCACCACTCTGCACCGCCTCTTGGTGTGTACTCACCACTCTACACCACCTCTTGGTGTGTACTCACCACTCTGCACCGCCTCTTGGTGTGTATTCACTACTCTGCACCGCCTCTTGGTGTGTACTCACCACTCTGCACCGCCTCTTGGTGTGTACTCACCACTCTTCACCGCCTCTTGGTGTGTCCTCACCACTCTGCACCGCCTCTTGGTCTGCACTCACCACTCTGCACCGCCTCTTGGTGTGTACTCACCACTCTGCACCGCCTCTTGGTATGTACTCAACACTCTGCACCGCCTCTTGGTATGTACTCAACACTCTGCACTGCTTACTGGTGTGTACTCACCACTCTGCACCGCCTCTTGGTGTGTCCTCACCACTTTGCACCGCCTCTTGGTGTGTATTAACCACTCTGCACCGCCACTTGGTGTGTACTCACCACTCTGCACCGCCTCTTGGTGTGTACTCACCACTCTGCACTACCTCTTGGTGTGTATTCACCACTCTGCACCGCCTCTTGGTGTGTACTCACCACTCTTCACCGCCTCTTGGTGTGTCCTCACCATTCTGCACCGCCTCTTGGTCTGCACTCACCACTCTGCACCGCCTCTTGGTGTGTACTCACCACTCTGCACCGCCTCTTGGTATGTACTCAACACCAGTGGTGCTCAGCAGAGCTCGAATATTCGAGTAGCTCGAATATTCGAGCTCTTTTCCAGCTATTCGAGCTCGGTATTCGAGCTCCGAATAGCTGCAGCTATTCGAATGGGCTATTCGAGTAAACGCGAATAGCCCATTCACTATTCGAGGTATTCGAGCAAACGGCGCTATTTGAGCTCGAATACCGAGCTCGAATAGCGTCATAGCCCAGATTGATGTCCTTAGAGCCAATCAGAGGGCTCCCAGGCCCTCTGACGGCAGCCAATCACAGAGGGGAACCCTGGCCAGCCCCTACCCTATAAATAGCGGCCGCCATGTTCCGTTTCTCCGTCCTTGCCTGAGACTTGTATAGAGAGAGAGTTGCTCCTTTGTGCTTTGGCTTAGCAAGAGCTCTATTGTGGTCATTTACCTAGCGTTTTTGCTCACATACACCTCCTATACACACCTATATTGTTGTTAGTTAGATAGACATTGTATTTTAGTTAGTAGCTTTTGTGCTACATAGAGAGAGACTCAGACAGCTGCTGCAGGCTTACAGCTTTAGGCCTCAGGGCCTTGCCTGTGTGGGCAGCTGTCCTCCTGTCCTCTGTTAGTTTATTTCTCATTAGTATTTAGACAGTATTAGACAGTATTAGATAGTATTAGACAGTATTTCTGCTGTCCTTTACTACTTAGTGATTGTATTTTGTATTGTAGTTATATACTGTAACTGTACTAGGACACTCACTGACTGTCACTGTTCACAGGCTAGCTCCTGCGTGTGCTTGCACTCACTGTCTGTGTACACACACTCTATTTCCTTCTGAATAGTTATATACTGTAACTGTACTAGGACACTCACTGACTGTCACTGTTCATAGGCTAGCTCCTGCGTGTGCTTGCACTCACTGTCTGTGTACACACACTCTATTTCCTTCTGAATAGTTATATACTGTAACTGTACTAGGACACTCACTGTCACTGTTCATAGGCTACTAGCTCCTGCGTGTGTGTGTGCACTCACTGTCTGTGTACTGTACACACACTCTATTTCCTTCTGAATAGTTATATACTGTAACTGTACTAGGACACTC
The DNA here is from genome assembly GCF_040937935.1 of Hyperolius riggenbachi. NCBI lineage: Eukaryota > Metazoa > Chordata > Amphibia > Anura > Hyperoliidae > Hyperolius > Hyperolius riggenbachi. The sequence goes on from NC_090654.1 coordinate 242,157,545, forward strand.
ACTGACTGTCACTGTTCATAGGCTAGCTCCTGCGTGTGCTTGCACTCACTGTCTGTGTACACACACTCTATTTCCTTCTGAATAGTTATATACTGTAACTGTACTAGGACACTCACTGTCACTGTTCATAGGCTACTAGCTCCTGCGTGTGTGTGTGCACTCACTGTCTGTGTCCTGTACACACACTCTATTTCCTTCTGAATAGTTATATACTGTAACTGTACTAGGACACTCACTGACTGTCACTGTTCATAGGCTAGCTCCTGCGTGTGCTTGCACTCACTGTCTGTGTACACACACTCTATTTCCTTCTGAATAGTTATATACTGTAACTGTACTAGGACACTCACTGTCACTGTTCATAGGCTACTAGCTCCTGCGTGTGTGTGTGCACTCACTGTCTGTGTACTCACTGTCTGTGTACTGTACACACACTCTATTTCCTTGTGATTACTACTGATTATTGTAACTGCTAGTTGTACTTCCTGACTGTTACTACTTACTTACTGTACTAGGGAGTCGGGACACTCACTCAGTCACCTCACCCACCAACCCACTCCATTAAAGTACCCCACTTTTCACCCGCCCTTTTCAAAAACGTTTGTGTTTACGCCCAAAACATCGAAGATGTCTGGAAGTGGCAGCCAGCGCGGTTTGGGCAAGGGGAAGGGCAGCAAGGGAATCAGGAGGAGAGGGAGCAGCATTGTGGCAAGCCGCGGGCGCGGCCGCGCCACCATGCACAGTTCCGCAGCAGCAGCAGCAGCGTCAGTGGCTAACATTCCTCCCATAGCCACTGGCCGTGGACGCCTTGGGCGCCGCCCAGCAGGAGCATCTGCAACTCACGCTGCAGAGACACAGCAGCAGCAGCAGCGTGTAGCACCTGCTCCGATTTTCCTCCAGCCGGGTCGGAAACGTCCCATTGAGGAAAAGGATGCAGACACTGTGGTGCAACTGATGACGGAGTATGAGCAGCCCGCCATCAGCTCTGCATCCGAGGCCTCCACCCTCACCACCACCACCACCACCCCTGTTCGCAGCAGCCGCCCAGCAGGGCCTGGGGAGGAGGCCAGTTCACCGTCAGTCGCCGACTTGTCACTCAGCACTCTTTTGAGCCCAGGCATGATGCGTCAATTGTCTGCTGTTGTTGGCGATTTGGAGGAGGAGATGCTGATGGGCACTTTGGGGGATGAGGGATTGGACAGCAAGACTGTGGCGACAGTCAAGCAGCCCATCCATGCATCAGGAGAGGAGTTTGGGGGGTCATCATCCCAGCAGGACATGTTTCAGGAGGGGGAGGCTGATGATGACACGGTGACAGACAGAGACTGGGTGCCACCACCTCCAGGGGATGTCGTCCTCAGCAGCTCTGAGGAGAAGGAGGAGGATGCGCTTGTGGGCCTTGCAAGGAGGCGCATCATTGCAAGCATTGGCAGCAGTAGGCAGGTCCCACAGCCTGCTGGTGTCTCAGGCTCAGCAGCAGCAGCAGCAGCATCTGCCAGTACCACCACCAGCCGCACCCAAGCCCCCCCCCCCCCAACCACCACAGGGAGACAGGCAGCAGCGGTTCCATGCCGTAGGGGGTCATTTTTGTCACCAATCTGGCGTTTTTTCACCATGCCCACAGTGTACAGCAAGTACGCCACTTGCAACCACTGTCAGCGGAAGTTGAGCAGAGGTGCAGACCCCTTAAAGTTCAGCACCAGCTCGCTCATCAACCACCTTGCTGCGAAACATTTCCACCAGCATGAGGAGCTACAGAGGCTGAAGGCATCTGGTGCTGGCAGTGGCACCACACCCATCACTGCACAGCCTTCAGCAGCAGCAGCAACAGCAGCCACCCGCCCTCCTGCTCCTCCAGCAGCACCAGCAGGAGTGCGGAAACGCACTGCTCCTCCCCCCTCTGCAACTCCTGCCGCCGACACTGAGGCCTGTTCTGGCAGCCAGTCCTCAGTGGCCTCCTCTGCTGTGTCTGCTGATTCCCGTGCCAGCAAAAGGCCACGCCAGAGCCTTTTGAGCGAGTCCTTCCAGGGGGTGGTTAGGGCTCTGCCTCCCAGCAGCCGTCGCGTGCGGCAGCTGAACGGCTTGCTGGCACGGGCCATGTGCTCCCAACTCCTGCCGTACACGCTTGTGCAGGAGGGGAGCGACATGCGTGCGCTGCTTGCTTGCGCAGCCCCAGACTGGCAGCTCCCCAGCAGACACTTCTTTGCCCGCAAGGCCATTCCTGCACTGCACCGCTTTGTGATGGCCAATGTGGAGCGAGGGCTGGAGCACGCGGTTGGTGAAAGGGTCCACGTCACCATGGACTCCTGGAGCAGCCGCTTCGGGACAGGCCGCTACCTGTCTTTCACTGTCCACTGGGTCAGCTTGGTGGAAGGGGGTGAGGATGGGAGAGCAGCAGCGGGCACAGCAGCAGCAACACAGTGGGTGGTGCCCCCCCGCAAGGTCAGGGGAACTGCAGCAGGTTCCTCCGATCCTCTGCCATCCTCCGGCACACCTGGCCAAACCCCCTGCCTCAGCAGCAGCGTGAAGGCCCGCCACTGCCAAGCGCTGCTGCACTTGGTCAGCCTTGGGAAGACCAAGCTGACGGCAACCCATGTGTTGGCCAAACTCCAGGAGCAGGAGAGGATTTGGCTGACCCCCAGAGGCCTCAGAGTCGGAGAGGTGGTGGCCGACAATGGGGCCAATCTGGTTGCCGCAATAGACAGGGGAAACCTGACCCACATCCCCTGTCTTGCCCACGTGCTGAACCTGGTGGTGCAAAAGTTCTTGCGCACCTACCAGGGGATGGGCGAACTGCTGGAAACGGCAAGGAACGTTGTGCGTCACTTCCGGCGCTCGGCTGCAGCCTGGAAGACGTGCAAAAGGAGCTGGAGCTGCCACGCCATCGGCTGATCCTTGACGTTCCGACTCGCTGGAACTCCACCCTGGCGATGTTGGAGCGTCTGGTTGAACAGAAGCACGCTGTCAACCAGTACCTTGCCCTGGCCACTGTTTCCGCCGCTCGGAGAAGGGACAAGACCAGCAACATCCCGTCCATCGTCCCCGATGATGACTGGAGGCACATGCAGCAGGTGTGCTTAGTGCTGGCTCCCTTTCTGCAGGCCACTAACATGGTGAGCAGGGACTATGCTATGGTCTGCGAGTGGGTGCCCCTGGTTTGTCTGCTGAACAGGGCCCTCGATGCTTTGCTGGAACAGGGAGCGGCAGCCTTGGACCAGCAGGAGCGGCAAGCAGCTGCACAGTCCACCTCTGAGGGGGAGGAGGAGGAGGACTTGGTGGAGGTCCCTGACCTTGCTGCTGATGAGGGGGATCAGCACAGCGCAGCTGAGTTGGTGCGGGGGTGGAGAGAGGATGAGGCGGCAGAGGAGGAGGATGAGGAGGACAGCACTGCCGTCGATGTGCCAGCACACGTGGCCCGCCTCTTCCCAATGGCAGCGCACATGCTGGCGTGCCTGTGCAAGGACCCCAGGGTGATCCAGATGAAGCAGAGGGAGGACATCTGGATCAGCATGATGTTGGACCCACGCCTCAAGGGGAAGTTGAGCCAGTTCCTGCCGCCTGCAGGAGGAGACCCAGCGCAACAAATAAGGAGCTTGCAGCAGGCCCTTGTTGAGCGCTTGGAGGAAGCCTTCCCCCAGCCTTCCACCCCCACTGTCCAGCAGCCAGCACAGAGGCAGCAGCAGGTGCCTGCATCCAGCAGCAAGCGCCCCACAGACCTGCTGTCTCTCAGCCACGAGCTCTACAGGACTGTAGAGGCTCCGGCAGCAGTGACTAGAGAGGAGGTGCATGATGCAGCAGCATCCTCCTCCGGTCACAGCCAGCGCCTGACCCGCATGGTGGCTGACTACATGGGGTCCTACAGCGGGCTTGACAGCGATGCCCCTGTTGATCCCATGGAGTATTGGGTCAAGCGCCTGGAGATCTGGAGCGAGCTGGCGCAGTACGCCCTGGAAGTGCTGTCCTGCCCCCCTTCCAGCGTGCTGTCCGAGCGCTGCTTCAGTGCAGCTGGTGGCGTGGTCACCGAGAAACGCTCACGTCTGTCTCACAAGTCTGTGGACAGACTGACGTTTCTCAAGATGAACCAGGCGTGGGTGGAAGGCGAGTTCCTGGCCCCTGTTGTCGGCGAGAGGGGGACATGAACTGGCTAAGAACCATCGTTAATGTGCCTTACCACCCTTTACCACCTCCTGGCTCCTGCTCACTAAGCCAGCCTGGTTCAGTTTGACTATTACGTCGCCTGCAGCCACACATTTTACACCTACAGTGGGCTGCTGTGTACTGCCCTTCTGCTGTCTGTCTGTGTTTCCCACTGCCAGGGTACACAGAATTACATTCTGCTGCCACTCTGCCACCAGCTATTACGTCAAACAATAGCTATATATCTGTGTAATTGGTTGTAGAAACAAAACCAACAAACCATAAAAAAAAAAAAAAAAGGTTTAATTTTTCTGAGGTGCCCGGGTTGAAAACTGTGTTGTCCCAGTTGTGTATTGGACACGATGTGGGCTGCACGACCGCTGTCTGGGACCTCCTGTTGTGTTTATTTACAGCCCTGGTATCACCGCTAGGTACCAGGGCTATTATGTCACGCTGCCTGCCTGCTGCCACACTCACACTACGCCTCCATTCCTCCTGCTGCTGCTGTCTGTCTGTGTTTCCCACTGCCAGGGTACACAGAATTACCTTCTGCTGCCACACTGCCACCAGCTATTACGTCAAACAATAGCTGCTCACATTACTCCTCCATTCCTCCTGCTGCTGCTGCTGTCGGTCTGTGTTTCCCACTGCCAGGGTACACAGAATTACATTCTGCTGCCACTCTGCCACCAGCTATTACGTCAAACAATAGCTATATATCAGTGTAATTGGTTGTACAAACAAAACCAAAAAACCATTAAAAAAAAAAAAAAATGGTTTAATTTTTCTGAGGTGCCCGGGTTGAAAACTGTGTTGTCCCAGTTGTGTATTGGACACGATGTGGGCTGCACGACCGCTGTCTGGGACCTCCTGTTGTGTTTATTTACAGCCCTGGTATCACCGCTAGGTACCAGGGCTATTATGTCACGCTGCCTGCCTGCTGCCACACTCACACTACTCCTCCATTCCTCCTGCTGCTGCTGTCTGTCTGTGTTTCCCACTGCCAGGGTACACAGAATTACCTTCTGCTGCCACACTGCCACCAGCTATTACGTCAAACAATAGCTGCTCACATTACTCCTCGATTCCTCCTGCTGCTGTCGGTCTGTGTTTCCCACTGCCAGGGTACACAGAATTACATTCTGCTGCCACTCTGCCACCAGCTATTACGTCAAACAATAGCTATATATCTGTGTAATTGGTTGTACAAACAAAACCAAAAAACCATTAAAAAAAAAAAATGGTTTCATTTTTCTGAGGTGCCCGGGTTGAAAACTGTGTTGTCCCAGTTGTGTATTGGACATGATGTGGGCTGCACGACCGCTGTCTGGGACCTCCTGTTGTGTTTATTTACAGCCCTGGTATCACCGCTAGGTACCAGGGCTATTATGTCACGCTGCCTGCCTGCTGCCACACTCACACTACTCCTCCATTCCTCCTGCTGCTGCTGCTGTCGGTCTGTGTTTCCCACTGCCAGGGTACACAGAATTACATTCTGCTGCCACTCTGCCACCAGCTATTACGTCAAACAATAGCTATATATCTGTGTAATTGGTTGTACAAACAAAACCAAAAAAACATTAAAAAAAAAAAAGGTTTAATTTTTCTGAGGTGCCCGGGTTGAAAACTGTGTTGTCCCAGTTGTGTATTGGACACGATGTGGGCTAAACGACCGCTGTCTGGGACCTCCTGTTGTGTTTATTTACAGCCCTGGTATCACCGCTAGGTACCAGGGCTATTATGTCACGCTGCCTGCCTCATTGACTGCCTGCTGCCACACACTCATCCTCCTCCTGCTGCTGAATTTACCTCCTGCTGTCTGTGTGTTTCCACTGCCAGGGAGCACATACAATGGCGCTTCCAACATGCGTGCGCCACTAGCTATTTGTTACGCTCAAAAATAGCTGCATTTCTGTAAAAAAAAAAATTGAAAAGAGAAATAAGTGAAGAAGAAGACGATATAGAAGAAGATGAAGAAGATGAAGAAGAAGAAGATGAAGAAGAAGAAGATGAAGAAGAAGAAGAAGAAGAAGGAGAAGAAGATGAAGAAGAAGAAAATGAAGAAGAAGATGAAGAAGATGAAGAAGAAGAAGATGAAGAAGAAGAAGAAGAAGGAGAAGAAGAAGAAGATGAAGAAGAAGAAGAAGATGAAGAAGAAGATGAAGAAGATGAAGAAGAAGAAGATGAAGAAGATGAAGAAGATGCAGAAGAAGATGAAGAAGAAGAAGATGAAGAAGAAGAAGAAGAAGAAGATGAAGAAGAAGAAGATGAAGAAGATGAAGAAGATGAAGAAGAAGAAGATGAAGAAGAAGAAGAAGAAGATGATGATGAAGAAGATGAAGAAGATGATGATGAAGAAGATGAAGAAGATGAAGAAGAAGAAGATGAAGAAGAAGAAGAAGACAATATAGAAGAAGAAGAAGATATAGAAGAAGATATAGAAGAAGAAGATATAGAAGAAGAAGATATAGAAGAAGAAGAAGATAGAAGATAAAGAAGAAGAAGAAGAAGAAGAAGAAGTATATACAGTACTGAACAAAATTCTGGACACAACTTCTCTTTTCACCTTTTTTTTTTTAAAGGAACATCCCCACATAATCACTTACTGTTGTTACTTGGAAAAAAAGATGTTTCTTGCATCATTCACCCTCAAAACAAGTGTTGGAAGCTATTTAAGGCCAATTCGAATAGTCAGCTCGAATAATGAGCTCGAATACCGACTCGATTAGTGAGCTCGAAGTCCGAGGTCGAATCGAATAGTAAAAATTATTCGACTCGAATATTCGACTGACCTCGAATAATTTACTATTCGAATTCGACCAAACTCGAATTTTAAAAAGGGGTATTTGAGCACCACTGCTCAACACTCTGCACTGCTTACTGGTGTGTACTCACCACTCTGCACCGCCTCTTGGTGTGTCCTCACCACTCTGCACTGCCTCTTAGTGTGTACTCACCACTCTGCACCGCCTCTTGGTCTGCACTCACCACTCTGCACCGCCTCTTGGTGTGTACTCACTACTCACCACTCTGCGCCGCCTCGTGGTACAGTATGTACTCACCACTGTGCACCGCCTCTTGGTCTGCACTCACCACTCTGCACCGCCTCTTGGTGTGTACTCACTACTCACCACTCTGCGCCGCCTCTTGGTGTGTCCTCACCACTCTGCACAGCCTCTTGGTTTGAACTCACCACTCTGCACCGCCTCTTGGTCTGCACTCACCACTCTGCACCGCCTCTTGGTGTGTCCTCACCACTCTGCACCGCCTCTTAGTGTGTACTCACCACTCTGCACCGCCTCTTGGTCTGCACTCACCACTCTGCACCGCCTCTTGGTGTGTACTCACTACTCACCACTCTGCGCCGCCTCTTGGTGTGTCCTCACCACTCTGCACAGCCTCTTGGTTTGAACTCACCACTCTGCACCGCCTCTTGGTCTGCACTCACCACTCTGCACCGCCTCTTGGTGTGTATCACCACTCTGCACCGCCTCTTGGTGTGTACTCACTACTCACCACTCTGCGCCGCCTCTTGGTGTGTCCTCACCACTCTGCACTGCCTCTTGGTGTGTCCTCACCACTCTGCACCGCCTTTTGGTGTGTCCTCACCACTCTGCACCGCCTCTTGGTGTGTCCTCACCACTCTTCACCGCCTCTTGGTGTGTACTCACCACTCTGCACCGCTTACTGGTGTGTACTCACCACTCTGCACCACCTCTTACTGACCCAAAAACCACTAGGAAAGTATAGGGGACTAATATAATATAGTATAGGGGAAAAACCCTCCTACTAAAAAGCAACATAATTTGCCTTTATGAATCCGGGTTTGGTGCAATAAAACAAGTATTTGGACATTGAGGAACAAGGAGTGGATGTGCATATAATTTTGGAAACACTCCATGCAAAAATAAAATTAATAAATACAAATAAATAATGTTATTGTATTCTAATTTAAAGCGGACCTGAAAAATGTCTTTGTTACAGCTGATACAAATCCTTCAATAAATCTGCAGTGTGTCTACTTCCTGCTTTCATCGAAGCAGACATAGGGTTAACATCCTGTGTTTACAAATGAGCTGCTCTGTGGCAGACGAGATTCCTGAGCTGACACAGCTCAGAGATCAAAGGTCTCTCTAAAAACACACAGGGTGCATTTCTCTCTGTGTTTTTTATGTCCTGTGCAAGAGTTCAGGTCCACAGTTTAGCACGTGGCTTTCTGCGCTTTGAAAAAATCCCAATGCTTTTTGAAATTTTTTTTGTGCAAAAACTATTTGAGAGAGTCTCATAATAGCTGCATTATTGCATCCCTATTGTTGGCCTGTCCCATTGCCACCAACCAAATAGCTAAAATGGTTATTTGCTTTTACAAACGGCTTCTAAAGTAACCTTCAGTCTACCACCACTTATCTTGCGTTTTGTTCCCACCCCCCCCCCCCTTCCTCCTTTTTTTCGGCTTTAGTGCCTCCGTCACTTTCCTCTGACAGTGTAAATGTCACCATCTCAGCGGCTTGACAAGTCCATTCTCAGAGGAGGCTGGAAACGCTGTCCGTCCAGCTCCAGCCCAGCTTTTGAAAAACGTAAAAACATTTCGGATAAAACAAACAAGCCGAGGCAGGGATTAAGAACGAGATCCTTCCTGAACACATATTTACATTCGGTAATAGAAAGAAGGAGCTCGCTGTGTGTTGCTTCCTGCCTGGCCAATCTTGAGTGTTTTACCAAATTAACGTGTGGTCAAAAGGTGAAGTTTGTCCTCAGTGCTGTGCGAGTGAAGGCGTAATAGGTTTTGGCTTTTCCTTTCTTTTGGTGGTTTATCCTGAATGTTCTAGGTCGACGCTATTTGCATTTCGCCTGGCAAGCAGCCATTTTAATTGACTGGCATTATTGTGTCTCGTTAGGGTGTGGAATTAAGCCAAGAGGAATTGTATCCGCTGTATTTAGGCTGTGCATTGTTGTCTTAACGCGTTCGCTGCAAAGGGAGCAACAGAGAAAGGGTATTATACTAACAATCCCGTGTATTCTGCTTGCAGTGTGAATTCAGTTTTAACTTTAGCGGCAAAAGAATAGTGAGCTAATTTAGGTTATTTTATTACTGAATGGCAGGATTGCGCTGAAACAAACTTCGCTATGCATCAAACTCTTATTTAAAGTGTGACAGTTTCACAGTTTTTCTTCTTTTTCCCCTTCCTCCCTCCACCCTAACATGTAAGGCTTATAGGCATATGTGAATTTTGGGGCGCCATGGAAAATCGGGTGCAGGAACAGGGCCAATAGTAGAATATTGGTACATTTACCAATACTCTACTATTTAAAGTGTTCATTTTTGTTAGTAAAATATCGGTAATTGTTCCAGATATTTTACTATAGCTAAACTTAACCCTACTCTCACACAGAACCCTTCACTATTGATGTCTAACCCTAAGACGCATCACTCATCATCCCTTTGTCCTCCTCCTGCATCTCAACACAGTGCATGTGCCTAACCCTAAAACCCCCTCTGGTGGTGCTTAACCCCAAGACACCCCCTGGTGGTGCTTAATCCTAAGACCCCCCCCCCCCACTAAGATCCCCCCTGGTGGTGCCTAACCCTAAGACACACCCCCAGTGGTGCCTAACCCTAAGACCTCCTGGTGGGGCCTAACACTAATGGCCCATACTCACGGGCTACAAATGTCGCCGCAACACGCGGCGCGCGCGTGTTGCAGCGACAGGTCGCCCGTGAGTATGCGGCGTTGCACGGGCACGCACCCCGAACTGTCGCTCGTTGCTGATGTCGCCGGACGATTGAACCGCTCAATCGCCTGGCGACAGTCGCCGCCGCAACTCCGCCGCAACTGTCACTAGTCCGCGTGAGTACGCGGACTGGCGACAGCAACAAGATAAGTAATACATTGGGCTTCCGGCGGGGGAAGGAGCAACAGCGACAGCTTCCGCCGCATCAGTTGCCAGGTCCCTCCGCCGTGTGTATGCGGAGGGGCCTGGCGACGAGCTGTCGCCGGCCTGTCGCGCACACGCTCACGTGTGCTGGCGACAGGCCAAAAAGTTGCCCGTGAGTATGGGCCATAAGACCCACCCTGGTGGTGCCTAACCCTAAGATCCCCCCTGGTGGTGCCTAGCCCTAAGATCCCCCCTCGTGGTGCCTAACCCTAAGACCCCCCCGTGCCTAACCCTAAAACCTAACCCTAACCACTCTCCCTGCATAGATCCCCTTTCCAACACCTAACCCTAACTGCCCCTCCACCTTGCACAAAAAACAATAACTTCTCCAAGAAGGCTGTTGTGAGTTCAAATTTTTTGCCTATTCACAACCGAATGTATTTATAAATATTATTATTGATTTAGAAAGCACCAACATATTCTGTGGCGCTGGGATATGAAAGTGAATCTTACTAAAGGAAAGTTGAGAAATTGTTGATAGATTTTCTAGGAGGCTGGCAACACTTTTTAAGGTAAAGTGTAGGTTTAACATAAGAGTATTAAAGTAAGGGCGGCAGGCGTAATGATTATTGAAAGTGGGATTACACTGAAAATTAAACTGTTGTTCTAATACATTAAACACAGCAAAAATGATTATCAAACACTACAAGAAACACTGTACGACTGCACTGATTCTGACTGAATGCATATTTACACCTCACTGAAACTAAGTTATTAGTGAGCAAATAAAGGAGAGAAAGTTATATGCTAAACTCAGGCCTAGGCAGCCACTAAATACTGCCTCGGGTGAGAATGTAGTGAGCGTATGATGGCCCTCATTGTTGACGAGATATCATTGTATCAGAACGCAGTCTGACTCCACGGTTCTTACCCTTGCTCTGTCCCTTCTCTGTTCAGGGTCTATAGCTAAAAGTATTAGAGGCAGGGGATCAGCAAGACAGCCAGGCAACTGGTATTGCTTAAAAGGAAAAAAAAACATGGCAGCGTCCATATCCCTCTCACTTCAGTTGTCTTTTAATTCCAAGTATTAGAAATAGAAATACTGATGCAGAAAAACCACATATCATGTGACAGAGATTTACAGAATTGGCTGGCTTGCTTTCATAACTGGGTTCCAGTACTACACTTCTTTTTGTACTGCCTTTATGAATATTATATAAATTGACTATTCACAACTTGGACCAAGCGGCAGACACAAATAACATTTTACGGCTGCGTAGCAGAGTAATATAATATCGGGCAGAAGGCAGTAATTCATTTATTAACCAATCAGAATTTGTTGTTTTTTTATCATCGTGATTGAGAGTAGAATTCTGTTTGCCAGGTTCTTGTGTTGATCTGTATGATGTCTACCTACACAATCAGCCTGTTGGCGTAGAACAGCTCGCCATGAAACATTTTATGTTTGGGCTACCGGCGACCTCACCACCGGTAGAAAAGATAAATATTTCCACAAATCTAACTTTCCTTTACAGATGCAAGGAAGGGAGCTCAGATGTCCACAGTTCTATCGACAGAATGACGGAGGTTTTCAGAATCCACAAATGCAACGGTTTAACAGATGGTCCTGGATAATAAAAAGAGGCATTTTAATTAGTGGTTCTGAGGACCGTTATTCATATTGGTGGGCCCGCCGTAAAATTTCATTGACCAGCACGGTGGAATTCCAGCGGATGCCATCTGCTAGGTGCTGGATGCTGGCTACGAAGCTGCTGTCAGCATGTCCCACTTCAGTGACTTGGAAAAGGCTTTTAGAAGGGACGGATGGAGTTTTGGCTTAAGAATATTGCTCGTTGCCGCTAGTCTGCCCGGAGCAAATACAAAAGGCTTCCGTTCTCCGATTCCAGATGACAAAGGCTTACACAGCTACATAGAACGGCTCCTGCTTCCAAACGCTTTCACCGTCACCTCATACCTTTGGTGCCAACCGGGAAAAATTCTGAAGTAACCATGTAATATGCTTGTTTCTAGTCTCACGTAAAACATATCACATTTTAGACAAGGTAGACAAAAAGAGAACACTGGGAGCACCGGTATAGTGTGTTAGTATGTATTCGGACTATTGCACAGTCTAGTACACGTATACTCACAAGTCTGGTTTGCTTCAAGAGGAACTTTAGGGAAAAGGGGGACAAGATAAATCAATACACTGCAAAGTGAGATGTTAAAAAATATAAGAGAGATCTCAGATCAAGCAATGATATTCGCCATGTGATTTGTTCATATTGTTTGATCCACAATTAGCTTGGATATAATCATCTTTACTATGGCAAACATGAAAAAATACAGACAGCACCAACTGCCACAACCCCTAACAATGCTATAGGCTAAAACAATTTTTTTTAATAGATACAGTATGTACCATATATGCACAGAGGGAGATGCTGGTTGCTTGGCAGTTGGAAACAGCTGTTATTTCCCACAATGCAACAAGACTCACAGACAGGAAATTGTCAAGACCTAGGTTCTAACATCACACTGTGGGAGAGGTTTCACTGCAATATCAGCCGTACAGACCTCCCTGATGATCTATTCAAGAAAAAGTAAAGCTTTCTCATAGGAAAAGATGTATCAGCTACTAATTGGGATGAAGTTCAATCCTTGGTTACGGTTCCTCTTTAAAGTTAGCCTGGGTATAAGTAAAGGCAAAAATGCAGATACTTAACTCGGGAGAGGGAAGCCAATGAACTATGCCCCCCTTGTCCCTCCATTCCAGCGCTGGGATCGCACTGTGCATGCGCAGAACCCTTTTGCCTGTGCAGTAGCACAGAGCAGCTGCTAAGGTCTGGCAGAAAAGGCAGAGCCTGCTTGGCTCTATTCTAGTGTGTAGGTTTGAGCCGCCTGCACCTGCGCAGTGCGGGCAAGCTCCGTTGACAAGCCCTTGTTGACGGGCTAGAGGAGGAGTGCAAGCCTCTGGGGGATCCAGAGGCTTCATGCTCCCAAGATAAGTACACAAATTGGGGTGTTTTTTTCTCTTCTGGTATATTTTAAACCAGGAACCACCATTATTGCATGTGGGGATGTACGGTTCCCACCCAGCCTTGGTATTGAAATTCTGGTCATGGCTCCAAAAAACTAACTTTATGAGTATAGCATACAATTCTAACCCTTCAACAGGGGTGACTAAACATATGAAGAACAACAGATGGAGGCATCCAAAGGAGATAAAAAATAAGTAAAAACCTCTAAAAAGGAAGGTAAGTGTAGGTGCTCAGAGCTTGTTATTATGTTGCAGTTGGCAACTTGGCACTTATTAGACCCAGAAGAATCAGCTTTAGGTTGTGAAACGCGTTGTTGTCGTTGCTGTGTAGTGATTTTGAGATTTTAATTATTCTGTATCTCCTCTGGCTGCCTCCATTTGTTGTTCTTCACATATCAAATTTTGGGTACTTACCTATTAGCCCATCTGGAAAGTTTGGCAGCTTTTTGTTAAAGTTCTGTTTGCTCTCCCAGGAAGATCTGAACATTTTTGGAAAGCAGAAAGTTCCGGGTTTCTGTTGCACTGGGTTCTGTGTCAGTATGATGTTCAGTTCCCAAGTTATGGGGTTTTGAAGAAGGGGTGTCCCCTGAACTTGGCTGCAGAAAGTGCAATTACAGAAGTACGGGTCAAAACCGACATGATGATAAACAGCACAACCGGTAGATCTTCTTCTTCCTTCGCAGCATAAATCTGTATCTTCAAAACTTGTGTCAAGTGCCCTGGGTCTCTCATTACAGATGAAGGAGTAGCGCAGCTATGCACCCTCATCTCCTCTCTGTCTTACTGGCATGGGCAAGAGACTCAATTCCACTGTGCTCTCTGCAGAAAAGTTCAGGGGACACCCGTCCCCCAAACCCCCCTAACTTGGGAATGGGGCATCGCATTGACTTGGGACCCAGTACAAAGGTAAGCCTGGGACTTTCAGTTTTCCACAAATGGTTAGATCTGGCTAGGGGATCAAACAGAACTTTAACAAAAAGCTACCGAACTTTCCAGACAGGATAATAAGTAAGTACCACATTTTGTTGGGACCAACTGGTGTTACAATATAGAGAATTTTTGTCTATTGTACAGAGTTACATAGGTTGCAAAAAAGACACTTGCCTATTACTTCTATCTTCACTGATTAGCTCCAGTTGTTTTGATCCACAGTAAATATCCATACACACATGAGTTTCATCTAATCTGAGCAAGAATCTAGCGTGTGTATGAGAGCGCCCAAGTATCGCCTAAAAATCCAGCATGCACAATCTTTAGCAACGTCTGCCTCATAAGCGCATTGTTCTTTACTGACCTTGCCCATTGGAAACCACTCCCCCTGCCTGCATGTCCTCCCTCCTCCTGCTACCATAGCGTCTGTACAGCATTGGGCCCCAAACTGTCACCCAAGTGATCAAGTCCCAGTACCCATGGGCAACAGGAATCTGAATAGTAGCCTCCTGAGACTGTAAAGCCAGTTTTACCACTAATGGGGCAAGGCCAGAATTTTAATTTATGATCCACTGGAAAATTATCTTGTACTACTTGTCCCCCCCCCCCCCTAGCCCCTTATGTAGCAGCCCCTCTTTTCTACAAGATATCCCAGATTTCTCCATATACAGGAAAAAATAACAAACTTGTGTATCTGATGATACTATATTTTACATTTTTAATACAGTAGAGTCTGGGTTATCAGGGACTCTTTCAACCGGCAGTCTCAAGCAACCGGAAGGACACGGAGGGAGCTACAGTATTAGTACTTTTCTTTCTTTCTTTTTTTTAATGATTCAGACTAGCATGCAACAGAAACTACTTACAAAAGCTCTGGGGACCGGTCCCACTTTCATAGTGAGCTCCCCATGTACATTTTGGAAAACACTCACCTGTGGCTGTCCATTCAAGTCCTCTGTGCTTCTGCCACCATATATTCGGGTCCATGCACACCAGAACCACTAATATACCGATGCCAGAGCCCTATAAGAAGCATCATGGTACAATTGGTTTGTAAGAGACCAATGTGAATTGTCCCTCCCAGGGAGGATTCTTATTGGTTCCCTGAATATTGTCGCCATACATTGTACTAGGGACATCATTGAAATGTTGTAATGACTGGGTCAAATGAGAAAATAAAATGGGAGGGATTTATCTGCAGTTACACAATTCATTTTAAAACTATAATGGCTGAAAACTGAGAAATAATGATTTTGTTCTCATTATTTCTGTTAAAATGCATATAAAATAAAATAATTCTCAGCAAAAAGTATCACCAAAAAATAAATAAAATAAATTATGGTGAAAAATAACCAATGTATAGATCATTTAGGTGTGATAAGTAGTGATAAAGTTTTTGGTGAATAAATGGGAGGAGCACTAAAATGTGTACATTTCTCTGGTCCTCAAAGGGAAAAACCCCTCAGTGGTGAAGTGGTTAATATAATAATTTATATCACAGACCAATGTTACCCAATTACAGTTACCTGTACTATCCAATTAGTTGTCCTCTACCATATTTCCATATGCCGTGTAAATTAATGATCAGAAAAATCTCCTTGGTCGCTACTGCGAAATGTAATCCGCTCTTTATCGCTGCTCTTTGCTCTGCCAAAATAACGTAACCTGTACATTTGCATAAATTACCCAAAGCTGCTTGATAAACGAGATGCAAAAGGATGCACAAATTGATGTTAATACTAATAAGAAAAATGCAATCAGATTTTACTTCCTAATTCCTGTTTCGTTATTTGCTTTTCTCTAAGCAGATTTGAAAAGTGTGTCGTAATTACAGCTTTCATTTGTTAAGGGCTTGTAAAATAAGCCATTAGGTTATGCTGGTTAATGTGGTCTTCACCTGATTTTAAAGTGTGATTGATCCTTAACAAATGCAAGCTCATTACAGCTGGGCTTCTTCTCCATGGACATCTGAACTGCTCATTTGCAAGGCCGAATTTATACTTTTAGCGTCCCTAGGCCAATTTTCTTGTTTAGTACTTACATGTACAGCAGTGTTTCCCATTCGAGGTGCAGCACCCTCATCCATATTAAAAGTCCATGAACAGCAGCCCCTCTTCCTCATGTACAACTATTTTTGGCAGCAGTACCCCTCTTCCATGTGTTGTTCCTAGTGTGCAGCCTCCTCCTCCATATGCAGCAACCCTCCCCCTATCCCCCCTTTCATGTCCATCTGTCCATCTTTCACGTCAAACGGGATACTGGACTGCTCAACAAACGAGCAGGGCTGGATTTCTGAGATGGTCACAAAGGCCGTCCAAGGCCCGGGCCTTTGTGACCGTCTCAGAAATCCAGCCCTGCTCGTTTGTTGAGTAAGCAAGAACAGAAACACAAGGGACATTGTGAGCCCAAAATGGTGTAGTATGTATTGGTAAGGAGCTAATGGTTAAGTAAGTATTATTAGCCTGATTAAGTGGGGTCACACCTGCAAAACGCATTGTAAACTTTTGTGGAGTATATAAATAAATGTTTTCTGTTTAAACGTCACTACGTTTATTGGATGTCCTTCAGAGTAGGTAAGTCCACTACTGCCACTCCGGGTTTTAAGAATTTTAGATAATTATATCCTACTGGCACTTCTGTTCTCTAGCTTGTTTGTTTTTTGTGTAAAACATTTTATTGGTTTTAAACATAGAAAAACATACAAACAAATCAGGTTCCCTTCTTCCCTCACCTCCCATCCGACCCCACCCCCCACAGCGTAGTTATATATACATAAAACATCAAGTATTGAACATGCTGATAAATAAGCTAAGTAGGTAAACATTTATATATCCATGTTACAGAGCGACAACCAACATTTCCAGATTTGGTAAAAAATTTTAAGGGATCCTCTATTTTCATACACAGATTTGTATATAGGAATGTCAAGATTAATTTCCCTTTTGAGATGTGCCAAAGATGGTGGAGATGACTTTTTCTATTGTAAAGCAATTGCTCTTTTAGCATACATAAGTGGTAGGCGGGCTAGGAATTTTTTTTTTGTCTGAGAGTGCATTATCCCCAAAAATTCCCAGCAGACATGCCTTAAAGAGACTCTGAAGTCTCTAAAAAAAGTATTTTTTTTCATTAATCTCTTTAATACATTAGTCCTAACTAAACCGCCGCATTCCTGTGGCTCTAAACTATCTTAATCCCCCAAACTCCCCTGGTCACACTGCGGGGAGCTCTACCGTGTGAGGCAGAGCTATGAGCTGCAGCCCTGCCTCACACGCGTCTGTCAGCGGCGCATCGCCGCCTCTCCCCCGCCCCTCTCAGTCTTCCTTCACTGAGAGGGGCGGGGGAGAGGCGGAGATCAGCTGCTGACAGACGCGGGTGAGGCAGGCCTGCAGCTCATAGCCCTGCCTCACACGGAAGAGTACAGCGGCAGCAAAATCCACGACCAAGAAAGTCGTTGATTTTGCAGGAGAGAGGGAGGGGGGAGTTTGGGGGAATTAAGATAGTTTAGAGCGGTGGATGCGGCGGTTTAGTTAGGACTAATGTATTAAAGAGATTAATGAAAAAAAATATGTTTTTTTAGAGACCTCAGAGTCTCTTTAATAGTGTAGGGTATTAAGTTATGAAATAAGGAGGAAAGCATATTATGTACATTTGCTTAGAAATCCTGTATTCTAGCACATGTCCAGAATATGTGAAGAAAATCAGCCTTGTCCTCTCCACATCTCCAGCATTTCCCAGTATCTCCCCTTCCCATTTTGAAGAGTTTATAAGGGGTAATATATGTCCTATATAAGAATTTAAGTGAAATCAATTTATGTTTAGCAGCTATGGGTGTGGATACCATATTGGCAATGGCTTCCCCCCATTCCTTTTGAGTCAGATCAGGGATATCTTTTCTTTTTTTTTTCAAAATCTTTTTATTGGCAAATTCCAACATATCATTCACATACAGCATATATTTATAAATGAAGTATAAGTATGACATAATGTAGACGTTATAAGTATATGACCCTTATAAGCATACATCCCAATAAATCATCATTATATATACCATAGGTGTCAAAAATAGGACTACACTGAATGATGGTATTTGAAACTGGTCATCCTATACAGACTATACATTAAGTCATATCTGAATATTGCCTAACCAGCAACTAACATTGTTCAACAGAACTAAAATATGTACTAACAGTATTGTAAGCAGACATATGTCAATTATTTTCCTATTAACTCCCTTACCCACAACCCACCCCCCTTTCCTCCAGGTGTGACAAAATTAGCAGTATGATCGATTTACTAATGTATTTTAAAGTGTGAAAATACAAAAAGGTAAGTATAGACCCTTTCAACTCCAATGTCTTTCCTCATCTGAAAACCGTGATGTGCCAAATTTTTTATTCAGAGCCATGTAGAACCCCCTCAAAATCCTCAGAGTGCCTGAAATATGTCCAAAAGGACCAGGTTTTGCTATATGCCTCTGTGCAGTTTAATGCAGTATGGGAAAGATCTTCCATGAATTGAATTTCGTCTATTTCCTTCACCAGCTCCTCAGCTTCTGGGGGATCAGCCTGTTTCCAATGTCTGATCAGAATTCTCTTAGCGGCATTAAGTATATGGCGTACTACTGATCTCTTGTATTGTTTCATTGACCAATCATTTAAATGGAGTAGGTAGAACTCCGGGACAAATGGGGAATTTCTGTCTGTCACAGCTTTAACTAATCTCTCAATCCTCTTCCAAAAATCTGCCAATCTATCGCATGACCATAGGATGTGAAATAAGGTGCCTGGCCTCTCTCCACATCTCCAGCATTTATCCTCTATATCAGGGAAGATTTTATGCAGCTTATTGGGTGTGTAATACCATTGAGTGAGTATTTTATAATTAATTTCCTGCATTCTGGCTGCTCTTGAGGACTTATGTGCAAAGGTGCAAATTCTCATTTTCTGAGGAGATGAGAAGGCTCTACCGAGCTCAGCTTCCCACATATGAAAGAACGGGAGAGACGGGATTGCCAATAAGGCCAAAATCTCATAGATTGTTGAGATAGATTTTTTAGTCGGTCCTAGTGATATACATAGATTTTCGAAGTCTGTTCTTTGCCTAAGCATCTGTGGAGAGAAGCCTCGTGTTGCCAGATAATGTCTATATTGTAGGTATTCCCACCATTTAGTGTTTGTGTAACGATCGGTGGGCGCAGAGAGTATCTGATTACCGGTGATCTGCAGTATCACCGGAAATACAGATATATATACCAGATTATAAGTGATCTGCAGTCTCACCGATAATCCGATATACAAACTAACCTCTGTTCACCTGAGTAGAGTGTAGTGTTTGGTGTAACTGTAACACTTAGAGGACAAGGCCTCAATGCAGCAAGGAGTACTGCACAGATTCCTTCCGCAGACCTGAGCTCTCCAAGACGGGAGGAGTCAGACTGACAGTAGGAAGGTATATCTGAAAGTGACCCTCAGGAGGAAGGATCGCTAACAGAGCGAGGAACCGCCTCTAACGGTAAGGTCGGTTCTCGAGGTCGGACAAGCCAGGTCGTAAACACACAGACAGATAAAGTACAAGATCAGCAGACAAAGGCAGGGTCAAAGTACAGGCAGGGTTCGGCAACGGGGTATCAGAAATATCGGGGTACAAAATCAGGAGGCAGAAACAGAGTCTAGGAGCGAGCCGGGGTTCGGCAACAGAGTATCAGAAATAACGAGGTACAAGATCAGAGTTCAGAAGGGTAGTCGAGGCAGGCAAAAGTCATAACAGATAATCACAATCAAACTAGTACTTTAGCTATCAACAGAATCTAGCTAAGTGTAGGATTACAGCTCCAGCTGGTCCCGGCACACTTGCGGATCTGACTACGGATCTGGGTGCTCCCACATGTGTGATCGCACGCCAGACAAAGAGCAAGTGAACAACCAGCAATATATATACTCTAGGACCTTTCCAGGACCTCCCTAATTGCTGGTCCAATGGGAGCAGTGGAATTTGTCAGCTGACCCAGCTGGTCAGCCGACTCCCTTCTAACAGCTATTTAAACTCTGCCTCTGTGCTCGCGCGCGTGTAAGTCTGAATCTTGGTGGACTATCAGTCCCAGCCACACCAGTACTGTCTTGCAATGTATCCAGTGAACTGAGTGCGGGAGCCGCCTCCAATGCGGATTCCGCCGCTCTGCCTAAGCGGCATGCGGCGTTTTTTCCGCGTTGTGACGCCATGCTGGACGCGGAAACAGCCGCCTCGCCTTGAGAGACAGCGGCTTTTCCGCGTTTCATCACAGTACCCCCCTCCCGAGGAGTGGACTCCGGACAACTCCTACCAGGCTTCTCGGGGTGTAAGGCATGAAACTCTTTCCTCAACTCATCCGCATGCATGCGAGTCCCCGGTACCCACTGTCTCTCCTCAATGCCATATCCCTTCCAGTGTACCAGATACTGTACCGAGTTCTGGACAATGCGAGAGTCCAAAATTTTCTCTACTTCGAACTCAGGATGACTATCCACCAGGACAGGAGGAGGAGGAGTAGGGCCCACATGGACTGCTGGTTTGAGCAGGGATACGTGAAATGATCTCACCCCACGCATGCTGGCGGGGAGATCAACGGTATAAGTGACGTTGTTGATCTTTTTGGTCACAGAAAACGGACCCACAAACCTGGGGCCCAGTTTGGCAGAAGGCTGCTTCAGGGTCAAGTGACGTGTGGACACCCAGACTAAATCCCCTGGCTGAAACTTCCATTCCATGGAACGTCTCTTGTCCGCTTGACCCTTTTGACTTTGAAACGCTTTCTGCAAATTATCTCTAACAATTCCCCAATTGTCCCTGAGTGACCTCTGCCAATCCTCCAGCGCTGGGAATGGAGAAGAGGCAACTGGCAAAGGGGAGAACTTGGGCGACCTCCCTGTCACAATCTGGAATGGGGAAAAACCAGAAGAAGAACTCTTTAAATTATTCTGCGCAAATTCTGCAAAAGCCAGAAACTTCACCCAGTCATTCTGTGCCTCCGCAACGTAACATCTTAAAAACTGTTCTAAAGACTGATTAATTTGTTCAGTCTGTCCATTCGTCTGTGGGTGGTAGCCTGACGAGAAAGACAGCTTCATGCCCATTTGGTGGCAGAATGCCCTCCAGAATTTAGAGATAAATTGGACTCCCCGATCGGACACAATGTTCTCCGGAATGCCGTGCAGCCGGAAAATGTGGACAATGAATAGGTCAGCCAATTCTTGGGCCGAGGGGAGTCCTTTCAAAGGCACGAAATGGGCCATTTTGCTGAAGCGGTCGACTACCACCCAAATGACCGACATGCCTTCAGACCTGGGGAGCTCACCCACAAAATCCATGGACAAGTGGGTCCATGGTTCACTCGGGGCGGGCAAAGGCTGTAAGGTACCGACAGGTGCCTGCCGGGAGGGTTTACTTTTGGCACATACCGCACATTCCCTGACATATTCCTTGCAGTCTGTTGCCAAAGAAGGCCACCAAGCACACCTGGCAATCAGATCCTGCGTTCTGGCAGCACCAGGGTGACCAGCACTCTTATGGGCGTGAAACATTTGTAAGACCTGTAGACGAAAAAACTGTGGGATAAACAAGACCCCCTCCGGTTTCCCCTCAGGGACATCCTGCTGAAAGGGACCCAAAACCTTTGTCCAATCCTCCCAGGTCTCTGTGGCTGCTAACACCAGCCTCTGCGGGATGATGGACTCAGGAGCGGGGGGCTGTGCTGTCTCTAATTCGAAACATCTGGACAGGGCATCTGCCTTGATGTTTTTGCTGCCTGGAGTGTATGTGATAATAAATCTGAACCTCGTAAAGAATAACGACCAACGGGCCTGTCGGGGACTTAGTCTCTTAGCCCCCTCGATGTATTCCAGATTCTTGTGATCAGTATACACCGTGATCGTGTGTTCTGCCCCTTCTAACCAGTGGCGCCATTCTTCAAATGCCAATTTAATGGCCAGAAGTTCCCGGTTGCCTATGTCGTAGTTTTTCTCTGCCGGTGAAAACCTCCGAGAGAAATAGGCACACGGGTGCAACCTCCCCTGCAGCCCAGAGCGTTGAGACAGCACAGCCCCTACTCCAACTTCTGAGGCATCAACCTCCACAATGAATGGGTAAGAGGTGTCTACGTGTCTCAATATAGGTGCAGAGCAAAACAATTTTTTCAAGTGAGAAAAAGCTGCCACAGCCTCAGGAGACCAGTGGTTGGTATCTGCCCCCTTTTTTGTGAGACTGGTAAGAGGGGCAATTATCGTGGAGTATCCCTTTATGAACCTCCTATAGTAATTCGCAAAACCTAAAAATCTTTGCAGGGGCTTTAACCCCACTGGCTGTGGCCATTCCAGGACAGCTGTGACCTTGGCAGGATCCATTGACAGGCCTGAGGTGGAGATCACATACCCTAAAAATGTGACAGTGGTCACCTCGAAAATACATTTCTCCACCTTGGCATACAGCATATTTTGCCTCAATTTGTCCAACACGAATTTAACGTGGACCCTGTGCTCGGGGAGGTTGTTGGAATAGATTAGTATATCGTCAAGGTATACTAGTACAAATCTACCCAACACCTCCCTGAATACCTCGTTGATTAATTCTTGAAAGACGGCCGGCGCATTGCACAACCCGAAGGGCATCACTAAGTACTCGTAATGCCCGTCGGGAGTGTTGAAGGCCGTCTTCCATTCATCACCCTTTCTAATGCGGACCAGGTTGTATGCACCCCTCAGATCTAATTTTGAAAAGATCTTAGCGTTCGTGACTTGCGTAAATAAATCGTCTATCAATGGTAATGGATAACGATTCTTCACCGTGATTTTATTCAGGCCACGGTAGTCGATGCATGGTCGCAGCCCTCCGTCTTTTTTCTTAACAAAAAAGAAACCGGCCCCTGCAGGCGACCGGGAGGGGCGAATGAACCCTTTGGCTAAATTGTCACGAATGTACTCCTGCATCGCTATTTTCTCTGGTCCAGACAAATTATACAAGTGACCCCTAGGGGGCATACAACCGGCACGGAGATCGATGGGGCAATCGAAAGGGCGATGAGGAGGTAACTTGTCAGCAGCCTTGGGACAGAATACATCCGAGAACTCGGAGTATTGCTCGGGAACCCCCTCCACATGCAACTTGGTCTGACCTAAAGTCACCTTCCCTAGACACTGTTGGGAACAGAAGTCTGACCAACTAGTTAATTGTCCTGTAGCCCAATTAATCTGTGGCGAATGGAGCTGCAGCCAGGGCATTCCTAAAACAATTGTGGAGGTGGTCATGTGTAATACAAAGAAACTTAGACTTTCATTATGCAGAACCCCAATAGTGACTTCCACCTCTGGTGTCTGAGACAGCGGACGGTCCCTTTGCAGCGGGGAGTCGTCCACAGCAGTAACCTGGATAGGTGGTTTTACTGAGGTGAGCGGAATGCCCAACTTTTCTGCAAACTCTGAACTCATAAAGTTAGCCGCGGAGCCTGAATCAACAAAGGCTTCTGTGGCTTCAGATTTGTCCCCCCATGTAATCATACAGGGAAGGAGAAAACGTTTTTCATTTAAGGGTATGAGCCGGGCACCTAGGGTGCTACCCCCTACCACTCCTAAACGGTAGCATCTTCCCGGCTTGTTAGGGCAGTTTTGTACTATATGCCCCCCTTCAGCACAGTACAGACACAGCTGTTCGGTCATTCTCCGTCTTCGCTCTACCTGGGTCAATTTTGACCGAGCAATCTGTATTGGCTCGGATGGAGGCAAGACGGGAGAAGGTGCAATAGTAGGAGGTGGAGTCACTGGGACCGTAGTGTAAGATACCCCTCTGACACGGGAACTACCCCTGGTCTGTTTTTGGTAGCGCAGCCTGCGGTCGATTCGGATGGCCGCTGAGATGGCCTCATCGACTGTTCTGGGCTCGGGCTGGCTTAACATCAAATCAGAGACCTCATCGGACAGCCCTGACAAGAAACGATCTAATAGGGCATAAGTGTCCCACCTGGCCGTAACTGACCACCTCCTAAACTCGGCCGCGTAATCTTCGACCGGACCTTCGCCTTGACGCAAAAGCTTGAGCTTCCGCTCAGAAGTCGAAGCAAGGTCCGAATCGTCGTAAATTACTGCCATAGCTTTAAAGAAATCCTCTACAGAGGTAAGAGCTTTGTCTCCGGCGGGCAGGCTATATGCCCAAGACTGGGAGTCGGCGGACAACAAAGTCTTTATAAACGTGACCCTCTGGGTCTCAGTACCCGAAGATTGGGGTCTCAACTCAAAATAGGACAATACTCTACTCCTAAAATTCCGGAAGTCAGATCTGTGGCCGGAAAAGCTTTCAGGTACAGGCATACGTATGTCAGAGCTAGGAGAGGATCGCACATGATCCACTGATGTCTGGAGGATTTGTACAGACCCTGATAGGGCATCAATAAGAGTCATGTGGGCGCCCAGTACTTGATTGATGTTGTCCACCGAAGTGGCAAGTACACCCAGACAATCAGTGTTTGCGTCCATTTTGTATTTGGTCTGGCGTTCTGTAACGATCGGTGGGCGCAGAGAGTATCTGATTACCGGTGATCTGCAGTATCACCGGAAATACAGATATATATACCAGATTATAAGTGATCTGCAGTCTCACCGATAATCCGATATACAAACTAACCTCTGTTCACCTGAGTAGAGTGTAGTGTTTGGTGTAACTGTAACACTTAGAGGACAAGGCCTCAATGCAGCAAGGAGTACTGCACAGATTCCTTCCGCAGACCTGAGCTCTCCAAGACGGGAGGAGTCAGACTGACAGTAGGAAGGTATATCTGAAAGTGACCCTCAGGAGGAAGGATCGCTAACAGAGCGAGGAACCGCCTCTAACGGTAAGGTCGGTTCTCGAGGTCGGACAAGCCAGGTCGTAAACACACAGACAGATAAAGTACAAGATCAGCAGACAAAGGCAGGGTCAAAGTACAGGCAGGGTTCGGCAACGGGGTATCAGAAATATCGGGGTACAAAATCAGGAGGCAGAAACAGAGTCTAGGAGCGAGCCGGGGTTCGGCAACAGAGTATCAGAAATAACGAGGTACAAGATCAGAGTTCAGAAGGGTAGTCGAGGCAGGCAAAAGTCATAACAGATAATCACAATCAAACTAGTACTTTAGCTATCAACAGAATCTAGCTAAGTGTAGGATTACAGCTCCAGCTGGTCCCGGCACACTTGCGGATCTGACTACGGATCTGGGTGCTCCCACATGTGTGATCGCACGCCAGACAAAGAGCAAGTGAACAACCAGCAATATATATACTCTAGGACCTTTCCAGGACCTCCCTAATTGCTGGTCCAATGGGAGCAGTGGAATTTGTCAGCTGACCCAGCTGGTCAGCCGACTCCCTTCTAACAGCTATTTAAACTCTGCCTCTGTGCTCGCGCGCGTGTAAGTCTGAATCTTGGTGGACTATCAGTCCCAGCCACACCAGTACTGTCTTGCAATGTATCCAGTGAACTGAGTGCGGGAGCCGCCTCCAATGCGGATTCCGCCGCTCTGCCTAAGCGGCATGCGGCGTTTTTTCCGCGTTGTGACGCCATGCTGGACGCGGAAACAGCCGCCTCGCCTTGAGAGACAGCGGCTTTTCCGCGTTTCATCACAGTTTGCACATGATGGTTTTTGTTTAATGTCCCTCAATGTCACCCAGTGTCCTCCCATGCATAAGTCTACAAATCTCAGCTTCCTAGGGTCTATAAATCTGTGTCTAGTACGGTCCAATCCATCTACACCTATAAAGGGATTATTTGAGAGCGGGAGTAAAGGAGATGGGACAGGAGCTAGTGAAAGAGAAGAATTTGCTCTCTGAAAGACGTGAAGGGTCGTATGACATAGTGGAGGAAGTTGTAGTCTAACCTCTGGTTTCTGTGAGATCCAAGTAAGGTCTGTGAGGGAGTAATACGAGAGATCCTGTTCTAGTGTAACCCATTGTTTATATGTGACATGTCTGTTCCAATCTACTATTCTAGTAAGCACAGAAGCATAGTAGTATCTTCTAACATTAGGCAGAGCAAGACCCCCTTCTTGTTTGGGGCAGTATAAAATCTCTCGTTTGAGGCATGGAGGTTTTCCTCTCCAGATATATTTATTGAAGATCATTTGGACCTTATTCAAGAAAGAGAGAGGAATCTCAATAGGGAGCGTCTGGAATAGATACAAGATCCTGGGCATCGCATTCATCTTCACTACGGCGATTCTTTCTAACCAGGAAAGTTGGGGCATGTCCCACTTTCGTAAGTCAGCTGTTATTGTCGCTAGGATTTGGGGGAAATTTAATTCAAAGGTCTCTTTCAAAGATCTTGAGATATTAGTCCCCAGGTATCGAATGGAGGAAGGGTTCCATTTAAAGGGGAAGTTTTGCTGGATAGTGTTAACTTGTTCATCAGGCAAGTTCACATTATATGCCTCGCATTTGTCCAAATTTATTTTAAAAAAGGACAGTTTACTAAACCGTTCGAAATCCGCAAGCAAGTTTGGTAGGGAGGTTATCAGGGATATCTTTTCGCCAAGTGTTCATCAGCTTGTCAGTTAGGCTAGCCTCTTTATCAATAAGAAGTGCATATACTTGGGAAGTAACTCCTGTGAGTCCTAAATGTGAAAGGAGGTCTTCTAAGGGGTGGAATTGCACTAGAAGGCCAGCTTCCCTAAACTGGGCATTGAAAGCATGGCTTAAATGAAGAAATCTAGAGAACATAGAATTTGGAAGATCGTACAGTTGTTTAAGATCCCCAAATTGTCGAAGACAGTTACCTTCAACTATACCTTGGATTTTAAGAATGCCCTTGATAGCCCAAACACTCGGGTCAGGGATGGAAATCAATTCTTGAAGTCTAACATTATTCCACAAAGGTGTGTGTGGTGACCACTGCCCCTTTTGTACCATTTATGTTCCTGCTATTGCCCACATTTTTGCAGTTGTTTTCATAGGGATAGTTAATGAAGGTAGAGCTTTGGCCCCTCGAAAGGGTAGGCTAGAGAGAGCCGTAAATGATCCCAATATTGATGCTTCCAATACTGTGGCTGGGTTGTAATCTGATTGTGCGATCCACCAATAAACCGTTGTTAGAGCAGCTGACCAGTAGTAAAATTTAAGCTTGGGAAGTGCAATCCCACCCCTATCCACAGGCAGATGTAAGCTGCTCAACGCAATGCGAGGAGTTGAGGAGTTCCAAATAAATGATCCAATAATTTTATCTAGCTCTGAGAAGGTACGGGCAGAAATAAGAACAGGGGTATTGCGAAAGATATATAAAAAATTAGGAAGTATGCACATCTTCTTGATGAGGTTACTGCGACCTATTAAAGAAAGAGGAAGTGTTGCCCAAGCCTGCAATTTTTCCCGAGTATGTATCAGAATAGGGTCAATATTTAAATCATAAAAGTCTGGCACTTTAGGAGAGACATCAACACCGAGGTATCGAATAGTGGACGCTACCTGGAATGGGTGGGAAGGTGGTGACATTTGAGGATAGGGATCCAGTGGCAATAGCAGAGATTTGCTCCAATTGATCACTAACCCAGAATCTTTCCCAAAATCCTACCTCCTTTGTTGAAGTAGTTTAATAACATGTTTGCCACACACGATTGTCATTTGGGCACAATTTAAATGCATCTAAATAGCTGCAGTTTTAACATCAGGGGCTTGATTCACAAAGCGGTGCTAACTGTTAGCACGCCTGTGAAAACCCCCTTAGCACGTCTAAACGAGCTTTTCGCGCGTAAAACTTTATGCGCGTAAAACTTTACGCGCGCACTGCACAGAGCGCAGGGCGCTCCGCGCGAAGTGCCCATTAAAGCCTATGGGACTTAGCACGCGCATAGGACTTTGCGCGCGCATAGGACTTTGCACACAAAACTTTGTGCGCAATCTGATTGAGAAATCTGGTGCTACCCTCTTAGCACCCTGGTTAGCACGTCTAAAGACTTTAGACGTGCTAAGTAGGTTAGCACCGCTTTGTGAATCAAGCCCCATGCGTGTCAAGTGTAACCATGCAACGAAAAAAGCCTCATGTTGCGTCTGAGGATGGCAACCACTGTGCTCAGATGCAACTCCATGGGGGAGCTGCCTGTCCGCCGCCCATGCTGAGGGCTAACAAGCACCCGGCCAGTGGATGTATTCACTGCCTTACAGAGCAGGCAATGAAGGGTGTACGTTCTGCAGTGTTGTGAAACTGGACAAGTCCGAAGGTAGCCTAATGCTGCATGGTCCTACTAACTGCTACTGGCTGACGACGGCCACAGAGGTATTTCCTTGGATCTCTTCTAGGGGACATGATACATGTGTCACAGTGCAGAGGGACACTAGATGTTTCATATAGAAATTGTACAGCTGTTATTGCCACCATGCAGACTAAAAGAGGACGCTAAGGGTCACTTTGCACTATGTCCACCACTCTTCATTTTGATGGAGATGACGCAGGCAGACTCAAGATGGATGGGTCAAGAACTGTAATGGTCTTTCTTTTGGCCGGCTCACATGAACACATTTTGACTAAGGCCTCTTTCCAATGGATAGCTGACAGACTTTACCGCCTTTACTTCCCAACTTTTTAAGATAAGAAAGTGAAACACTTAAGCCACATCCCTGCCCCACGCCTAATCACGTCACTGGTATACATAAAATTAAGATTTCAAAAATCCCAGTGATGTATTTCTTGTCCAGCAGGGGGTACGTTACTTAGCGGGTGTCAGGCCTATGCATATGACCCTTTTGGCTCACTCTGTTGCAGGGTTATATGAATGAGATTTTTTTTTTCGTTGCTGTGCAATAACAAATGCAAAACGTGCCTGAATGGTTCATGCAAAGTTTAATTTCTGTAAGTAGGTCTGCTTTCATGACTAGAGCAAGTTTTACATTTCAGTGCCTAACGCATTTAACTAGCGACCCTTTTATATTTTGCAGTTTTCCCCCTGAATCTGAGAAACTTTCACGAAAAAACAGAGCTTTATCTCACTTGTAAAAATACGGTTTTAAAGAAAAGTTTAAAGAAAACCATTGAAAAAAACAACAAGAAGAAAAGAAATACAATATACATTTTTTTTAATAAATTATCTCCCAAGTATTAAAAAAACCTATTATGACTACATCAAACTAGCAATATTTCTACAGCAAATTGTGTGCTTTTTTTAAAAAAAATATCGATTTTACATAGCACAGATAATTTTACTCTCACACAATATCTTATCAAGATTTCTCTACTCTACTAATGAAAATAAAAAAGGTAATGTTTAATAATGAGGGCAGTATCTGAGCAGTATGATTTGTCCTGCCATTTTAAAGGCAACCTGATGTGAATCTGGAATATAAAGGTAAATGTGCAACAGACACTACAACCCCCACAATTCAATGCACCAGGGAGTTGCTCAGAATAGATCCAGGACCTTAAAGGGCAAGTCCGTGCACCAGTTGAAAGATCGAGGACTCTACCTAGATTTAAATGACACAGGCTTTAAAGGACAACTGTAACGAGAGGGATGCCATATTTATTTCCTTTTAAACAATACCAGTTGCCTGGCAGCCCTGCTGATCCATTTCGCTGCAGTAGGATCTGAATCACACCAGAAACAAGTATACACTAATCTTGTCAGATAATAACAAAAATGTCAGAAACATCTGATCTGCTGCATGCTTCTTCAGGGTCTATCGCTAAAAGTATTAGTGGCAGAGGATCAGCAGGATAGCCAGGCAACTGGTATTGCTTAAAAGGAAATAAACATGACAGCCTCCACATACCTTTCACTTCAGTTGTCCTTTAATGTATATAAATACTAAAGTGACAGGTGCAATGTTTCGGTCTCACGGCCTTTGTCAAGTGCACTAAGAAAGTACTTGTTGGAAAGCATCAATGTGGTATCCAGGCGACAAATACAATATGTTTAAATGGCAATAAAGATGGCATCCTCATACCTCCCAACTGTTTGAGATGAGAAAGAGGGAAGGAAATGTAAAGTTAAAAAGAAAAATTAGTTTAACTTACCTGGGGCTTCTTCAGTGGCGTACCTAAGGCATTTGACACCCGGTGCTAGGTATTAAAAGACACCCCCCCATAAAAAAAAGCGACTGTGGCATGCTAAATGCGACACGGCGGGTACTGCCAGGTGTAGGCTCCCCCCCCCCTAAAGTTGGCCTCAGTCTAGGTAGCTAACAAAAAATGTGTGTGGTTATGACCTGCGTCGCGCCGCGGCGAAAAATGGGCATGGCCATGACCGGATGAGGGCGGAGCTAACTAATTTAAAGTGAACGGAGGCTGCCATATTTATTTCCTTTTAAACAATAGGCAGCCCTGCTGATCTATGTGGCTGCAGTAGAACTGAATTACACCAGAAATAAGCATGCAGCTAATCTTGTCAGTTCTGACAATATTGTCAGAAACCCCTGACCCGCTGCATGCTTGTTCAGGGTCTATGGTTGAAAGAATTAGAGGCAGAGGATCAGCACGGCAGCCAGGAAACTGGTATTGCTTAAAAGGAGATAAATATGGCAGCCTCAATATTATTTTCACCTCGGGACAGTGGGCCCAAGTTTTGGTGAGCCTTTCCCCAGAAAATTCAAATAATTGTTCAGGTTTTCTCAAGAAAATACACATAATGTGAGCATATTTGCCCAGAAATTACGTTCAATCATGTCGGCAGATTTGACCAGAAAACACGTGCAATCATGTGGCAGATTTGACCAAAAAACACATTCAATCATGTGACAAATTTGACCAAAAAACACGTTGCCCAGAAAATACATGCAATCATGTCGGCAGATTTGCCCAGAAAAATACATGTCGGCAGATCATGTCGGCGGATTTGCCCAGAAAATACGTGCAATCATGTCGGTAGATTTGCCCAGAAAATATGTGCAATCATGTCGGCAGCTTTGCCCAGAAAATATGTGCAATCATGTCGGCAGCTTTGCCCAGAAAATACATGCAATCATGTGGAAGATTTGACCAGAAAATACATGCAATCATGTGGCAGACCTGGCCAGAAAACACTTCAATCATGTAGCAGACCTGGCCAGAAAATACATGCAATCATGCCGGCAGATTTGACCAGAAAATACATGCAATCATGTAGCAGACCTGGGCAGAAAATACATGCAATCATATCGGCAGATTTGATCAGAAAATACATGCAATCATGTGGAAGATTTGACCAGAAAATACATGCAATCATGTGGAAGATTTGACCAGAAAATACATGCAATCATGTGGAAGGTTTGACCAGAAAATACATGCAATCATGTGGAAGATTTGACCAGAAAATACGTGCAATCATGTGGAAGATTTGCCAGAAAATACGTGCAATCATGTGGCAGACCTGACCAGAAAATACATGCAATCATGTGGAAGATTTGACCAGAAAATACATGCAATCATGTGGCCGACCTGGCCAGAAAACACTTCAATCATGTAGCAGACCTGGCCAGAACAGTCGATACACCTGCTAATATAAATTAAAAAATGTTTTTACTCACCTGAAGTAGCAGCAGACCTCCTGTCCCTGCCGCCGTCCGGCGCGCAGCTCCCACGATCCTCTGTAGCCAGCCAGCAACTGAAACTCCCGCGCTGAGAGCAGGGCTACGGGAAAATGGCGCCCGAAGCCCTGCACTGCAGACTCAAAGTCTCCAGAGCAGGGCTTTGGACGCCATTTTACTGTAGCCCTGCTCTGCCGCTGTCGGAGCTGCGGGCTGCTGCTGTCAATGAACTGACACGCTGTCAGTGAACTGACACAGCGTCTATTAGACGCTGAAAGTCAGTTCACGCTGGGGGGTGCTTCAACACCCAAAGCACCCCCCTGACACTGCCACTGCCCCAGTATAGCTAGTATAGTTGCTCCCAATATAACTATTATAGTTGCCCTCAGTGTAGGTAATACAGTATAGTTGCCCCCAGTGTAGCTAGTATAGTTTCCCCCAGAATAGCTAGTATAGTTGCCCCAGTATAGCTAGTATAGTTGCCCCCAGAATAGCTAGTATAGTTGCCCCCAGTGTAGGTATAGGTAATATAGTTGCCCCCAGTGTAGGTAATATAGTTTCCCCCAGTGTAGCTAGTATAGTTGCCCCAGTATAGCTAGTATAGTTGCCCCCCAGTATAGCTAGTATAGTTGCCCCCAGTATAGCTAGTATAGTTGCCCCCAGAATAGTTAGTATAGTTGCCCCAGTATAGGTAATATAGTTGCCCCCTGTGTAGGTAATATAGTTGTATTGCTTTGCACACCAATAGAGGGCGATGTTGGTTGTGGCTAGGCAGGATTAGTAATTATTAGGTTGATGGTTAATTTTTCACATATGTATATACGCAACCAATTTTAATTTTAGTTTCCACAGAGATTGGGAATATGAGAGGAATGTTTTAATTGCACAATTTCATATGAAATATTGTAAAGGAGGAGTCACTTCCTGGCTGGCGGCCCTACAGGCTTTAAAATGAGGGCGCACACGTCAGTGATGCAACACGCAGAGCAGAGCGAGCGCTAGCAACTGGACTGGCATCTCGGCGGATTGAGCAGCTTACGGTGGGCACTGAGGGGTGATGTGGGTCATTGGCGGCCGCTTGTAACTGACTCCACTTAAAGCCTGAAGTGTACCTGACAATGCTGGCTCATTTTTTATGAACTTTATATTTTTAAATAAATCGGATTTACACTATAGGAGGCTGGTCTTCCTATTTTTTTTCTTCCTGCATGTTCTACACCTTAAGGACCTAACCAGACACGGATTAGGTTTGCATCTACCAAGGAGGGGAACAAGCGAGCTCGTGAGGCGACGGGGGGCCATACACCCCGGAGGCGCAGTCTGGTCTTTTTCAAAAGACCGCAATATCTGGTGAGTGAGTCCATGAAGGGGGGAGAGGTGGATGAATGAAATTTTATGCTGAGAGCGCAATCACAACCAATAATATAGTTGCCCCAATGAAGCTAGTATAGTTGCCCCCAGTATAGGCCCACAGTGTAGGTAATATAGTTGCCCCAGTAGCATAGTATAGTTGCCCCAGGTCTGGGGGAAGCTTGGAAGGAGGGGTGGCAGGGAGGGGGCCAGACTAGAGATGAGCGTAATGACTTAATTACGATTTCGCGAAATTTCGCGTAGTTCGTGTAATTACGATTATGGCCGTAAGTACATAATCGTTATGAAGAAGGATTTCGCGAAATTCCGCGTAAGCGTAATTTTCGCGTAATTATCGCATTACAGTGGGTATCGCGAAATTACGTTTGCCTTGCATGCAACCGTTTGTAAGCGTAGTTACATAACGTAATTTCGCGATAGTTCATATTACTGTAAGTGTTAATTTTCGCGTCGTTTTCGCGTTACGGAATGCTATTTCGCATATAAAATTCGCCATGTAGTGATATTTCGCATCAAAATTCGCCATGCAGACAAAAATGCCTTTGGCGAAAATTTGTGAGCAACTACGCTTACGGTATTTTCAATTACGATTTTAATGGCAATTACGCTACCATAATTTCGCATCATAATAGCAAATTTCGCATGCGTAATTATAGTAACGCGAAATTTCGAAAATTTCGGCTCAACACTAGGCCAGACCCCCCACCTCCCTCACCTGGGTCCCCTCCTTCTGGCGCTTCCCCCCTCCTAATTAGTAGCAGCTAAGAGCGGGCAGGAGCGGGCGGAGAGGATTTACTCACCTGCTTCCTGCGCTTCAGGCGATGGCACACAGCGTTATCCTCACGTGACACTGGTCTCCGACTTCTCTGTCGCTCACTGTGCTTCCGCTAATCAGGTAGCACAGTGAGCGGTGGAGAAGGCGGAGACCAGTGTCACGTGACGATGACGCTGTGCGCCATTGCCTGGAACGCAGGAAGTAGGTGAGTAAGTCCTCTCCGCACGCTTCTGTCCGCCGCTACTAATTAGGAGGGGTGAAGCGCCAGAAGGAGGGGACCCAGTTGAGGGAGGTGGGGGGTCTGGCCCCCTACCTGCCGCTTTCCCCGCCACCCCTTCTTTCTGTGTTGCCTCCCCCTCCTGCAGTACACAGGCCTCTGTAGTAGGCCTTGGTGACACCCCCAGCGGGGCGCCCCTTGTCGCCCTATGGTAGGAACGCGACTGGGCTTCTTACATTCCCCTGCAGTCGTTCTGTGCCCGCGCCGTCCTTCCAAGACCCTCCAGCCAGCCTTGGTGACCCCCTAAAAGCTGGCTGGCCATGCGCCTCCTCCTCGCGTCCCCGTGCAAAGCAGCATTCTGCGCAGTACGCAGGGAAAAACACCACTGTGCATGCACAGAATGCTCCTGGCAATGGCAGCGTGATTAGGGTGTTCACGGCTCTGGGCCACGCATGTGCAGTAGCCTCAGACTGGCCATGACGGGCCAGATTTCAGGGGATCGCTGCTGCTTTTAGGAGGGTCGCGGAAGGACGGCATGGGCACAGGATGACTGCGGGGCTGCAAGAAGCCCCAGGTCAGGTAAGGCTCATACACACGTCCAACATGCGCACAACCACATGACCAACATGACAAACCACACAACCTGACGAACCACATGACCTACATACACACGCCTAGATGGCTAACTAACCAACTCAATTAACATACTGCGCAAGCAAGAGGACTGACGGACTACACATTCAAAACAAGTACAAGTCTTTCAAACAACTTAAAAACACGCACCAACTGCATACCAACTGCATGATATCAGACCAACATAGAGTCGGATTGATAAAACCGCATGATTATCATCCAACAGACTAAAGTCAGATGGTAATCAGGTTGCAGGTTGGTTGCTCTCTGCAGACAGTTTGGTCATACACTTGACACAGGCAGCTGAAGCTGCTGAGAGCTTTCTCTCACACACAGGGTTAACAGATGCACTGTAAGGGAATCCCCCTCCCCTCATAGTTCTCTCTGCAATCAGATTTGAGCAGACTTGCCATCAGTTAAGGGTGAAAGGAATTTGATACAGTAAACAAAAGAGATAAGCAAGTGAAATGTATACATCATTATTTACCAGCACTTCAGGAACTCTCTCAATCCCAGGCTAAAAAAAAACATGTTAATCGATAGTGTTCCTTTAAAGGACCACTATCACGAAAATTGTAAAAATTGAAATACATATAAACACATACAGATAAGAATTATGTTTCTTCCAGAGTAAAATGAGCCATAAATTACCTATCTCCCATGTTGCTGTCACCTGCAGTAGGGAGTATAAATCTGACAGAACCAATACAATACAATAACATTTGTAAAGCGCTTTTCTCCCATAGGACTCAAAGCGCATAGTTGTGTCTCAGATCAATACAGGGTTGCACGCTGGGTTGTGTTACAGAGGAGATAGTCAGATGTTCATGAATGCCAGACTGAAGAGGTAGGTTTTCAGTTTAGACTTAAATGCTTCCAGGGATGGAGCTGTCCTGATTGGGTGACAGGTTTTGAACTAGCCCATTTTCTCATGGGGGTTCTCGGGGTTTTCTTTATTTTAAAAGCACTTAGTGAATGGCAGTTGCTCTGTCTAATTGCCAAAAGAGTGTGCAGTGAGCAGGGAGGCTGGCCAGCATCTTTGTATAAATCATTTTCAGAGAGTGTCTTTATAAACAATAAAGGCCATGCTGAGAACCCCCCACGAAGAGATATGACTAGTCCACAACTTGTCGGTTCTGTGAAATTTCTACTACCTACTGTAAGTGACAGCAACATAGGAAAAAGGTAATTTATGGCTCATTTTATTCTGGAAGCAACGTACTTCTTATTTGTATGTGTTTACTTGTGTTTAACATTTTACCATTTTTTGTGATAGTGGTCCTTTAAGAAACACTTTAAGCCACGCCCCTGCCACTACCTAATGTAAGTCACAAGAGAAAAGTAATTTAGGGCTCATTTTACCTTGGAAGAAATGTACCTCTTATTTGTATATCTCTACATGTGTTTTAAATTTAATGATTTTCAAGATAGTGGTCCTTTAACAAAGGCTTCTGGGAAAATGAACCGCAAAGTAACAGACAGTTAAAACCAACCAGGAGCTTTCAGTTACGCATGTGATAAACATGTAGTCATTGCTGTTATTGGGAATCATTTTGATATATTCTAATGCCGTGGGACATTTAAAAGAGGCAGTCAAGCAATAAGCAGAAATGTGTTGTAGAATTGCTCTGAAATGGACCGAAAATGTTAATTCACCACAAGGGATTTTTCCAGCTCGCTACCCAGACAAGGGCAATTTAGTCCGATGCTTCCTTCAGGTGCGGCTTCTTTGCGAAGGAATTGATCTGGACCCCTGATTGTTTGCATTGAAGTGGTCATCAATACAGGGGGAGAGGGATAAGACACAGATAATGCTGACTGGTGGTTTCCCAGAATCCCTTGCATCTTGTGCTGCTGATTTCTCTGTCTGTACAATACCACAGTGTAGAGCAGGTTTCTTCTTTTTGTATGTTATACTTCATTAAGGCCTGTGTTTATCAAGTACTTCCTGGCATAGGTAAGGTTTTCTGACATACCCCTTGTGCTCTCTTATGCATATACATTTTTATTGGAAGTACATCTTCAGGCCACTTTTACATTTGCCTAGCAAGTGTATGTTGTGTTTTGCCATAGGGTAATGCAAAGACAATGCAAGGCAATGGGGCCTAGCACACTTACCGCATTGTGTTGCGCTGGAAGTTCCTGATCGGCCACCGACCCACCGCAAAGTCAACAGCGCATTACCGTCGGACTTCCACTGTCACACAACCACAATGGAAGTAATGAAGGTTAATGGGTTATGCAAAACGATGTGAATACGACAGGTAAGCACCAAGAATCCAGGTGACGTACTTCCTGTCCAGCAGGGGTTTGAAGGGGGCGGTGCTATTCATATGACCCAGTATAGGCAGCTAAGTATAGATGCCCCCAATATAGGTAGCCAGGTGTAGGTGCCCCCAGTATAGGTAGCCTGGCAGGGCCGGGCCGAGGCATAGGCTGGAGAGGCTCCAGCCTCAGGGCGCAGTGTAAGAGGGGGTGCACAATTCATTCAGCTGTCATTCCTAATTGTGTTTGAAGCAGAAAGAAATAAGAAAAGGGGATACATGGCAGTGACTGCAAGCCAGATAACTACATATTAAGGTGTTGGGGAGGTTGTGGGCCCTGTGGCGCCTCTTAGTCTAATAGCAATCAGTGTGTAATGGCTGGGGTGGCAGGGAAGGAGGGGCGCACTTTGGTGTCTCAGCCTTGGGTGCTGGAGGACCTTGTCCCGGCTCTGTGGCCTGGTATTGGTGCTCCCATATAGTTAAACTAGTAGAGGTGTCCCCAGTATAAGTAGCCTGGTATTGGTAACCCCAGTATAGGTAGCCTGGTATAGGTGCCCCCAATATAGGTAGCCTGGTATAGGTGCCCCCAGTATAAGTAGCCAGCTTAAGGTGCTTCCAGTATAGGTAGCCAGGTATAGGTGCCCCCAGTATAGGTAGCCTGGTTTAGTTGCTCCCAGTATAGGTAGCCAGGGTTAGGTGCCCCAGTATAGGTAGCTAGGTATAGGTACACCCAGTATACATAACCATGTATAGGTGCTCCCAGTATAGGTAGCCTGGTATAGGTGCCCCCAGTATAGGTAGCCAGGTATAGCTGCCTCCAGTGTAGGTAGCCAGGTATAGCTGCCTCCAGTTTAGGTAGCCAGGTATAGTTGCTTCCAGTGTAAGTAGCCAGGTATAGGTGCCCCAGTATAGGTAGCCAGTGCCTCCAGTGTAGGTAGCCAGATATAGGGTATAGGTGTCCCTAGTATAGGTAGCCAGTGCCTCCAGTGTAGTAGCCAGGTATAGGTGCCCCAGTATAGGTAGCCAGTGCCTCCAGTGTAGGTAGCCAGGTATAGGTGTCCCCAGTATAGGTAGCCAGTGCCTCCAGTGTAGGTAGCCAGGTATAGGTGCCCCCAGTATAGGTAGCCAGTGCCTCCAGTGTAGGTAGCCAGGTATAGCTACCGCCAGAGTTTATTTTAAATGTTTTTACTCGGTTCAGGTTCACTTTAAGTAATCATTTTGCTAACTCTACCTAATAACCCTAGACTAACCCAAATTCAACCTTTTTACTAATAAACTTCTCATACAAAAGCTCTGCGTCCTGACATGAACTTCCTCAGAAACCTCTTTTATCAGCTCTTGGAATCGATGATGCGCCACAGTGGTGAGTGGACTATTGCTGACCCACCTGCATTCTTCCTGTCAGAGATCCCCATCTCCACAGAAATAATGTCTAGACTGGAGACCACATGTTCCGAGGTAGTTAGCATAATAAAACTGTGATAGTACCCTAATGTGTCTAAGGCTAGGCTATAAAAAGACTGGAAGTACATTGACGATGCACTTCAGCTCTAAACTGTGCATTTTATTTCCAGTTTCCTGTGTTGAGAGCCTGGGCAAGCAATCGCATGCACACAGATTTACTGCGCTAGTCATGTTGTGTTAGAGGCTCGCTCAGCACATAATGTCATCCTTGTTGGAGAGATTTCCATGGAGTCTGCATATAATTTCCAAGTCTATTCAGCCAGCTTGTCCACTTCCACCATTCTGTCTCAGCATTTATTGCTGGCAGCTTATACACAAGCTGTTGTGAATACATACGTATACCGTACATACATGTTCCAAGAGAGCACATGAAAATCGAATTGCATTCCTTAACAACAAATTTTTTAACACGTTTTTTAAAAAAAACAATTTACCATTGAAAATATTAGCATTTGTTAATATTAATATTATGTATATTGAGCAATGACTCTTCCAAAGTGCTGATTCACACTGGAGGACTACATGTCGTGCCCCTGTTGAGGTGCAAAGTATTTTGCGTGGGCCAACTTCTGCAAGTAACAGTAGTGAGGTTGTTTTAGATCCTCCATATTCTGGCAAGCAGATGCATTTTGCAAATGCTATGCCATTTGAATTAGTCAATAGACATGAGGAAACCAGTATATAAGTCAGGTGACACCTGGTCTGAGCCAGGGCAGTTTCTAGGCTAAATTACACTCAGGGCAAGGGTATAAAAAATGTGCCCCTTCTCCTCCCGTGCCCGTGGACTCGCGAACCCATACTACACCCCCAGTATAGGTAGTCAGGTATGGGTGCGCCCAGTATAGGTAGTTAGGCAAAGGTGTCCCCAGTATAGGTAGCAAGCTGTAGGTGCCCCAGTATAGATAGCTAGCTATATAGGTGCAACCAGTATAGGTTAGCTAGGTATAGGTACTGCCAGTATTGGTTAGCTAGGTATAGGTTCCGCCAGTATAGGTTAGCTAGGTATAGGTTCCTTCAGTATAGGTAGCTAGGTATAGGTGCATCCAGTATAGGTTAGCTAGGTATAAGTGCCTTCAGTATATGTTAGCTAGGTATAGATGCCGCCAGTATAAGTTAGCTAGGTGCCTTCAGTATAGGTAGCTAGGTAGAGGTGCAGCCAGTATAGGTTAGCTAGATATAAGTGCCTTCAGGATAGGTATCGAGGTATAGGTGCCTTCAATATAGGTAGCAAGGTATAGGTGCAGTCAGTATAGGTTAGCTAGATATAAGTGCCTTCAAGATAGGTAGCTAGGTATAGGTGCCTTCAGTATAGGTAGCTCAGTATACCTATAATGAGCTACTTCAGTATAGGTAGCTAGGTATAGGTGCCACCAGTATAAGTTAGCTAGGTACTTTCAGTATAGGTAGCTAGGTATAGGTGCAGTCAGTATAGGCTAGCTAGATATAAGTGCCTTCAAAATAGGTGCCTTCAGTATAGGTAGCTAGGTATAGGTGCCTTCAGTATAGGTAGCTAGGTATAGGTGCCTTCAGTATAGGTTAGCTGGGTATAGGTGCAGCTAGTATAGGTTAGCTAGCTATAGGTGCCCCCCCATAGGTGATGGAGGGGGGAGCTGCAGCCACACTGAGACTCAGCCACATGGAGGGGAGCCAGACTTCTCCCTCCCTCTCCCTGGTGCCTCCCTCCATGCTCCCCCCCTCTGCATCCCACATTCCCTCACAGTGCTTAGGCCCAGTTTACACTTAATCAGTTGGTATGCGTTAGTGTGCGTGTTGGTACATGTTTTTTTCCATAGCAGTGTATTGGGAAGAAGATTTCAGTTAAAACGCATTAAGTGTGAAAGATGCCATAGGAAAACATGGGCATTACTTTGAAAATGAGTTTTCTTTCCGTTTTAACTGAGAGAAACTGATTAAGTGTAAAAGGGCCCTCAGGGTGTTTGCCTGCCTGGCCAGCCTCTAGAATGGGGCTGGTCTGAGCACACTCATAATTTTTTCTTAGTTTGCGGAGCATGATTTAATAGTGATTTACCGCCATTCCATTCAAACAAACCTAAGCGGTTTTTAAATGACAGTGACAGAATTTGGCGTAGTTTGTGTAAATGTTGCGGTAGATCCTGTTGTCTTGGACGTTATGTGTAGTGCCCAGCGTTGGCTGCGTTTGTGGTTCTGTGTCTCCCCAAGAGCTTAAATTGTGATGATGGAATGACAGGAACCAACCAAACGCTCTTCTGTGTGGTAACTGAAAAGCATTTAGCACTGACTAAACAGGCCTGCTCCAGCCATCGATCTGAAACAGCCTTTCCAGAGTCAGGTCATCCTAGGTCTGTTGCCAGACCGTTTTCGAGCATTTAGTGAACTCATGGATGCCTACAATGAACCCGTGTTTTTGTAACACCATATAATGTGCTGTTATTATATACTGCTGCCTTTGGAGGGCAACGTTCCTTTAAAGCGGAATGAAACCCAGCATTTCTTCTTTGCTCTAATAGATTATTTACAGCATATTATATACAACCAGCCTTTTTTTTTTACTAGAACAGCATTCAAAAGGTTACACACAGGCCTTGAAGGTTCAGTGCAGAGAAATGTGGACGCATCTGAAGTTGTAGATAATGTTATCTTGTGTTTAATTGTAGTAAGTGAGGAATGTAAATAAACACTTCTCTGACACTGCTGGATCTCCTGAACAAAGTCAGACAATTTAGAAAGCATTTCTGCTTGTTAGAACATGAATAAAGCAGTTATACATAAAATGCAAAGTCAGCTCTCAGAGAAAAAAATTGTACTTTGGGAACGTATAATTTCTAAATTAATACTTATACTTATGCACAAAAGCAAATATGATAAACGTATGGCATAGAAAAAGTAGGAAAACATGTTTTTATTGAATATTATGTAAGGGTTTTATACTGCTTTAAGACTGCAGAGAATTCTTGAAGAGAGGCTGGAGAGAGCAGAGGCTTCTAGGAGCTAAGGAGTGACTGGTGTGTGTGTCTGAAGCCTCTCAGAGAG
The DNA here is from genome assembly GCF_040937935.1 of Hyperolius riggenbachi. Taxonomy (NCBI): domain Eukaryota; kingdom Metazoa; phylum Chordata; class Amphibia; order Anura; family Hyperoliidae; genus Hyperolius; species Hyperolius riggenbachi. Next base: position 242,198,745 of record NC_090654.1, read on the forward strand.
TTCTGGAGTTATTGACGTTTTTTCAGGCCTAAATCCATCAGACTGGCACACATTTGATTGCTGAGTGTGAAGAAGGGATCCCATGACACAGATTTCTGCACCCTGAGCTGAATGCTGCTGCTGGTGCTGAAACTTAGTGAAAGGATACAGCTGCCAGAACTGTGTGAACCTGTGAGGTTGGTGGAGTCTGGATTGTACAAGCCGAGTGGACTTCAGAAGGAACCATTTCAGATAGATTACAAAGATTGTGAATCTCTGTAGCTCTTCTCAGAACTTCTGGCCTGCTAGTTCTGCACCTGCTGACTGTTATAAGGGATTGGTCCCTGCACCTCATGGTAGGAACTATCTTTGCAGTGATAGATGGGCATTAACCTGGCTGAGAGGTTTTTGGAGTCATACTGCTCCTCTTACATCGAACTGTGGACAGTGTATGTCAGGACTGTTTTGCCCTAGCCTGCCATTTAGAACTGTAGCCTGGTTAACCTGTCCCCTCTCACATCACTGGCATCTATGCTGTTGTTGCTGAGTGCATCAGGAGTCTACTTGCTGCTGCAGCTTTCCTCACAAGGTGCCCAACTGTGCACATAACGTTCTTTAATGGGGTACCCCGAGTGCAGAACTGCATTATAGCCCACTGGCCAGTTAGGGGTTAAATAAGGTTGTGCTGCTGATTGCATTTTCTTAAGTTTTCCTCCTTGCTATGGTTGTGCGTCCTGTGCCATTGTAGTGTGCATTTCTTTAAAGTGACAGTGGAGGGGCACAGGAGGTTACTACCTTGTGGTGATTGCATTTTCTTAAGTTTGCCTCTTTGCTACAGTGGGGCATTCTGCGCCAGTCTAGTGTACACTTCTTTAAAGTGACACTGGAGGGGTGCAGGAGGTTGCTACTTTGGATATACACATCTTATGCACTTTGAATGTGTGAAGCAAATTCCTTTCACTTTTACGGTTATAATATTGCTGAGTTAACAGGTGTTTAATTAGTTCTATATTTTCTATTGCTTACTCTACCCCATTAGATCACGCTGGGCTGTGGGGAATACATATATTGCATTGAGGCTGGTATCTGCATAATCTTGGGAGGCAGGGTGCCACTGGAGACGGTTACCACTAAGAGGCCCCATTACATTCACTAGCGATCAAGTCTGCCTCGCTACATTTTTCTATGGGCCCATTCACACAATCCATTTGCACTAGATAAGGTAATATCTATTAAAACATTTTAACGGATATTCCTAACCTGCATGCATCGGAGAACATACCAAGCTTTTGCACCACCAGTTGACCACCATAGTGGGGTCAAAGCATTGCGCATGTTTCTGTTCCAGCTGGTCTGACATAACGTGGCACCACTTATGGAATATGCTGGCAATTTATTAATCAATAATAACATTAATAATAATAATAATAATTGTCTCTTAGGTCACATAATATGAATGGCATGGTGTGAAGTTAGCGATAGGGAACGTACTCCTGTAGTATTAATTAAATAGATAAAATTCAAACCACTTCCGGTGGAGCGCTCTGCTCTAGTCTAGACCACCTTGTCCACAAGTCGATTCAAATACCCTTGCAGTAGCGCTCAATTCCACAATCCCAAGACACTTGCTGATTTCAGTCTGTAGTCTTTGTTGTGAACCACACCTCGAAATAAACAGAATATAATAGTGCAGATGTTTTTTAGACCAAATATTTTCACCCTAAGTGCCACTGTACAACCAATATGATTTCCCACTGCCGCCCCATCCCTCACAGACCTCAGAGCAGCGGCAACATAAACAGAGGGGCGCAGTGACCACTGAGTACACTACTAAGGCAAAAGTTTGCCGTACTGTTACTGTGTGCTGCTCTACTCCCTTTGCGTCACCGCAGGTCTATGAGTGCTGGGGATGGGGAGGCAGCAGAACGCTACATACCGCCACTGACACCAATGCCCCATAAGGAGGGGGGGAGAAACCTTTGGCTACCTGTACTGAGGTGGCTATCTATACTCTGAGACACCTTGGCTACCTATACTGAATTTGGTTACCCATACTGGGGGGAAAGACGGGTGCAGCTGTGGCTACCTACCTATGCGGGAGGGCTACTTTTTTTGGGGGGGGGGGGGGGGCACCTTTGGCTACCTATGAGAAGGGGCCTCTAACTTGGGGGGAGAGCCAAAAATAGTGTGCTGCTTGGGGCCACAAAAAACTTAGCAGCACCCCTGCTTGTAGATGATCCTGCTCTGACACCTAAAAACACAGCACCCAAAAAATCAGCAGACAAGAAAATTAGTTTTGACTAGAGTTCCATTTTAATATATTTACTAACTGTCCAACAGACTGTAAAAATAATCTGCCTCGCCTTATCTAGAAAACAACCGCTATATATTGATGTCATTTACCTCCTTTTCGCCATAACTCACGTTTACGCTCATGAATTTTCTTTTTCAAGCTGCGTAAATTTAAAGTTCAAACGAAAAATGAAGTTGCCTCGTCAAGCCATGTAAATCTACCCTGACAGCAGATTCAGCACAATTTTAAACACGGGGCCATTAGCATTTTCTTAAAGCCTGGCTCGCCTTCCTCCATCTTTCTTCAGGTGCCACATCATTCTTTTCAGCACCAAATTAATCTTTCCCGCAAAATCTATTTCTCATCTCCTCTATCTTCCTTTACACTGACAAAGATTTTTCAGCGCTGAGGTAATTTAGCCGGTCAATATAAAACACAACATGTTTTTCTTTTCTCTCAGAGAAAGAAAACCTTATCTGCTGTGGTGTTTTTTTATCCCCTCCCCTCCGCAAGTTTGTCAGTCAGATGTTCAGTGGCGCACAATTGGTCTTTTATTTCAGGGAAGAGAAAAAAATTTAATGAAAGGAACATTTCGAAACCAATTTTCAGAACCCTCTTCCCTCAGGGCCTGGAATGGTAATGTAAATCTTCACCAAAAAAGCAATCGTCACACATAGAAGGAAATTGTAGCTCCAATCACTCACTGACACTCACACAGGAAGAACGGCGATGATTGAAATTAGTCTACCTGTCATTTGCAGTGCATTTGCTCTAAATTTGTTACGCCGCCAGAACGGATGGAATTTTTATAGTCAGCCGCCTGATTTAACCCGTTTTGATGTCATCTATAAATGGCTCCATGAAATACTAATTGAGCTTTGTTTACAAGGATGACTGAATAGGCTTGTTATGAGCCTCGGCTGAGACTGGCTTCTCTGGAAAATAGAGAAGTCCATCTTATTATTATTACTAGCATTTTTGTTTACGGCTCGTAACAGTGGGCTGCTTCCAGACATTTCTGGGCCCAAAACTAGGTTTAAAGTGAACCTGAGAGGAGGGGGAAGAAAAGTTTTATACATACCTGGGGCTTCCTCCAGGCCCCTCAGCGCAGACCGCTCCTTCACCGCAGTCCAAAGCCTCCTAGACCCCCCAGGTAACAGCCCCGTTCTCTGTGGCCAGTCGGCGCAGGTGCAGTGCAGCCAAGTGTGCTCCCCATCTTGTTCCCGCGGCTGGGAGTGTTCTGCCCCTGTGCAGAACACTCCCAGCATCTTAGTCCAATAGCAATGTGTGAAGGCTGGGGTGGGAGGGGTGGAGGGGTACACTTTGGTGTCTCGGCCTTGGGTGGTGGGCAGGGCCGGGCCGAGGCATAGGCTGGAGAGGCTCCAGCCTCAGGGTGCAGTGTAGGAGGGGGCGCACAATTCATTCAGCTGTCATTCCTAATTGTGTATGAAGCAGAAAGAAATAAGAAAATGGGATACATAACAGTGTCTGCAAGCCAGATAACTAGATATTAAGGTGTTGGGGAGGTTGTGGGCCCTGTGGCCCTCTTAGTCTAATAGCAATCAGTGTGTGACAGCTGGGGTGGGAGGGATAGAGGGGCGCACTTTGGTGTCTCAGCCTTGGGTGCTGGAGGACCTTGTCCCGGCTCTGGTGGTGGGGGTCCTTGCCATGGCTCTGAGGGTATGTGATTCTTCTGGGGTGGCATTTACTACACTTTGAAATTAGTTGTTGTGCACTCAGTTGTGCATTTTATGATCTCATTGGCAACTGATGCCCACAGAAGCAGTGGGTGTTCTGCCAACTGCCATCATGCTACTCAGGACTTATGATGCCCAAGTCCAAAATAACCATCTTCAAGAGGAACATCTAGTGAATGTGGTCAGAGAGGTAATGAGCGATATGCCACCACCCTCCCCTGAGTAATCTTGTAGTTCTGGATGACTTTCTTTTTCAGAGGGGTATAACAGACCTAGTAAAGGACACATGAACCTTCACCTAAGGAGGGATTCTTCATGATCAGATGTTAATGGAGATTGTGTGACTCCATGTCGTTTTACAGCTGTACCAGACAGCCTGTAATTTAGCAGTTCGCAGCTGTGACACTGAAAAAAGCACTGAATTGGGGAACATGTGGTTCCATTACAACTTGCTGAAACTTACTAGAAACACAGTGAATAGTACAGCTTGCAAATATAACCAAGAATAGTTGATTTGTCTTACAATGTACCGTATATAAGGAGCTCTCCCCACTAGTTACTACTCAACAGCCTAATGCCCAGTTTGGACATATAATGAATGTTTATGTATTACAAATGGGGTTTGGTTGGAATAATAACAGTCTGTTCCATAAAACCAAACTTTGAATCACATTATGTAAATTCAAAAAACTTACAGTTCCTTTTATGTGATGCAAAATCACACACAATACAAATACAATTCTTGAAACACCAACACAGACACAGTGTCATGTGGGTCTTATATGGCGTCTCAGTGATTATCTGTTTCCCTCAAACAAGAGTTTACCTTGTTTTGAATTGCAAACAGATTGCAATTCAAATTTGTGAACTTTACCTTATATCAATCTTTAACCCCTTTGTCGTTCCAATTCTGATGGCAAGGGGGCGGCGCAGCACTTTTAAAATTTTTTTTTTTTTTCTAAATCATGTACATGATAGCCGCTGACAAGCGGCATCCCCCTACCCACTTCGATTGCCGCCGGCGATCTTTGCAAGCAGGAAATCCCATTTTGAACGGGATTTCCTGCTGGGCTTCCCCCGTCGCCATGGCAACGCGGCGGGATGACGTCACCGACGTCATGGATGTCGGGGCATCAGAGGGAATCCCGATCCACCCCTCAGCGCTGCCTGACACTGATTGGCCAGGCTGCGCAAGGAGTCTGGAGGGGGGGGGGGGGGGCGGTGCGGCGCGGCAGGTAGCGGAGAAACGTCAGGGAGCGGTGGCGATCGGAATATGCACGCAGCTAGCAAAGTGCTAGCTGCGTGCAGTAAAAAAAAAAATTGAAAATCGGCCCAGCGGGGCCGGAGAAATCCTTCTGCGCAGGTTACCCCGAGCTGAGCTCAGGATAACCGGCAAGAAGGTTAATCCCAATCCCCAACTCCTGAAGAAGTGAACCTTGAGTCACGAAATGCGTAGAGCCTGTTTGGATTCTAGGCACAGCTCATGTTTTGTATTCATTGTCTATGGAATACTCTGGGTGGTGCAGTGGCTGAATATTCTGCCTTTCCAATATTGTACTTTGATATATATATATATATATATATATATATATATATATATATATATATATATATATATATATATATATATATATATCCTCAAACAAAGGAATTATTAGATGTGGTTAGATGTACTGGAGACTGTTTTTCATGCTCTTATGATTAATTGAACCATGGGACCATTTACTATCTTTCATGAATAAATGTGAAGGTTTAAACAGAGGAGAACAGAGGCTGTGGGCATGAGAAGAGCATCCTGCACATGCCTTTTCCCCCCATTTTTAAATTTGCAAGAGCGCAAAGGTATCCTTTAATATATATATTATTGTTATGACATTTCAGCAGGATACTTTCACTTCTTTAAACTGACTGAAAACAACTTGAGATTCTGAGGTAGAATTGAAAATCCCTCACTGAAGGTATAAATAGCTTCCTGAATCCTACAGGCCACAGCTGCCCCGCTTGTCATTCCCAGCATTGCAGAGTGACACGCTGAATGGCCAACTTTTTATCATCTTCTGAAATAGTCTGTTTATGAGTTGTGAAGTGGGGAGTTGGCGGCCAGGCTTGTCACTTGCCCCCTTTTTTTAGGGAGGGGCCGCTGCTCAGGAGTCAGATAATATCTCAGCTGTAGCTTCTGATTTTAGGAGGCCGTGAAAGGTCTCTGAGAATCTTGATTTTTCTGATAACATATTTGTTTTGATAGTGTGATTACCGCATGATTGATCTCCTTACAGATGGCGAGAATGCGTTCTGCACACCAGATCCTTCCTGCAGACAGTCAGGCTGCTGCTCCACGGAAGGCATTTCCACTTTATTATTCCCGGCACGTCAAGAAACAGCTTCTGAAATCCCAGCTATGTTTACATAAAGTTACCTAAAGCGGGATATAGTTGTACTGGCATTCAGGACTGGCACCCTCAGCAACGTAGTGTAGAAGTAACCAAACATGGGAACAGACACTCGTGAGCTCTAAGGAAGAGTACAAAACTTGGCCACTGGTCTGGTCTATCCTCTATAGTCATCTTTTTGTATTGTTGGTTGTGTTTCCATAAAGCATATTGAAAATTGGATGGTGCTAAAATAACCGCTAGTTCTGCTCCCTGAAGTCTGCTTTGGTGCCACAACCATGCCGCATTGTACCTGAAGGTAAAAAAAATGGCCCAAATGGGTACTTACCTCTGTAGAGGTAAGTCTCTGGTAATCCAGAGACTTCCTCTTCCGCCCCTAGCCTCCACCGATACAGTGCTGAAATTCAAGTAACATTGTGGAGTGTGGCCCCGCTCCTGTCCGTGAATGACCTCGGCCACACTGGACAGGACAGCTCATGCCTGTGCCACTTGGGGCTAGGCTCCTTTCTTCGCAGAGCAGCCACGCTCAGTCATAGACAGGAGTACAGCCGTGAACTTCCAGAGGGTTTTTGCGTCCAGCGGTGGTCTTGAGTCGGACGTAGGACAACTCTGGAGGATGCAGATTCTTCTCTCTACTGAGGAAAGTATGTAACTTTTTCTCATAACTAACAGGGGGCACTATAATGAAAGGGGCACCATAACAAGGGGCATAATACGAAGGTACTATGATGAAGGAAGTTTTATGATAGCAGTATACTGGAAGAAGCACAGCAATGGTAAAGAAAAACTGTAAGTGAGAGTGTAAGGGACAACTTTCAGGGCAAGGGTGTGGCTAGAGGTGTGGTGAGGGCGAGATTAGAGGTGGGGCAGAGGTGTGACTAGAGGTGTGGTGGCAATGGTGGGGGTGTTATTAAATGTGTGGCAAGGGAATGGCTAGAGGTGGGGTAGGGGTGGGATTCGAATTGGGCAGGGAAGTGACTCAAGATGAGGTTCAGGTGTGATTAGAGGTGAGGCAGGGGTGGAACTAGAGGAGAGGTGAGGGTGTGATTAGAGGTGTGGCAGCAGGGGTGTGATTAGAGGTGTGGCAGCAGGGGTGTGATTAGAGGTGTGGCATGGGCGTGCCTTAAAGCTATCACTCTTTCTTATCTTACCAAGTTGGGAGGTATGTCAATATTCCTGGCACAGTCCCAAACCATGCATCACCTATTGCTATGCCCCAGCTTACCTGCCCCTTTTAACCCCCACTACTATTCATATAGGCCTCCTGGGGTGAAGAGTCCTGATATTTTCTTGTGAGTAGCTCTGCCAGCAGGTGAGAAGCAGCATAAAACAGCAGCGTCATAATGATTAAAAATGACTTGTATAGCTATATATAGGTTCTAGGATCTTTTTCTTTGTAATGAAGGCAGCACTCGGTATAAAAGGCACATTCCTTATGTTTTCCTGTACTATGTCTATCATTTTAACCCTGAGCCTCAGTGAAGGTATATTTTTCCTCCTCAGGCATCTACGGTATAAAATACATCCATATCTCCAGGGCACAGAGTGAGTCACTACCTTTGTTAGCTGCCTAGGCATCTCACAGAGCAATAATCTGAGTGACATCATTACAGTATTATATATAGAAGTTTATTTTTATTTGCAGAGCTGCAGAGGAGATGGGTCGCATCTTACAGAAAGAAAGTAAAATATGTCACACAGCTTCCTTTGAAGATTCCAATTTGTGCAACAGGTGTTAGATCGACGCTTACTGCAAACAGACTAGATTACAAGGTTTCTGTTTACGTTGTTTTTATCCACCCATATATTTATTTTTTACTGTGAATAGGCAAATTCCATATTCATTAACCATTTAGCAGCCAATTTATATAGAGGCCTGCAAGAAGAGCTTCAGGCCATTTTTTTAGCACATTGTTTTATTTCTTCTTCGTTACATTTTCTTGTTTCTAATTAGTACTGCTGTAGTGTGTATTTATTGCCACTTGTCACTAGGGGGCAGTGTGAAACACGGCTTTCAGGTTCTATATTTTCTGCTGGTAGAGAGAGATCAAAGCATTTCAAGAATTTACAGCACAACAAGTTCTGCCGACTAAGGCCAAAAGCAATGCACTTATCTCAAATGAAATAACTCTGTTGAAGCTGCTACTGGGTTGAAACAGAATTTTACTTCAACACGGGAAGTCCTCTAGTTAATCATAGGAAAATATGCTCTGAAATATCCTTTTCAGCATCTCCATAGTAAATTCACATGACTGCTGGCTGCTGCCACTTCCAGTTGTGGAGAGCCAGAGAGGGCAGGGCCGCAGGGCACTACTGTAGTCACTGATTTCAGACATAATCACAGATTAAACATTACCTTGAACATCCAATTGTTCTGCAATTTTTAAGAAATCTGTTTTCGCACATATTGCATTGAAGTCAATGGTGTCAATTACTGTGGTCAGTGATAAAGCGCCTATACTTGCAATTATCATTACATTTGCTAGGTAGTAAGAATGGTGGGAATAAGTAAAAACGTGAAAAAAAGCCTTGCAGCTTTTGAGAATTTTTTTACGATAGAAAAACATTGTTTCAAAATGCAGTTAAATTACAGCACGGTAGCGTATTGTTTAGCACTCTCACCTTGCAGTGCTGGGTGCCTGGTTTGAATTGCAGCCAAGGCACTATCTGCACGGTGTTTGTATTTTGTCCATGTGTCTGCGTGGGTTTCCTCCTTGCACTGTGGTTTCCTCCCACATCGCCAAAACATACAGTTAGGTTAATTGTCTTCTCCCTAAATTGGCTCTAAATTATGATGAACATATGACTATGGCAGGGATTAGATTGTGGTAGGGATTATATTGTGAGCCCTTCTCAGGGACAGTTAGTGACAAGGCTACATAAATACAATCTAAAAATAATAATAATGTATCCTAACCTATTGGCATTGTAGCTGTACATGTGTCCCCCGCAAAAACAGAGAATTTTAGCAGACTGGTATAGCCAGGCTGACTAGGGATGAGCACAAATTCTGCAGAATCCATAATTTTGCACTGGAATTCACAATTACGATGTAAAATTGTAATGGTAAATTTTGGGTAAAATCAAAATTAATTTTATTTGTACGCTTAATCAGGAAAGATAATTTTGCAATTTCAAATAATTTTATGCCGAAATTAGCGGTTAATAGCAAAGCCCCCGTACAGGCTATCATCAAATTGCTATGCATGTTGAGGGGAATAGTGGGAACAAGGCAAAAAAAAAAAATAATTTCTCAAAAAGACCTTGTCAGTTAAAAAACAAACAAACTATTTTCTGGACGCGTGTAATGACACGATCAGCACAAGCCAGCACTAGGGGAAGAGTGAGGGAGAGGAGATGCAGCTGATCGCTGCTGACCCCTTCCGATCAGGAGAGACAAGCTGCTTGTAATTACATTGCGCAGGGGGGGGGGGGGTATGATTAGTTAGCGTAGCCCCCCTTCCCCAATATAGATAGCTAGATGTGTCCCCCATGAATATGTGGCCTCCTCCCATATGCAGTAGTATGGTGGGCTTCGCAACAGAAGGACCAAGGGTACTACTCACCTGTCAGTGTCATGGTGACCAGAAAGTCTTCTCCACTTCAGACAGTCACAGCGTCTCTTCTCTGACTCCTCCAGTGGTGCAGTACTCCTCCCTCCTTTCCCTGCCTGTCGCTGCCTAACCTCCCTTACCCACACAACACATGCTTGCTGCATACCTGCGGCTGACCAAATTAACTTGCCTGGGTGCCCTATGGACTCTAGGGCCTGGGGGCAATTGCCCCCCTTGCCTGCATTGTAGTGCCGGCCCTGCCGACAGTCTGGGTCAGTGGTTTGTATCAGTGGGCGTTCGTAAGTCAGGGACCTCCTGTATTTGGGGAGAAAAAGTGCATCTTACATTCTGAGAAATATGGTATATATATATATATATATATATATATATATATATATATATATATATATATATACCGTATATGTCATGTGCCAAGTGCCACGTGGCACATGCTAACTGCCAATTGCCACGTGTCACGTCCGGCACATGTTACACCAGCTGCTGCTGCATTACCCTGCTCCAGCTGCCTGTGCAGCTCCCACCGCCAGGCCAGGGTGCCACCTATATTTAACCCAAACACAATTGCTGCTTAATTTTTTGGAGGTGTCTTGGCTGAAAACTGTCATGTCCCAGATGTGCGGTTGGACTTTGGACACAATGTGGGCTGCAAGACCGCTGTCTGGAACCTAGTCCTGATGTTAATTGACAGGCATTTGGGGGGGGGGAGGGATTTTATGTCCCCACATCATCAATTAGTGTTCCCCTTTAAAAAATAATGATGCTACATGCCTCATTTACCCCCCCAAAAAACGTTTTTAAACAATTGAAAGGACACTTCCAGTTTTTCTCTCCGGATATATCCAAATTCGCCCGGATAGCCCGGATAATGCGCTCGGATATCCACAAGAACGCGGATATCTGAACTTTCGGATTCGGATATCCGATCCGGATCCCGATCAATTCGGATTTTGAAAAGTGGTTTCCGAGCACCCCTGATTTTGGGATAATGTTTAATTCTATATTAATAAAATTAGTCTGCATCAGATTAAGAATGTTCCTTTAGGGGTACTGTTGCATTGTTGTACTGTGTCCATTTCTAGATATAAAAATTCTGTTTTGCCTCAGTTGCTTATTTCTGCTTAAAGTATAATATCTGCTTGTTGGAAGCGCCCAGATCCTCCATCACTTTCTGATTGGATTAAATAGGGTAAATATGATTAAAGATGCGGAAGAACAGATTGCTTTGCAGTTAGGTTGGAGAATTTTTGCACAAAATGGTTGCGATGGTTTGAGTTCATGAATTCAGACGAATATAAAGAGTTAATGGTCTCTGATGAAGGTAGTTCTTGATTATTTTGTTTATTTTGTTTTTGTTTTGTTTTTGTTTTTCGGTTTGATTAGGTTTTGGATATTTTGGATATATGTTATTCTTGATTTTTTTTTTTTGTATTAATAAAAATGTAAGTGTATTAAAGGGGCACTATGGTGAAACACTTTAAAATTTTAAATATGTGCAAACATAAACAAATAAGAAGTACGTTTTTTTCCAGAGTAAAATGAGCCATACATTTTCTCCTATGTTGCTGTCACTTAGGGCTGGTGTGCACCGAGCGGGTTTTTTGGCGTTTTTGCAGCCGCTTGCAGCTGAGAATACGCTTGGTCAATGTATCTCAATGGGCTGGTTCACACCAGAGCGGGAGGCGTTTTGCTGAAACGCATACTCCCGGGGTGAGGCATTTTTTGGATTGCGGAGACGTTTCTGCCTCAATGTTAACCACTTGAGGACCACAGTCTTTTTGCCCCTTAAGGACCAGAGCCTTTTTCTCCATTCAGACCACTGCAGCTTTCACGGTTTATTGCTCCCTCATACAACCTACCACCTAAATGAATTTTACCTCCTTTTCTTGTCACTAATACAGCTTTCTTTTCGTGCTATTTGATTGCAGCTGCGAGTTTTAGTTTTTATTATATTCATAAAAAAAGACATGAATTTTGTCAAAAAAATGACTGTTTTAACTTTCTGTGCTGACATTTTTCAAATAAAGTAAAATTTCCTATACATTTGAGCGCGAAAGTTATTCTGCTACATATCTTTGATAAAAAAAAAAAACATTCAGTGTATATTTATTGGATTGGGTAAAATTTATAGCGTTTACAAACTATGGTGCCAAGAGTGAATTTTCCCATTTTCAAGCATCTCTGACTTTTCTGCGCACCTGTCAGGTTTCATGAGGGGCTAAAATTCCAGGATAGTACAAATACCCCCAAAATGACCCCATTTTGGAAAGAAGACATCCCAAAGTATTCAGTGAGAGGCATGGTGAGTTCATTGAAGATTTTATTTTTTGTCACAAGTTAGCGGAAAATGACACTTTGTGACAAAAAAAAAAAAGTTTCCATTTCTTCTAACTTGCGACAAAAAAAAATGAAATCTGCCACGGACTCACTATGCTCCTCTCTGAATACCTTGAAGTGTCTACTTTCCAAAATGGGGTAATTTGTGGGGTGTGTTCACTGTCCTGGCATTTTGGGGGTGCCTAATTGTAAGCACCCCTGTAAAGCCTAAAGATGCTCATTGGACTTTGGGCCCCTTAGCGCAGTTAGGCTGCAAAAAAGTGCCACACATGTGGTATTGCCGTACTCAGGAGAAGTAGTATAATGTGTTTTGGGGTGTATTTTTACACATACCCATGCTGGGTGGGAGAAATATCTCCGTAAATGACAATTTTTTTTTATTTTTTTACACACAATTGTCTATTTATAGAGATATTTCTCCCACTCAGCATGGGTATGTGGAAAAATACACCCCAAAACACATTATACTACTTCTCCTGAGTACGGCGATACCACATGTGTGGCACTTTTTTGCACCCTAACTGCGCTAAGGGGCCCAAAGTCCAATGAGTACCTTTAGGATTTCACAGGTCATTTTGAGAAATTTGGTTTCAAGACTACTCCTCACGGTTTAGGGCCCCTAAAATGCCAGGACAGTATAGGAACCCCACAAATTACCCCATTTTAGAAAGAAGACACCCCAAGGTATTCCGTAAGGAGTATGGTGAGTTCATAGAAGATTTTATTTTTTTGTCACAAGTTAGCGGAAATTGATTTTAATTGTTTTTTTTCACAAAGTGTCATTTTCCGCCAACTTGTGACAAAAAATAAAATCTTCTATGAACTCACCGTACTCCTAACGGAATACCTTGGGGTGTCTTCTTTCTAAAATGGGGTCATTTGTGGGGTTCCTATACTGCCCTGGCATTTTAGGGGCCCTAAACCGTGAGGAGTAGTCTTGAAACCAAATGTTGCAAAATGACCTGTGAAATCCTAAAGGAACTTATTGGACTTTGGGCCCCTTAGCGTAGTTAGGGTGCAAAAAAGTGCCACACATGTGGTATTGTCGTACTCAGGAGAAGTAGTATAATGTGTTTTGGGGTGTATTTTTACACATACAGATGCTGGGTGGGAGAAATATCTCTGTAAATGACAATTATTTGATTTTTATTACACACAATTGTCCATTTACAGAGAGATTTCTCCCACCCAGCATGGGTATGTATAAAAATACACCCCAAAACACATTATACTACTTCTCCTGAGTATGGCGATACCCCATGTGTGACACTTTTTTGCAGCCTAGGTGCGCTAAGGGGCCCAACGTCCTATTCACAGGTCATTTTGAGGCATTTGTTTTCTAGACTACTCCTCACGGTTTAGGGCCCCTAAAATGCCAGGGCAGTATAGGAACCCCACAAGTGACCCCATTTTAGAAAGAAGACACCCCAAGGTATTCCGTTAAGGGTATGGTGAGTTCATAGAAGATTTTATTTTTTTGTCACAAGTTAGTGAAAAATGACACTTTGTGAAAAAAACAATAAAAATCCAATTTCCGCTAACTTTTGACAAAAAATAAAATCTTCTATGAACTCATCATACACCTAACAGAATACCTTGGGGTGTCTTCTTTCTAAAATGGGGTCACTTGTGGGGTTCCTATACTGCCCTGGCATTTTACGGGCCCAAAACTGTGAGTAGTCTGGAAACCAAACTTCTCAAAATGACTGTTCAGGGGTATAAGCATCTGCAAATTTTGATGACAGGTGGTCTATGAGGGGGCACATTTTGTGGAACCGGTCATAAGCAGGGTGTCCTCTTAGATGACAGGATGTATTGGGCCTGATCTGATGGATAGGAGTGCTAGGGGGGTGACAGGAGGTGATTGATGGGTGTCTCAGGGGGCGGTTAGAGGGGAAAATAGATGCAATCAATGCACTGGGGAGGTGATCGGAAGGGGGTCTGAGGGGGATCTGAGGGTTTGGCCGAGTGATCAGGAGCCCACACGGGGCAAATTAGGGCCTGATCTGATAGGTAGGTGTGCTAGGGGGTGACAGGAGGTGATTGATGGGTGTCTCAAGGTGTGATTAGAGGGGGGAAATAGATGCAAGCAATGCACTGGCGAGGTGATCAGGGCTGGGGTCTGAGGGCGTTCTGAGGTGTGGGCGGGTGATTGGGTGCCCTAGGGGCAGATTAGGGTCTAATCTGATGGGTAACAGTGACAGGTGGTGATAGGGGGTGATTGATGGGTAATTAGTGGGTGTTTAGAGGAGGAAGAGATGTAAACACTGCACTTGGGAGGTGATCTGATGTCGGACCTGCGGGCGATCTATTGGTGTGGGTGGGTGATCAGATTGCCCGCAAGGGGCAGGTTAGGGGCTGATTGATGGGTGGCAGTGACAGGGGGTGATTGATGGGTGGCAGTGACAGGGGGTGATTGATGGGTGATTGACAGGTGATCAGTGGGTTATTACAGGGAATAACAGATGTAAATATTGCACTGGCGAATTGATAAGGGGGGGTCTGAGGGCAATCTGAGCGTGTGGGCGGGTGATTGGGTGCCCGCAAGGGGCAGATTAGGGTCTAATCTGATGGGTAACAGTGACAGGTGGTGATAGGGGGTGATTGATGGGTGATTGATGGGTAATTAGTGGGTGTTTAGAGGAGAGAAGAGATGTAAACACTGCACTTGGGAGGTGATCTGATGTCGGACCTGCGGGCGATCTATTGGTGTGGGTGGGTGATCAGATTGCCCGCAAGGGGCAGGTTAGGGGCTGATTGATGGGTGGCAGTGACAGGGGGTGATTGATGGGTGGCAGTGACAGGGGATGATTGATGGGTGATTGACAGGTGATCAGTGAGTTATTACAGGGAATAACAGATGTAAATATTGCACTGGCGAATTGATAAGGGGGGGTCTGAGGGCAATCTGAGCGTGTGGGCGGGTGATTGGGTGCCCGCAAGGGGCAGATTAGGGTCTAATCTGATGGGTAACAGTGACAGGTGGTGATAGGGGGTGATTGATGGGTGATTGATGGGTAATTAGTGGGTGTTTAGAGGAGAGAAGAAATGTAAACACTGCACTTGGGAGGTGATCTGATGTCGGATCTGCGGGCGATCTATTGGTGTGGGTGGGTGATCAGATTGCCCGCAAGGGGCAGGTTAGGGGCTGATTGATGGGTAACAGTGACAGGGGGTGATTGACGGGTGATTGACGGGTGATTGACAGGTGATTGACAGGTGATTGACAGGTGATCAGGGGGGATAGATGCATACAGTACACGGGGGGGGGGTCTGGGGAGAATCTGAGGGGTGGGGGGTGATCAGGAGGGAGTAGGGGGCAGATTAGGGACTAAAAAAAAAAATAGCGTTGACAGATAGTGACAGGGAGTGATTGATGGGTGATTAGGGGGGTGATTGGGTGCAAACAGTGGTCTGGGGGGTGGGCAGGGGGGGGGGGTCTGAGGGGTGCTGTGGGCGATCAGGGGGCAGGGGGGGGGGAAATCAGTGTGCTTGGGTGCAGACTAGGGTGGCTGCAGCCTGCCCTGGTGGTCCCTCGGACACTGGGACCACCAGGGCAGGAGGCAGCCAGTATAATAGGCTTTGTATACATTACAAAGCCTATTATACGTTGTTTCAGCGGCGATCCGGGTGCTAGTAACCCGCCGGTGCTTCCGAACGGCCGGCGGGTTACAGCGAACGGGGGGCGGAGCCAGTCCCCGGCGGCTGATCGCGTCACGAATGATGCGATCGCCGCATAGCCACTCCCGCAGCCGCCCCCGCAGATGGGCGTATTGCGGTCGTTTGGGCCCGGACTTTGCCACCGCCCATCGGCTGGGGGCGGTCCTTAACTGGTTAAGTATAGGAAAACGCAAACCGCTCTGAAAAACGGCAAATCAGAGCGGTTTGCCAGGCGGTTTTGTTACAGAAGCTGTTCAGTAACAGCTTTACTGTAAAAATATATGAAACGTACTGCGCTGAAATTCGCAGCAGCAATCCGCAAAATGCTAGCAAAACGCCTCATAAAAATAAAAAAAAGCGTTTAAAAATCTGCTAGCATTTTGCGGATCTGCTAGCGGGTTTTGGTGTGCACCGGGCCTTACAGTAGGTAGTAGAAATCTGACAGGAGCGACAGGTTTTGGGCTAGCCCATCTCTTCATAGGGGATTCTCAGCAAGGCTTTTATTCTTTATATAGATATTTCCTAAAAAAGGATTTAAACAATGATGCTGGCCAGCTTCCCTGCTCCCTACACAGTTTTTTGGCAGTTGGACAGAGCAACTGCCATTCACTTAGAGCTTTTGAAAATAAATAAATCCCTGAGAATCCCCTATAAAGACATGAACTAGTCCAAAACCTGTCACCTCTACTATCTACTGTAAGTGACAGCAACATAGGAGAAAAGTAATTTATGGCTCATTTTACTCTGGAAAAAAATGTACTTCTTATTTGTATATGTTTGCACATATTTAAAATATTACAATTTTTCGCCATGGTGCTCCTTTAAAAAACAAAAACCAAACTGTTTATTGTATTGTGTGTTGCCACCGTAATCCAGACCCTTTTGGATGGTTGTGATCAGGAGGTTCAGAAGAAACTAGACTCACTCATGACCGAATGCACAACTGCAGAGAACGGATGTGTTCTTCCAAGGCTGAAGTCCAACCAGGCGGCAATGGTAAGCTTCTGCTTTTGAATGCTCTGTCATTTAGCCACATTTATCACTGTCATCCTAGGGAATAAGCAAAACTCAAAGTCTTTTGACCAAAAAACAACATCAAACTAGATAGTCGACATTAGAGGGTGACACTCCATTGCATCTTCTGAGTCCAGCTATGCTGAAAATAAGTGATGCCGCCCCCCTGGGACACAATGTAAGTGACAGAGCTGTTCATGTATGAAATTATACATGTGTTATGATTTTGCAATATATAGTCGGACCTGTCACTCCCATCAGTATCCCTGTCGCATTCACTGGTATCCTGGTGTGACAGAGCAAGTTCACATGAAACTATCCACACCTTATTGGATGCATTGTGAAACCTGTCACACTATGAGCAAAGAATTATGGGAAGAACAGTCAGCCATATTGCTTGGCTGATACTTCATAAATGATTTAAAACATATAAAGGACATAGGGAATAGTATGAAAAAGTCAGCTCAGTCATAGCAACAAATTGCAATGTCCCTTAAAGGGAATCTGAATTGAAAATAAACTTATGAGATAATGAAATGTATGTGTAGTACAGCTAAGAAATAGAACATTAGTAACTAAGGAAAGAGTCTCATATTGTTTCCAGTACAGAAATAATTAAAAAACTTCAGTTGTTATCTATGCAAAAGAGCTTCTCTGAGCTCTCTGACTCAACTTGGGTCAGAGACAGTTCTATTTTCTGAAAAACGAAAGAAACTGTGAAAAACAGCTTAAGATAAGGTTTTACTGCCAGGAAGTTCAAAGAGTCATTAGCTCTGCTCTGTTTCATAGTCTAAAATACAGAGGCACCCATTTTCTCCCGAGTTTTCTCCTAGGTGATGTTTTCACAGATTGTTGTAAAGTGCTTTTTAAGCTTGACAAGCAAGAAAATACTCAAAATAATTTTGATAGTACTTTTTCACCAGCTTTTGGGAACTTTTCAATTGTAAAATCCTGAAAAGTTAGTTTAAAGAAAACCCGAGGCGGATTTATTAAAGAGACTCTGAAGCGAGAATAAAACTCGCTTTTTACCTTATATTCAGCAGGGGCATGTTTGCCCCAGCTAAAACGCTGCTATCCCGCGGTCTTTACCCCCCAAATCCCCTCTGCAAAATCCACTACCAACTTGGTCGTAGATTTTGCTGCTCCTGGAGGCAGAGCTAATGGCCGCAGCCCTGCCTCTCAGCGCATCTATCAGCAGCGGATCTCCACCTCTCCCCGCCCCTCTCAGTGAAGGAAGACTGAGAGGGGCGGAGAGGAGGCGCACAGCACGGAGGGGATTTGGGGGGTAAAGACCCCCCCGTTTTGCCGCGGGATAGCAGCGTTTTAGCTGGGGCAAACATGCCCCTGCTGAATATAAGGTAAAAAGCGAGTTTTATTCTCGCTTCAGGCTCTCTTTAAATCTTAGTAGTACACAGAGGCATGTTCTGCCACTGTGGACAATGACATGCCTCTGTGTCCTTTTGCACCGGCCCCAGTCCCCCCTCCCTGGACTCTGCTGTGTCACCTGAAAAATACCGCCAGGGTAGCGACAATCTGCTTGTCGCTATCCTGCTATTTACCTGCGCTTGTCAATTACTGCTGCTCCATTACTGGCTCCCCCCGCCGCTCCCCGCCTCCGCTAGCTTCCTCCAACCGGAAGCTAAGCCGCCACCTGGAAGTAAAGTACTTGTGTAAGAGTGTAGTTTGTAATTGCAAATATGACAGAATAATGCAATGTTAAAAAAAAAAAGCTAAATAACTGAAAATAAAAATATGAGACTTTTCTTTGCTAGTGATGTTCTATTAATCATCTGTACTACACAAACAATTCATTATATCATGAGGTTTTTTCTTTCGCTTCCGTGTCACTTTACCCGGATAGCTAATATTGGGCCGGAGGCAATAAACTGCGTAAAGTTGCTTTGCGCGGGGAGCATATGGCAATTTGACTGTTACTACTGCTGGTGCAGCACTGCCCGTTAACCCATTAGCGCCATGGGTGTTACCGTGGTAATGTGCATGTTTCCATGGTAAGACATGGTGTACTTTAGTGCATCAGACATAATATTACAAGGCATAGTACACTATGGGTCAGGCAGTGGCAGCTCCACTTTCACATTTTTGGGGGGCACAAAGGGGGCATGATGGCTGGCTGGTGAGGCCCATTTGGGTGATCAAAATCATTGTTTGTATGGTGAGCTTTAGTTTTTGCTTAACTCAAGTGATATAATTGTAATGTACACATCACAAACAGTAATGTAAACATCACAAACAGAAATCAGAGGCTTTTGAGCAGAGTAGATTGTCCAAATGGTGGTGCTATTATTGAAAAAAAAAATATACCTACAGATGTACTTGGCTAGTTTGCTGGCATGCTTTAATCCTTACTTGCTAGCAAACTGCTCCTGTGTGGACAGTTCACAGACAAGTTATTCCAGCCCACAACCTGTGTCTCGCGATTCTACAAGTAAAGGGAGGGAAAAGAGGCAGGAGAAAGAGACACTGTGTGTGTGCCGTAATTCCTTATGTCAGTAGTTATGCATTGCTGGAAATACAAGCTCTAGTTGTCAGGCTTGGCAAGTTATCAGCTCACAGCTCAGCTCCTATGCCTCAATCTACCACCACCTGCTTCACCCTATGTGGCGCGTCCCCACTTGAACGGGAGGTGAACACCTGCCTGACTTCAGTTACACCCAGGCCTTGTAGGTGCAAGGTATAGGAGCTGAACGTAGAATGAACTATGTAACTCACCACAACCTAACAGGAGATAGCGAAAGTCCAGTAACAAGCAGAGGTCATACACGTTATATCAGAAGTATCGAGGTACACTAGGAGCAGGCAATATCAGGGTCAGGAAATCCAAGGTCGATGCAGGCAGCAGACAGAGGGTGGTCAGATTGCAGGCAGAGGGTTGGTTCAGGCGGCAGACAGAGAGTGGTCAGATTCCAGGTAGAGGGTCGGTACAAGCAGCAGACAGAAAGTAGTCAGATTCAAGGCAAAGTGTCGGTACAGGCAGCGGACAGAGAGTAAACAGGTTCCAGGCAGAAGGTCGGTACACGAATAATCCAATACAAGTAATCACACCCAGCAAAAGCACACATCCAAAGCTATCATGGGCAACATCAAACTGTCAGAGCAGGCTTTAAATACAGACAGCATTCAATCAGTGGCCTGCCATACAATGCAGCAACCAATCACACACAGTCCTGCCTGAGTGTAAGCTGACCCAAAATGACACAGCCTACCTATGTGTCAGCTGACTAAAACTGTCAGCTGACACTAAGTCTTAGGTCTCCTAAGTGAATAGGATGGACATCTGCTCCAGAACGTCCGTCCCCTACCAGCGCTGGAACGCAGAGTGCCAGGAGCGGTGCGCACAGCCCTGTCGGGAAGGACGCCAGCGTCGCTAGGGGCTGCGTGTGCAGATGCGGAAGAGGATGGATCTGCTTGAGTGTCACCGTGGGAGCCCTCATCGTGGGAGCGAAAAGATAAGTCCCTGACACTAGCATTGGCTAATTTAAAAAGAAAAACAATAAGCTTTTAGCTAGTACGCATTCTTCAGATTCTATTCGACAGGTCCGATCTGATTTCCGTTTTTTTCTGATCGATTTGCGTAGAAGTGATCAGAACGGAAATCCGATCAGATCTGTCGGAAATTATCTATAGATCCATCTATCTGAGGGGAAATTGTATGGTGTGTACCAGGCTTAAGTGTCATCCAGATACATTAATTACAAGGGATCCTGCAAGGATTGTGAGGTATTTATGGCAAATAGATAAGACCCTTGGTTTACTTAAAGAGATACTGAAGCGAAAAAACAAACAAACGATATAATGAATTTAGTTGTGTAGTACAGATAATTACTAGAACATTAGAAGCAAAGAAAATATTATCATATTTTTATTTTCAGTTATAAAGTTCTTTTTAATAATATTACATCATTCTCTAATATATGCAGTTTACACACTACTCAGCATTCTAAATTATTTTACAGAGCAGCAGTGAACTTTTGAACCCCTTCTCTGCAGAGAAAAAGAAGATACAATAACTGACAGTTGAGATAATAAGCTTTAGAAGACAAAACTCCCAGCGACTTTGAAAGTGTTGGAGCTCAATGGCTTTTTTTGCATAGATAACAACTGAAGTTTCTTAACTCTTCCTGTACTGGAAACAGCATTAGACTCATATCTCTGCTGTTAATGTTTTATTTCTTAGCTGTACTACACATACCAATCATTATATCATATTTTTTTTTGCTTCAGTGTCTCTTAAACACCTATATAGACAGGCTGACAGGAGAGATTTTTACAGGCCCTATCCTGTTCACTGTATGCTGCTGGAGCTTATGCTAATCCACATAAACATCTACAATGAGGGATACAATCATATTATAACACTGTGAGAGATAACCATCTATTATATATATTGTGGGTTATCTATACATATAAACAAAATAAAACATAAACTAATGAACTTCAACTTAATTGAGCCTCAACATCAGCTGATGTCTGCCTAATACTGTATATAGACATATCTGACTATTATATTATAATACTGTATGAGAACTGAATTGGTTATTATACTGGGAAGGGAGAGGGGACCTAATACTGAGGTATGGGGCTAATACTAGAAACATAAATTACATGGGGGGGGGGGGGTGTAGAGGCAGCTCCCCTCCCCAAATGTCCCCCTCCTCGCACTCACCATCTCCCCCTCCCTAGATGCGCTTCACTCACCTTCTCTCAGCATTCCAGTTATGGTATCCCCATCTGCCCGTCCAGTGTCCTGTATCTATGGCTACAATGGTGCCACATGTGATCTGTTACATGCTGCCAGGTCACATGAGGCGCCGCTGTAGTCAGAGAGGACGCAGGACTTCATGTGTGGCTGGTGATCCCATCAGTAATCTGCTAAGAGTGAATGAGTGATGTGGTGCCGGTGCAGCACCTACCCGGCATCCTGGGGATCAGATGCTACACCTTGAGAAAGAACCTGGGTGGTTCGAAACGCATCGGTGGGCGGAGCTTCGGTCAGCTGATCGCTTCACAGCAGCGTGTGCTCGCCACCGCTCTGAGCCCGGTGTGCACCTTTTCTTCGCTGGTGAATCATCACAAGTGGACCCTCTGCTGCGATTGAGCAGGGGCGACGGGACCTTCAGGATCGGCTGGGTCCACGTGAGGCGGCGTTTCTGGTCTAAATGGAGTAACACAAGCGGCCATGTTGGTGAGATCTCCCCATGTTACAGCTTGAATCTAGTGTGCAGTAGGGGAATAAAAACGGGATGTGACTGTCACGAACACAAAATCCAAGTCATTGCTGGGATTGGAGTAAAGTCCCTGTTGCTGAAAGATAAAGGGGGCCCCCCAACTTTTGGACATGTTACTGGGCACGGTGCACTTGGAGGTGAATGAGCGGGCAAGTGATGGATGTGTGATTTTGGTTTCACCATAAACGTATTGCAATTGAAGCATATATTTTTTCAAACAGCTGACGTATGAAGCCATCTGCTGTGCTCTTGTTTTTAACCTTCTGTTTTGTTAATAACAATAAGTTGATAAGTATTGTTCTTGGAGATAATTTATGTCAGGTTTATATTTAATAAATGTTGTATTCCTTGCTGACACCTGGAGCCCAAGCTTTTTCTGTTTTATTGTGATCAGATGCTGCAGGCCAGCAGGGAGGGGATGCTGTCTTGGTGGGAGTAGAGGGAGGTAAGCATAGTGCCAGCGTATGCAATGCACAGCCCAATGTGTCTCTCTTCTCAGGTCTGGCTTTGCACACACACATCAGGTGGGGTCCTCACAATGTATTGCTTCAGGTGGCAAAAAGTCTAGAATCGGCCCTGGGTTGAAGGTGTCTTTCTTTGCGTTCTCTGAGAGTAAGGAGGATGCTTTCATACCTGCAAACTCTTCAGTTCCTTGTATTAAACAAAGAGAAGTCCATCCTGCAGGTTAAAGAAAAAAAAAAAAGCTTAGACAGCAACTCTGCCGGGCAAACAAACAAATAAACACATAGTTATTTCACATAACCAGATGTGCAAGTAGATTATTAGCACACCAATAAAGCGCTCCACACTTTGCATTGTGGGTAACCCCGCACAGCTCCCAGGATGCCTCTTACGTAAAAAGAATGTCCCTCCCGATGAACTCAGCCGTGACAACTTTCTTAAATTATTTACAATAAAAAACAATGTTAGCTGATAGATACTACAATCATCCCCGGGCCATGCTGTGGTCTGAATGCAGAGCAGCCCATTGTGAGTCCGCTGAGCAATAAACAGATTGAAGCGGACTAAGCGGTCATATGCTGCCGTCTTGCCTTTGCTGCGCCACGAATGTCTTGAATAGAGAATATCTGGTTTTCTTGGGACTCTTTCATTAGCAATCCTATCACTCTAGAAGCCTCTCTCATTAACATTTAAATAGGTCCTGCAGTTCTGTGTCCACACCAGTACATTTTATTCTTAAATGGAAGACTGAGTCTTGCTCATCATTGTTCAGGTGCGGAAGTTGTTTGCAAATGTAATTCCCGCTAATGGTACGGCTATGGAACACGTGTTGCACATATAAAGAAGAAAGGCAGCACTTTTTCATAGCGATATAAGACTTTTTTTTTTTTTAATTCTTAGTTCTAGGTAGAATAGTTTGCCTTTAGCTGAAAAGTTTAAAAGAAAAGTATAGTGGCTTTAGTCAAGTATCACTGTACATAATGGAGATCTGCAGCTCACTCACACCAAAGAGTACCTGACTTAAACTGTAACTAAAGCACACACACTTTCAATTTTAATTGGCCAATGTTACCATCTTCATGCAGAGGCGTAGCTATGGGTGGGCAAGGGGGGACACATGTCCCCGGGCACAGCACTGTAAGGGGGCGCAGAGCATGGCCACCGCAACCCCAGTGAGTGAGAGGCAGCTTGCTGGCTGCCCAAAGTGCCCCTGTTTATCTACCTCCCTCTATAGAGGAGTGCAGAAGTGTTAACAGCAGCAGAGCAATGGGAGGCTTATCTAACTAACTATAGGGGGTACATTTGGCTATATAAACGAGGGGAAGGGAGGCACATCTGGCTAAAGGGGGGCACATTTGGCAATCTGAGCGGGGGGAAGGGGGGGGGGGCACATCTAGCTATCTAAACAGCATTTGTACATTTGGCTCCACCCATGACCACACCCATATGCTGATGCGTGGCCATGCCCAATTTGTTCAGAGGGGGGTGCAACTTTGTCCCCGGGCGCTGAAAAGCTTAGCTACGCCTCTGCCTCCATGTAGCATGAGGGACAACAGATTTTGAATGCTATGAGCAGATTGTGTAGGCAAACATATATACTACTCATTGGTCAATGATTGTCCAATCAAAATTGGAGGTGTGTATAAGGCTTAAGACAGAGGTATTTGTTGCACATTTTGCCACAGGCTTATGTCAAGCCTAAAGTCTGGTACACACCTTCAATTTTGATTGGCCAATGACTGTCTAATTTTACCACCTCCATGTAGTATGGGAGGTTACCTACACAAATTGTTCATAGTCTATTGGCCCTTGAACTAACATGTAGGTGGTAAAATTGGCCAGTCATTGGCCAGTCAAAATTGATCTTAAGGTTAGGTGTGAAGGTTGATGTCTAATTTAATTTTCCCTTCCTAATAAAAACCTTAGTCCTGGCACCTAAACATCAGCCTAAACAAACATACTGTCATTAAGTTACATTAGTTATGTTAATTAAAATAGATAGGTAATATAATTGTTATAAATCACCTATTTGCTTCGACACCAGCAACTTCTTATAGTTGCGTCTCACGGACTGTGAGATAACTTGACTCTCAACACAGCAAGCAGGAGATAGACTTTTCTCAGGCTTCTTCAATATTTAAGGAGTTTATTCAGGAAACAGATATACAGATATGGTATCATCCTAGCAAAGCAAAGTCTTCATTATTTAAGTTCTTGGCGTTACAGCTCTTGACTAACCTTCCTCCTGAATGTTAGTCAGTTACCTTCTTTCTAACCTACGTTACACTAGACTACCTATGTACAGCATAAATCATATCAGATTACATATAGAATGGAAATACTTAGAGGTCCCAGTCAGCATAGCGGGAAAGTAGGAAGCAGAGCAGGAATCAGAGTGAGCCCTGTCTGCCCGTCCCGGGTCTTTAATACCGACTAGGAAAGTGTTAAATGTGACCTCATCTTCGCCATCCCCCAGACCCGACTATTGGCTTAGCCCCCTCGTGGTGTCATAATACCCACCTACTCGATTAATATTCAATGTCACTTTTCCCTTACTTATTGGAATGTGGTATTTTGGTAAACATGGCCTATGTTGATTGTTCTTGTGGTGTACATGTTGAGGTCAGTGTAGGCCTGTGGCCTTCTTTCAGGAACATGTTCTCAGTATCTGTGTGTATCATCTGCTTCATGCAGACACTGAGATGTTTCTGCCTGCATCACAAGAAACTCTATTTATTTTAAAGGCATACTCTGCGGACAAGCCTTTTACATAAAATTATAACAATAATCTCTTATCCACCCTGTTTTAAAAGAACAGGAAAATGTTTGTGATTTCATGGAGGCAGCCATCTTTTTGGTTAAAAGCAGGTGAGAGGGAGCATGAGACACAGTTCCAACTGTTCTGTGTCCTGATCACCCCTCCCAGCTGTGCGCACTAGGCAACGAGAACGACATCAGAAACCCCATCATGCTTTGCACAGCATCAGGGGAAAAATGCCCTGGCAGTTTTATTTGATGGGGTGGAGCTTAGCTTCTGTGCAGCTAAAAATGAGGCTTGGGTAAGAAAAATAAAGTTCTGATGCTATGAAACTTAAAGAGAATCTGTATTGTTAAAATCGCACAAAAGTAAACATACCAGTGCGTTAGGGGACATCTCCTATTACCCTCTGTCACAATTTCACCGCTCCCCGCCGCATTAAAAGTAGTCAAAAACTGTTTTAAAAAGTTTGTTTATAAACAAACAAAATGGCCACCAAAACAGGAAGTAGGTTGATGTACAGCATGTCCACACATAGAAAATACATCCATACACAAGCAGGCTGTATACAGCCTTACTTCTGAATCTCAAGAGATCACTTGTGTGTGTTTACCTTCTGTCCCCAGCTTCTCTCATGCACTGAACATTGGAAACAGTAAATTCGGGCGCCTGAGGCTAGTGGACAAATCGGGCGCCGCCATTCACTCCTATAATAAATATCGTTTAATGGGCGCCCGATAGGAAAAAAGGGCGCCGGTGAAAAATAACGTTTTAAAAGCGGCGCCCGGAGACTTAATGTTTTATTACTGCTTCTCATGATTACACATTATTGAATGATTTATACATTTTAAAATTTTATTTTTAAACGAAAAACAGTACAATATTTTTTCAAACATTATTTTTAAACGAAAAACAGTACATTTTTTTTTACATTATTTTTAAACGAAAAAACCAACAGGGGGGTCTTAGGTTTAGGCACCAACAGGGGGGTCTTAGGTTTAGGCACCAACAGGGGGGGTCTTAGGTTTAGGCACCAACAGGGGGTCTTAGGTTTAGGCACCAAAAGGGGGGTCTTAGGTTTAGGCACCAACAGGGGGGTCTTAGGTTTAGGCACCAACAGGGGGGTCTTAGGTTTAGGCACCAACAGGGGGGTCTTAGGTTTAGGCACCAACAGGGGGGTCTTAGGTTTAGGCACCAACCGGGGGGTCTTAGGTTTAGGCACTAACAGGGGGGTCTAGGGGTTAGGGGTAGGTACAGGGAGGGTTACTTAGGCACCAACAGGGGGGGTCTTAGGTTTAGGCATCAACAGGGGGGTCTAGGGGTTAGGGGTAGGTACAGGGAGGGTTACTTAGTAATACTTTTTTTTAACGTTATTATACGTTTCAGTATTTAAACGAAAGATTAATGTTTTTACAATTGCCGATTTAATGCACATTATTTAATGATTTATAACTTTAAAAAAAAATAATTTTAAACGAAATACAGTACAATACATTTTTAAACGTTATCCATGCTTATCGTTAAAAACCCGGCGCCCTTTTTTCCCAGCGCCCCTTTTTAACGTACGCCTGAACATTACAGGCTTCCTGCCTATGTCTTTAATTCCTTAGTATGTGACAGACCAGCTCCTTTCACAGCCTCCAGAGGAGGATTTTTATCCAGCTCTCTTCTATCACTGATAAGATAGCAGAGAAGCTGCTGGCTTATGTAAATAAAACACACACTGGAGTGTGCATAGAGGAACAGTTCAACACTGAAGAACTTGGCAGCCTTCCAGACACAGGCCGACAAGTCTGACAGGGGAAAGATACATTGATTTATTACAGAGATGGTTATAGTAGAAAGAGCTGCAGCAAGCCAGATCACATTAGAATAGGTTTAGGAACTTGTAGGATGGTAGAAAAAACGTTGTAATTTTTGTTACAGAGTCACTTTAAAGAAACACCAAGCCTTTTCAGTGCTGCTGAGTAGATTATTAGTCTGGAGGTTCACCTTAAGTTGAGTTGTCAAAGACCTTGGTGTACCCAAGTGTCAGTGCCCAGTCCCCCCGTGCCAAACCCATCTGATCTTTCACTGTTTATCTATGTTTGGCATTAACCTGAACACAGATGCTGTGATGCTTCTGATTAGTAAGAGGGAGATTCAGTCAATTGGATCAAATTTCCCTGTAATCTGTTCCCTGTAACAATAATCAACAGTGTTTCACTGATTTCAAGAAACTGGGGTTTTAGCTACCGCCGGTGAGATCAGCAATGGATCTTTGTCTTCTACATTGGTACAAGACCACAGCATAGTGGGGGTTTCAATAGTTTACAACCTGATTTCTGCCAGCAATCTGATTGCCATCTGTAGGGTTGTGTGGCACATTGGTCTATATTTCTCAATCAGGATATTGATTGGAAAGTGGAGAATTAGTCTTCAGAAAAATTAGCTATTAGCTATTAGTTTTTTGGTTGCTATAGTTGACCTGTTGTGGAGCTTTCACTGTTTAGATTATTTACAGAAAAACCTTGATGTACTGTATGTAGGCTGTGTGAATACGTCCCAACTTTTTGAGATGAGAAAGAGCTGAGGCAAAGCTAGCTAAGATCAGCACAGAGGTACTGTATGTTCATGCTAAATGCGATCCGCATACCTCTGTGCTTTGTCTGTTCCCGGCCCGGTCCCTGTAATCACTCTTTCAAAAATTAGACTTTTGGCTAAAATTACATTTTCAGACAGGAAGAGGAAGATTTGATGTTTTCTTGTTGTAAGCGAGTGAATGGAGCAGGGTAAGCTGGGGCATTGGGAGGATGCTAGGTAGGAACATCCCTGCAAGCCTACCTGCCTTTTCCTATCTAAAAGTTTGACTTCGAATTTGATGTCAAATTTTTAAAGGAGTTATTACTGGGATTGCAGGGAACAAGGAGAGGAACAGACACTATACAGCGGATCCAACATTAGCATAACTCTGTGCTTGCCTTAAAGGGATACTGTAGGGGGGTCGGGGGAAAATGAGCTGAACTTACCCAGGGCTTCTAATGGTCCTCCGCAGACATCCTTTGTTGGCGCAGCCACTCCCCGATGCTCCAGCCCCGCCTCCGGTTCACTTCTGGAATTTCTGACTTTAAAGTCAGAAAACCACTCCGCCTGCGTTGCAGTGTCCTCGATCCCGCTGATGGCACCAGGAGCATACTGCGCAGACACAGACCATACTGGGCTTCTGCTATACACTCCTGGTGACATCGGCGGGAGCGAGGACACGGCAACGCAGGCGCAGTGGTTTTCTGACTTTAAAGTCAGAAATTCCAGAAGTGAACTGGAGGCGGGGCCGGAGCATCGGTGAGTGGCTGCTCCAACACAGGATGTCTGCGGGGGACCATTAGAAGCCCCGGGTAAGTTCAGCTCATTTTCCCCCGACCCCCTACAGTATCCCTTTAAGAAACAACCCTAGACACACATACAACAAAGAAATTAAAAGCAAAAGACATAGTTTTTTAATTGTAACCACAATAGTCCTTTTTATTATCATTTACAGTAGTATTAATTCATATTAATATTTGAAATTAAGAAAGGTATTAATTAAAAGGAGGGGAATACAATTTTACAATACATTAAAAATTCCATTACAATTTTACATTAGCAATACATTTTACAGTAAATATAAACTCATATATTTACATACATCTGCACATCATGCCTGAAAGAGGGACCAATTAATTATTTCTGTCATCCATGCTTGCGGCCATATTTTAAAGGCACTTATATTGACCAGAAGAAGCTGGCTGAAACCCGTGAAATGCTTTGTCATTTTAATTGTGCTGAATAAATTATTTAATCTTTTTACTTTTACCCTGTGGTTTGGGTTCTTACATCTGGAGTGGTAAAGACACCTCCCTCCCCCTTATTATTGTTTGTTTCATTGCATTACCTATTTTTTGGGGCCTCCACCCCCCAGTACTATACATTACATTTCCGTTGGAGGTGTTCACGTTCTGGGTGTGGTGTTATCTACAACCAAGAAGGACCAACTAGGAGTGCGACCATCCAGTACCAGTAGGACCTGGAATACAGAGTGGGGATGGTTCTTTCCCCGTAGGCTATATACGGTAGTTGCAGGGACTGCAACTCACCTTTGTGAGTATAAATACTCTTATACTACAATATAACATCTAACTAATACCCACAATGTTGCACCATTTGCACTGCACCATCCTGGTCTCTCCTTGACATATAGGTGACCATGGTATCCCCACAGTGACCACCTTTTCTACTATTTAAAATAGCTGGCACTGAAATTCAGCCTGAGACAGTCAGTCGAACATGGGAAGAGGATGGAGGCAACCTCTTGGAGGCGCTCGTATAATTTTCTACTCAACCATTGGGTACTTACTTTCAGGTATCATTGACCTGAAGAAGTGGGTAAAGATCGCGAAACATGTTGTTGTACCCTTGTTTTTTGGTATAAATAATTTGTCTTGTTTTAATCAAGTCACCACTGGCTTCTTTCTTCAGGAGAGGTGAGTCTCACCACTGCCTGTTGTGCACATCCTCCCTCTTCCCATAATAATTTACAACTTTATTAGAGTTCGTTGTTTTTCTCAGCTCGGTCTCTTCTCAGGGGGACCTGGAGTAAGACCTGTGAGGACCTTCTCATACCCAAGCGGTGGTGGGAATTTCACTGTAATCCAGATTGGCGGTTGTTATCTGCTTGCAACCTGAAAAGTGTGAGAAAATCTCCTTACACAGATCATTACCCGATGCTTGGACATATTGTACTACTGGCTCCTGTTTTTCCCTTCTGTGTTTCCTGGATTGTCCGGGTCCATCCTCTTTTTGAGCAGAACATGCTCATGAAACTCGTTGCCATTGTGAAAATAAGCTTTTACTTTTTTCCATAATCGGTGTCGTCTCTGCGAAGGGATGATCAATGCTATGCAAATATGTCTGAGTGTATGCAAATGTATGCAAATTATTATGCAAATATATGCAATTTGAAAATGCATATCCATGTTTAAACTGCCTAAACAGTATTTGAATAACAATTATTTGCATTCATTTGCATACACTCTGAAATATTTGTGTATCATTGATCATCCCTATCTCTGCCTTCTCTGTAATTTTGCTTTTTATTGTTTTTTAAGTGTTTTGTTTCCCCGCCTCTTCCTTCTGACATGTTCTCCTCACTCGGTCATTTTAAAATGGCAACATCTTAGTACACAGAAGGCTTAGGGCTAGTCCACACTAGGTCCGGAAACGTATCCGTGGCTGCGTTTTTCAGCCCTGATGAAAAACGGAGTCCTAGATACTGATGTTAAAAATAGCAGCCTTCCTCACCCAATACAAAAACGGATCCGTTTGCGTTTGCGTTTGCAGGGACCCGTTTTCAAAACCTGATAGGAAAGGTCCGGAATTGTTGCATTTTTACGGACCACGGATACACGGATGGGTAGTGAAAAGCAATGGGAAAACGCAACTCCATCTCCACAGGCAAAATAGCACCAAAAACTGATGAAAAACAGATAGCCTGAACTTTATTATTGGCCCAAAAAATCCTCCCACTACCTTCCTAATGATAGAGACATTTTCTGTCTGTTTTTTGGGGTAAAAAACTGAACGGAAACTGATGCAAAACTGATGCACTTTTTATGAAAACGGATCAGTTTGCGGTCTGGGGGTACTTCACCTGATCCTGGACTGCAGCGTCCGTCCTGCAACCGTGCCTAGTGTGGACCTAGCCTAATTCAATTTACTTTTTCTCCAATGGAGATAATTTTTCAACTTCTCTTTAAAATAACTTTTAAACATTCTGCAATTGAAATAGTATATAAAACAGTACTATCAAAATTATTCTGAATATTTTTATTCTTGCTGTCTGCTTAAAAGGAACCCGAGGTGAGATACCTAAGGAAGCTGCTATATTTACTGCCCGGCAGTAGAGTTGGGCCGAACTTCCGATTTTAGGTTCGCGAACCGGGTTCGCGAACTTTCGCGGAAGGTTCGGTTCGCTTTAAAGTTCGCGAACCGCAATAGACTTCAATGGGGATGCGAACTTTGAAAAAAAAAAAATGTATGCTGGCCACAAAAGTGATGGAAAAGATGTTTCAAGGGGTCTAACACCTGGAGGGGGGCATGGCGGAGTGGGATACACGCCAAAAGTCCCCGGGAAAAATCTGGATTTGACGCAAAGCAGCGTTTTAAGGGCAGAAATCATATTGAATGCTAAATGACAGGCCTAAAGTGCTTTAAAACATCTTGCATGTGTATACATCAATCAGGTAGTGTAATTAAGGTACTGCTTCACACTGACACACCAAACTGTTCACTGAACAGAACAGGTATACAGTGGCGGGTTCACTGAACAGAACAGGTATACAGTGGCGGGTTCACTGAACAGAACAGGTATGCAGTGGCGGGTACACTGAACAGAACAGGTATACAGTGGCGGGTTCACTGAACAGAACAGGTATGCAGTGGCGGGTTCACTGAACAGAACAGGTATACAGTGGCGGGTTCACTGAACAGAACAGGTATGCAGTGGCGGGTTCACTGAACAGAACAGGTATACAGTGGCGGGTTCACTGAACAGAACAGGTATGCAGTGGCGGGTTCACTGAACAGAACAGGTATACAGTGGCGGGTTCACTGAACAGAACAGGTATGCAGTGGCGGGTTCACTGAACAGTACAGGTATGCAGTGGCAGGTTCACTGAACAGGTATGCAGTGGTGGGTTCACAGTACAGGTATGCAGTGGTGGGTTCACAGAACAGGTATGCAGTGGTGGGTTCACAGAACAGGTATGCAGTGGTGGGTTCACTGAACAGGTATGCAGTGGTGGGTTCACTGAACAGGTATGCAGTGGTGGGTTCACAGAACAGGTATGCAGTGGTGGGTTCACAGAACAGGTATGCAGTGGTGGGTTCACAGAACAGGTATGCAGTGGTGGGTTCACAGAACAGGTATGCAGTGGTGGGTTCACAGAACAGGTATGCAGTGGTGGGTTCACAGAACAGGTATGCAGTGGTGGGTTCACAGTACAGGTATGCAGTGGTGGGTTCACAGAACAGGTATGCAGTGGTGCGTTCACAGAACAGGTATGCAGTGGTGGGTTCACAGTACAGGTATGCAGTGGTGGGTTCACAGAACAGGTATGCAGCCAGGGACAAGCTAAGCCTAACTAATCTTTCCCTATGAGAGAGAGTGTGCAGCAGCTCGCCCTACTCTCACTAATGCAGGCACACGAGTGACCGTAATGGTCGCCGCTGCCTGCCTTTTAGTAGGGGGGGGGAGTGGCTCCAGGGGCTAGTGTAGCCTAATTGGCTACACTGGGCCTGCTGACTGTGATGTAGAGGGTCAAAGTTGACCCTCATGGTGCATTATGGGGCGAACCGAACTTCCGCAAAAGTTCGCCTGCGGGACGCGAACGCGAACCACGGAAGTTCGCATGGAACCGTTCGCAGGCGAAACGTTCGGCCCAACTCTACCCGGCAGCTGCTGATCTTTCTGGTCAGTAGGGTCTAAATCACACACCTGAAACAAGCATGCGGCTAATCTAGGCATTTTATTGATAAAGTGTAAATACCATCAAGTAGAAAACTCAGGAGAAAAACAGAAATGAATAGGGGCCAGAGACAGCTGTGTAATCTGTCCATAGACCCTTTCACTTGTTATTTTGCTGTACCCCTTGTGCTTCTCCCCTGACAAGCCAAGCAACCTACACTCATTTTGGATTTATTTTACATTTCTAAACCAATTTTTATACTTATTCTAGGTAAGTAACACTTAAGGGATTAGAATCAGAGGATTAGCAAAATAACTGGGCTAGTAGCATTTTCAAAAAGTTAATAATAGCACATTTTTCTCAGTAATCCAGAATGTAAATATAATAGTCAGTCATAATTGAAGCATACTTTTTTTTTTATTTAAACAATGTTTCTATTTTTTGTTTTTTTTTATTAAACATTAACTTACACAAGGAGATAAAGCGTTATTTCATTCACTTGACAGGGAAAGGTGAAACAGAGCTTGATCAACTTTGTGTCCGTCACTCAACTGTCTGCATGATCTAACCTCAGAGCAGCAAACCTAGTTTGTCGACTCGTGTTTAATTTTTTTTTTGCTCAAAAGTTCTGGCTGCAAGTGGTAAAAATAAAATGTGTATGTATGTCACTGTGTTTGCCAATGTTATCTTTGGTGTGTGAGGCGGGTATAACACCACAGGAACCTCCAGCAATGCAAAACTGAATGAAGATATCTGTATTAGGCTGGATGCACACTTGTCAGTGCGTGATGCGTTTTTCCGTTTGTAGTGCGTTTTTTGTGCATTTGCGTTTTTTCCCGCATATGCGGTTTTCTTGGTTTTGAGTGCATTTTAATGCATTTGCGGTTCGCATATACAAAATACATACATACATACATATGTTTTCCATGCATTTTTCTATTGTGTTTTATAAAAATGACTAAGAAGACAACAGGAAGCGGAAATACATCAGAAAACATAAAAAAGGTGCATATAAAAACACACGAATCACGCATACAAAATGCATTACATTGCGTTACCACTGACTTTTATTATGTGCATTTTTGAAAAATATACAACAAAAACGCATACAAAACGCATATGCGTTTTTTATATGTGTTTTTTGATGTGGCCCATTGACTACCATTGCAGGCAAAAACGATGCGTTTTCTGCAATGCTAGTGTTTCTGCAAAGTGTGTTCCCAGCCTTAAAGGGACACTTAAGTAAAAAAAAATGAGTTTTACTCACCTGGGGCCAGGGCCGGGACAAGGCATAGGCTGGAGAGGCTCCAGCCTCAGGGCGCAGAGTAGGAGGGGGCGCACAATTCATTCAGCTGTAATTCCTAATTGTGTATGAAGCAGAAAGAAATAAGAAAAGGGGATACATGGCAGTGACTGCAAGCCAGATAACTAGATATTAAGGTGTTGGGGAGGTTGTGGGCCCTGTGGCCCTCTTAGTCGAATAGCAATCAGTGTGTGCTGGCTGGGTGGGAGGGATGGAGGGGCGCACTTTGGTGTCTCAGCCTTGGGTGCTGGAGGACCTTGTCCCTGCTCTGCCTGGGGCTTCCAATAGCCCCCTGCAGCTGTCCGGTGCCCTCGCCGTCTCCCTTCGATCCTCCTGACCCCGCCGGCAGCCACTTCCTGTTTCGGTGACAGGAGCTGACAGGCTGGAGACGCGAGTGATTCTTCGCGTTCCTGGCCACAATAGCGCCATCTATGCTGCTATAGCATATATCATATACCATATAGCAGCATAGAGGGTGCTAATGTGTCTGGGAACGCGAAGAATCACTCGCGTCTCCAGCCTGTCAGCTCCTGTCACCGAAACAGGAAGTGGCTGCCGGCGGGGCCAGGAGGATCGGAGAGAGACGGCGAGGGCACCGGACAGCTGCAGGGGGCTATTGGAAGCCCCAGGTGAGTAAAACTCATTTTTTTTGTTTGACTTAAGTGTCCCTTTAAAGAGGAGCTGTTAGGTATAAGGTCTCAGAGAAAATAAACACATATATCAGTAGCTAAATATAGGCTGTACTTATATTACATATACATTTCACTGTCCACGTTTGTACTTCACATAATTTTTATATAGTATATGCAGAGATTGATGCTCCTGACAGCTCATGGCAGGTTCCATGTTTTTCTGTCTTCTATGAAGCCAATTGTGTCGTCATGTCCTGCCTGCTTCCTGATCACAGAAAAGCTCGTACTGAATAACACAGTGTGCAGTGAATATTAATGAGCCATGTGGCTAGGAACAATAGCTGACTCCTGCAGTGTACTCTGCCCGGAGATTTATCAGTGCTACGCGCTGGACTGATTACAAGCTGCTGTAACGTCTCATTAGCAGCCGAGGGGAGGGCCCCAGAATGCTTTGCAGTATAGTATGCGGCTTGCGTCCTCTTGGGTCTAACAGCTTTTATGATAAGCACACATCAAAGGTAAGAGAGATTTTTATCTTCACTAATGCCTTTTTGGCTTCCTTCTAAACTGTTTAACACAGGAGAATAGAGGTTTAAATTAGCTTCTGCAGCCTGACAGTTACTCTTTAAGGAGGAACTTTAACCCAGGATTAAACTTCATCCCTATCAGAAGCCGATATTCCCTCTTCCACACAAAATCTTTACCTTTTCTCAAATAGATCATATGGGACATCTGTATGGTTGATATTGTAGTGAAAGCCCCCCAAAGTGTGATGTCATGATCATGGTCCTGACAGTTTCCTGTCTGTGAACTTTGTTGCATTGTGGGAAATAACGTCTGTTTCCAACTGCCAAGCAAGCAGTACCTTTCTCTGTGCTTAGCACGTTCTTAAACATACAGAAACTTGATCCTTAAGGTGACAGTTCTGTAAAGATGTGTCACTAGCCAGTAAGCTAGCAACACATTCTGTTGCTATGGAGGGGGACTGATGGAGTGGTGCATGCCGGAGCGGGTGGGGAGAGAGTAAGAAGAATGCCTTCAGGCAAGTTGATCTGTCTTAGCAGATGGACAACCAGTGCATCAAGGGAGACAGGGGCTGCTGTACACACAATAGATTCTCAGCCTCCTCTGCCGAGAACCGTTGTGTATTTGTACGCAGTTTTAGTCTGTATACTTCTGTAATTTGTTGTTCCTGTTTATTGCACAGCACTGTGTATGTTGGTGCCTTCTAATTCAAAGCTGCATAAAGGAAAGCAGAAAGGGATAAAGAGGTGCCCAGGTATTGATAAAACTAGGTTAAAACCACTAAAACAATAAAGAATGAGGTGGTTTACCTCAATAACGACAAGCTTGTGAAAGAAAAGATTTATTTAGCACAGGCAATGCGTTT
Organism: Hyperolius riggenbachi; assembly: GCF_040937935.1. NCBI lineage: Eukaryota > Metazoa > Chordata > Amphibia > Anura > Hyperoliidae > Hyperolius > Hyperolius riggenbachi. Next base: position 242,234,959 of record NC_090654.1, read on the forward strand.
CATGGTCCAATGCCCACTTCCTCAGGCCAACACATGTGCCAGAGCTGCAATTAGCCGATAGCATCAGCGGCACCCATGCTGAATACTGAATTCTCTAAGGCACTTTATTGACCTGAGGAAGCGGGCACAGACCCAAGACACACACTGTGTTTTTAAATTGTGCTTAACCACTTTACCCCCGCGCGTACGTATTTCTCCGCCCCTTTTTCCATCCTTTAAAAGCCAGGGACGGAGAAACACGTACTTTCCGCGTTCCCGACGCTGCCCGCGCTCCCGCTCGTAAACACGCCGCCCGCCGCTAGTAAACACGCCGCCGCCCGCTCGCCCAGAGATCAATGAACGGGAAAATCCATTCCCGTTCGTTGATCTAAGCCCCGCAATGATCAGCTGCTCTCCTATGGGCAGCGCGATCATTGTGAGAAAAAACTCACGTGTCCAGCCTCCTTATTCTTCCTCCAAGCTTCCGGAAGGAAGCTTGGAGGTCGCATTAAAACAAAAAGTTACTGTGGCCATCTTGTGGCCAAATAGTAAACTACACCCTACACATTTTTCACATACAAATAAATGACTTTTACACATAAAATTAACTCATTACCTCCCACACTCCCCATTTTTTTTTTTTTTTTGTAATTAAAAAAAAATTAAAAAATTTACAATTAAAAAAAATACATAAATAGTTACCTTAGGGACTGAACTTTTTAAATATTTATGTCAAGAGGGTATAACACTGTTACTTTATAAACTATGGGCTTGTAATTAGGGATGGACGCAAAACTGAAAAAAATGCACCTTTATTTCCAAATAAAATATTGGCGCCAAACATTGTGATAGGGACATAATTTAAATGGTTTTATAACCGGGACAAAAGGGCAAATACGTTTCATGGGTTTTAATTACAGTAGCATGCATTATTTAAAAACTATAATGGCCGAAAACTGCAAAATAATTATTTTTTTCCCCACATTTTTCCTATTTTCCCATTAAAACACATTTAGAAAAAAATAATTCTTGGCATAATGTCCCACCTAAAGAAAGCCTAATTGGTGGCGAAAAAAACAAGATATAGTTCATTTCATTGCGATAAGTAATAATAAAGTTATAGACGAATGAATGGAAGGAGCGCTGAAAGGTGAAAATTGCTCTGGTGCTCAGGGGGTAAAACCCCTCAGTGGTGAAGTAGTTAAATAAACCTTACCTGATCTAAACACTCATTTTTTCTGGGATGCTTCATAACGTGTACTCTGAGGCATATTTATTTTTCGGCACCTCCACCCTTCTTCATTGGTCTTTTGTGAGTAACCATTCTGCCTTTTACATTTCCTTGCTCCTATCACAACATACTACGCTATTTGGGCTCCAGTTGATTTTTTTGAGTCTTTTTTCCTATAGGGTAAAGGAAAGGCAAGTTTTCCTATAGGGTAAAGAAAAGGGTTTCATTTAGAGGCCTACCAACAACACAAAAATTTTGGAGGAAGCATTAGCAGCCTCCAGGGAATTCCATAATTAATTACGGCACTAAAAGTCTTAGAACACTTATGTTCTTCTTCACCCCCCGGGGCTAATACGGACAAATGTTCACTCACAGCTTTATGACACATTGTAATTCTGTTACGGACAATAACGTGTCACCACCAGATATATGGGAAGGGTGAATGTAACGTGTCACATTTTAGCACATAACCACTGCCTAAAGTGCACCGTCAGACAATCCAGCTTAATAACATGACCCTGAGCAGGAGACGGGGCTGTCATGTGACCCAGGTAATCTACTGGACTACCAGTAGGTTATTATTATCCCGAGACAATGTAATAACTGGAAGATATACTCATTCCGCACCTAGGTGCCAGAGACGTTCTGCCATGCACTCATGACACACAAGTGAGTACTTTGAGGACACGAGTTGTTCGGAGGAGCAAGAATGAGGCATAGCTAGTAGAATACTAATATAGGAGGCACTGTAACCAGCATCTCTCGCTTAACCCCTGTATGACTGGAGGAAGTTTGCACCTTCATAACCAGAGGAAGGATAGTCATCAATGACAGAATTATCCTGCTGCAGTCCATCTGTTTTGTGCTGCCACTTCACCCCTTCTATGCGAAAGAAGGGCATGAGACCTGTCCTGGTGAAAAGAGCTACTTGTAGCCACCATTTTATCAGGTGCCATTTTCACTAGGATGCTGGCAGATAAGATAAGCCATCGTCAGGAAAAGGGGGGTGGGGCTTCTTACGTGTTAGGCATCAGTGAGGGGGAGATCCTTAGTGTTAGGAATTGGGGGGAGAAAGATTAGGCACCACCCAGGGGGGGGGGGGGTCTTAGTGTTAGGCACCATCAAGGGGTCCTTAGGGTTAGGCTTCACAGGAGGGAGGGGTGTGGTTTTAGGATTAGGCACCAATGGGGGGGCTCTTAGGCTTAATATTAGGGGGTCTCAGGCTTAGGCACCGTCAAGAGGGTCTCAAGGTTAAGTACCAACTTAAGATGCCAGAAAGACGCCAGAAGCTACAGCATACCTCCCAACTTTTTGAGATGAGAAAGAGGGGCACTTAAGCCACGCCACTGCCACACCCCTGATCATGCCCCCATCACACCCCTAGTCACGCATACGATGAAGATTTCATAAGAAAAATAGGTTGCTTTATAATTCAAACCACACTGGTCCTTTCTATCCTGGGTCATTATCCTTCATAGTAACATTTTAAAATGAGTAATATATCAATTTAAAGGATGGGAATAAAGTTTAGAGTCAAACACATTTTTAGTACAAATATATATATATATTTACATAGAAAGAGGGACAAATGAGGAGGAAAGATGGACAGTGGGACAGAGCTCCCAAAGAGAGACTGTCCCGCCAAAAGAGGGACAGTTGGGAACTATGGCTACAGGAAGGTTAGAAGATGTTGCTGGAGGCTCGGTAAGTATTTATTGTTGCACGGGGAAGGTTTGTGCTTCTTTTCCAACATCATGCCGGATACCAGGGACTATATATATATCAAGGATTCATCTCTTGCAGACCCCCTCTCTTCCGTAAGATGGAGTACAGTGAACTCAGAACGGACATATACAGAGATCCCTTACACTAATTCATTTCATATTCTTCAAAGTGATTTATGATAACGGGAACAGCCAAATGTAATCTAAGATTACAAATCCCATTTGCCCAGATATTTGCCCATCTAATGAGTAATGGAGCAGCCTATAGAGTTTCTCTTATTAAAACAGTGATGGAACGGCGGGTTCAGGGCCAAACAAACAAGCGGGAGCACTCCGGAGGAGCTCTCCTTCCCCCAGATAACCAGATTATACACATATCTAAAGTATAGCAATATAAAGGAATTTCATCTTCGCTGCAGAGCGCAGAAGGGGAAAAAAATATTCTGCTTTGTCCCCGGCTTCATTTTAGATTCTACTTTAGATAGTTGTAATAAAGAAGTAGAAGACCTGGGCGCCACAAAAGCAATTCTGCGCGAGAACGCTTGTAATAACTGTATTTCAGAACGACATAAACTCTCTCAATAAGCAATAATGCCACATAGTAGTGTGCACTGAATATACACCATCAAGCCATATGTCGAGATGATAGTACAACAAAAAATACAACCAATCAAACAAGAGCAGCAGCCATCATGGATTAGCATAGTGCAGATGCTAGAAATTCAGAAGGAGGGGAAATGTGTAAAAAGAATTCTAAGTGGTCAAAACAGCTTTTAATAAATTTGGCGAAATCACGTTCAGAACCTTCATGCTTTCATGTACAATAATATTGACTTAATCGATTGGGTTCAGGCAGAAATGACCAAGTGACAGTCTGATTGGGTCCACTCAACTGCGCAAGAGTGAGTCACCTGCTCCTGTGCATGTAGAGCAGACCCGATCAGGCTCAGCTATTTCTGCATGAGCGTGAACGGAGAGGCCGCTACTGCACCTGTGCAGGATCGCAGTAGGTAAATATTTACCTCACCAGTGTTCGGGGGCTGCCAATGCTGGATACCGGAGGGCGAAGATGATGGGGGAAGCCTCATTAGGATCCAGAGGCTTCCCATTGCTGAGGTAAGTATTCCCTAGGGGTTTCTTTTTTGTTATAGAGTACACCTAAGATGAAAAAAAGCAAAAGGATTTATTCTTACCTCAAGCCCACTGTACTCTGTCAGCTCTCTCGCCGTCCTCCCTGGTCCTTTCCGTTGTGCTCCTGGGAAGTTGGCTATCCAGCTGGGTTGCAGGCCTAAATAAGGGTTTGGTTATAAGAGGTGTCTAAACAGATGTGTCAGAGACTTTTTCAGCTACACATCTCCGAACTCTGTTTTCAGACTAGCTCAAAAACAGTGTACCGAGCAGTATTCTGCGAACATTGGCTGTTCGCATTCATGGCGAACAGCGAATATTTGGAGTGTTCGATTTGCCCTCTACACATCATCATTGAGCTAAACCTTGACCCCTTACCTCACAGTCAGTAGACACATGGCAGCCAATCAGCTAGCACCCCTTCCTGGACATCCCAACCCCCTATCAAAAAGCAGTTGCGGTGGTCATATTGGATCAACTCTTAGCTGGCTGCTGACTGTTAGTGAGAGCAGGGACAGACTTGCTGCAGATAGGTAGGGAAAGCATTAGCTAGGCCTGTGTTCTTGTTCCTCACTTGTTCCTCACTTGCTGTGAAATCACTTCAAACAGCTCTATTGAGGGCTAGCTCATCAGTCTCCTGTGTTTTTTTTGCATGTGACACTCCACAACCCTCTGACACCCAGAGCTGTGTGCAGGGGTGCCGCCAGAATACAGGCGAGACACGCCCCCGCTTGGAGCCTCACACTGCGGGGGGGGGGGGGGGGGGCTTGCTCTGCTGCATGCGGGTCCAGGCAGAGCGGCAGGAGGGTTTACGCAGCGGCAGAGGGAGGGGGTGCGGGGAGAGAGAAGTTTCCACTTACCTGCCTGGATCCTGCACAGCTTCTATCTACTTCCTGTCTCGGCGTCTGTCGCTATGGTAACCCACAGAAGAGAACTATGGATCCGCACACAGACTTATGCAGGAACAGTGAAACCTTTATTGTCCCATCACACACGTACAATAATCTGACCGTATGCTTACAATCGTTTCAGGACCAGAGAGGTCCCCTTTTGTCGCTATGGTAACAGCGCCCCCTGTGATGACGTGACTGCATGTCATCACAGGGGAAGCTCTTACCGATGCAACGCATGCTGGGAGAGGCTGAAGATAGAAGCTGTGTGCAGGATCGACCAAGGCAGGTAAGTGGAACCTTCTCTCTGCCCGCACCCCCTGCCGCTGCGCACACCCTCCAATCTAACCTATACTGGGGGCGCTTATCTATCTAGCCTATACTGAAGGCATATACCTACCTAATCTATACAAGGGGCATATACCTATCTAACCTATTCTGGGGGCATATGCCTATCTAACCTATACTGAAGGCATATACCTATCTAACCTATGCAGGCAGAGAAAAGGATGAGAAATGCCGGCACTGCTGTAAACTGCTTGTTTATTCATAACACATGGTGCAACATCGTGGATTCAATTGTATGCATATTGAGACGTAACATACCGGTTTGCTGGTAAAGCTGTGCGGTGGGTGCTGGGGGATGAGAGCCTTACGGCCGTTTCGCGCAGATGCGCTTCTACGGAGGCTGCTCCGAGCACTTGGCCTGGAGCGTTCCTAAAGTGGTTACATTGAATTACTGAAATGAATGGACTTTTGCACAATAATATATATATATATATATATATATATATATATATATATATATATATATATATATATATATATATATATTTTTTTTTAATGGTAATATATATAATGGTTGGTTTATTTTAGCTATGAAAGACAGAATAGCAACAAAAGAACACTCAAAAACCCTGGGTTTTTGATGAGTATGGGTTGTAGATGAGTATTCTGGCATGACAATGACCCAAAACACACTGCCAAGGCAACAAAGAAGTAACTGAAGAAGAAGCACTTGAAGGCTGGAGTGGCCTAGCAACCAAGTCTCCACACCTTGTCATCTGTGGAGGAAGCTGAAGGTTCAAGATGCCAAACATCAGCCTCGAAACCTTACTGAGTTGGAGAGGATCTGCAGAGAACAGTGGGCCAAAATTCCTCATGAGATGTGTGCAATCCTGGTGGCCAACCACAAGAAACTTCTGACCTGTGTGATTGCCAACACTGGTTTTGCCAACAAATTCTAAGTCATCTTTTGATACGAGGTAAAATACTTTTTTCACTCATTACAATGCACATTGAGACCTGACTTTGGGGCACTGGGTTTTTCATGGTTCTTTGTTATTATTCTGTCATTCACATCTACAATAAATCTACCATTACAATTATAGACTGGTCCTTTCTTGGCCAGTGTATAATTGTAATGGTAGAGGGAAAACACGTAAAATCAGCTGGATAGCTTATGTCGATGGTTCCTGTGATTGGAACAACACCAGGGTCATCAAAAAGACAAACGGAGACCAGGAGCCTAATAGTGCAAAATCGTGTAAGATTCAGAAAAACAAAATGCTAAGGATGTATATACTCAAAAAGGTGGGTGCAACCACTGTCAGAGCAGGTGGGAAATTAACCGTCCCCACTTGGTTTTCCAGATCTGTAACAGGAACTGGTTGGTTGTACTCCAAATTTTCTTTAGGACAAACTAAAAAAAACTATGACCTTTAAAGAGATATGACAAGAAACTTAAAACAGGGGTGGAGGCATCCAGTGCATAAAAGATAGGCTAATAAGCAGTTGCTCTTATAAACAGAGAGGTAATCTTATCTCTATTGAAGAATTTGGACCAGTTTATTGAAAAAAAGTATTTTTTATTTGACACATAATATTGACAAAGCGTTTCGTGGGTGCTTGTCCGCTTCATCAGGTCATTGAAAAAACAGGTGCCTTAACTGCTGTGGCTTTGCAGCAAGCATGATTGCGAAACGCGTTGTCAATTTTATAAGCTCAAATAAAAAATATAGTTAAAAAATTCTCTCTCTCTCTCTCTATATATATATGTATATATATATATATATATATACATATATATATATACATAGACACACACGTATACAGTATATATTTATGTATGCAAATGGGGCAATGAGCCTTTGAGCTGTTACTGAAATGGTGATATACTGTAGAGATTCAGGTCTGGCATTATCATTCTATGTTCAGCATTTCAGCTGTAATAACACGTCAAACCCATTTCATCCTGACACCGGGAACTGACAGCCACTGAATACATAGAGCTCCTCAATCTGTGTTATTCTTCCCCATTGCTTTCTGAAATAACAATTCTTCTTTTTTTAAAGATACATGGACATTTTTCAAGCTTATGGATAATGAATGCATATATAACCCCCTCAAACATTTCTAGCAATAAATCAAGCCCAAGTACCTTTTTCCAGATCCTAAAATTATATTCTATTGGCCTTTGAGCTTGTTGGCAAAACTCCTTTGAATCAGCTGACTGGGTGTGTCCTTGGCTACCTCCCCCCTCCTAGCATTTCAGGGTGGGAGAGGTGAGGTAAAACCAGTTCAGTCTGATCTCTCTGTTCTTATGGGGCATTGATAAAGTACAGTATGTTGAAGCAACCTACAGTATAGTAAATGTGCAGCCAGGGGCGTAGCAGCCAGTAGGGGGGCAGAGGTAGCGACCTCATCCGGGCCCTTGGGCCAGAGGGGCCCCGAATGGCTCTCCCTCAACTACAGTACTAACTCTCTATTGATCCTGTGCTCAGAATAATCACTTCTAAAGATACTTTCGATAGTGATAATCATTAACAAACTGTTCCCCATCCCCAGCTTGCACCTCTGACTCTGTAGTTGCCATTGGCAGGTTTTGGTGCGCCGTATCAATTGTGATGTAAAAAGTGCTTTGGGGGCCCCATTGTAAAACTTGCATCGGGGCCCACAGCTCCTTAGCTACGCCACTGTGTGCAGCACAAGTACAAAAACATTTACATGTATTCTATTTGCCCCACTAGTGTTTCCTGTTTCTGTTGCACTATGGAGGATGTTGGTGCTAAATAAATAATATTTACAGTAATAAAACAATAACAATACAATGGAGTTGGTACTGCATTGGCTATCTGTACTTGGGCAGCATGATAGAGCCTTTCAAATTTGAGAGAGAGGGCTAGCTAAAATAGGGCCACCCGTGTAAGGCAGAAGTATGCATCCAACTAACGTTCAAACTTGGTCTGTTGGACGATAGTTGGGCATGTGAACACCTGGCAAACGACTAGACGAGCAACTGACAACAGGTGGTTTACCCGATCCAGGGGTGGATCAACTCACACGACTGTTATGGACTGCTGGCCATACATGGTACAATTTTTTCATCCAATCTTACCATTTCTATGTAATATAAGGGAACTGCCTAAATTATCCTTTTAGTATATTCACTTAATTTACCCTTATACTACATAGAAATGGTAAGATTGGATGAAAAAATTGTACCATGTATGACCACCATTAGGCTGATATTGTGCAGTTGGCCTTGTGTATACAAGTCATTTGAATGACTTGTACTTGTTTTGAATGCGGCCATATCGTGCAGTCTGTCATTCTGCTTACATGCAAATGATTTGGTTGTCCAGTTGGTTGGTGTGTGGAAAATACAAGTCGTGCAATTGCTTGGTCATGTTGAGGAGTTGGTTGCACACTTTGTTGGTAGTGTGTATGAGCCTCTGTGATATGGCCAATCAGTAAATTAGTCCAGATGTTGAAATAGAGCTAACAAAATCTTGCAGCTTATTATTCCTGGAGAAAGATAGGATGTCTCTAAGCAATGTGCATACACAAAGGGGCTGACTCACCAAAGCCAATCTCTTACGTTATCTTACCTTACTTAATTTTTATGTAAAGCCCTGTACACACACTAGATAACGACCACTTAAAGAGGAACTCCAGCCTAAACAAACATACTGTCATTAAGTTACATTAGTTATGTTAATTAAAATAGATAGGTAATATAATCTCTTACCCACCCTGTTTTAAAAGAACAGGCTAAGGTTTGATTTCATGATGGCAGCCATCTTTTTGTTTGAAAGGAGGTGACAGGGAGCATGAGACACAGTTCCCAACTGTCCTGTGTGCTGATCACCCTTCCCAGTTGCTAGGCATTGTGAATAACAACATAGGAAATCCCATCATGCTTTGCACAGCATCAGGGAAAAACTGCCCGGCAGTTTTTCTTTGATGGGTGGAGCTTAGCTAAAAATGCAGCTAAAAATGATGCTTTGGTAAGAAAAACAAAGTTCTGATGCTGTGAAACTGTTAGGCTGCTTACACACAGGGACGGTACAGGCGCACGTTAGTGCAGCCTGTAACGCTCCCCCAACGCACAGCAATGTAACACAAGTGGGCTGTTCACACTGCCCACGTTGCGTTACATGTAACGCTGCACGTTCTTCCGAAAGTGCAGCATACTATAGCATTACAGCGGCTTAAGCCGCGTCAGACTGTTTGCACATGCTCAGTCATGTTGGGGAGAAGCGGAGAGCGGCCAGGCACATGGCTAATTAATATTCACTGCACGTTTGTGACGTGCAGTGTTTACTTCCTGGTGCGGCCGCTCTGTGCGGCGATTGGCCGGCGGGACCACGTGATGCCGCATGCATCCAAGAGTACGCATGACGTACGCCAGAGTGAGCTGCACAACGCGGCTCACTCTGACGTCCAAATCGAAGAGCACCAGGCCTTGCGTTAGGTGCACGTTATGCGACCTTAACGTAGCACCTAACGCAACGTCTTGGTGTGCAAGTAGCCTTAAAGAAACACCAAGCCTTTTCAGTGCGGCTGAGTACATTTTTAGTCCGGAGGTTCACTTTAAGGCAATCTGGCGTGTGTACGGCAGCCCCCAACCGCCACCCAACCAGTGTTCCACCAGCCTATAGCTTTGTACTCACCGCTCGCCCCGCCCATCATGTGACATCATGGTAGAAGGAATCATTGTTAGAAGAAAAAAGTGAGCTTCTGAGAAGAACTTTTGGTGAGGTAAGTATGTAATATTTATTCAAGATCACAGGTTCAGGATCACTTTAAGGGAAACAAAACCACAATAAAAAACATTAACAATAAAGCTTATTGTGCTTCTTTTAACTCAAAACTTAACTGATACCCAAAATGTTTTAAGAACTGAGGATACATTTTTAGTATTAAACATTTTAAGGAAGTGTCTATAAATCTTTCTCCCTTCTGGAATAAACCACAAGGAGGGGGGGAGGCAGCCGGCCCAGACCAGACAACTAAATTCATTAAAGAGCAAAAATAAATTAATTTCAAAGGGACTTTTTCTTGCATTTGTTAGCGGTTTCGGCAGCAGTAACCGCTCTGTAAAATATATATACTCATAAACTTTAATGTTGTGATTATTCAATTTTCAGTTATTTGCCGGTAATCACTGCACAGCACTTGCAATTATTGCCAAGTCGTATACATAAATATGGTTCTTATTTTCCCCGAGATTATTAAATTCAATTGATTAAATATTTCAGTCTCTGGTGCTTTTAATAGCAACAAAAGACCTGGATGAAAGAAAGAAACCAATTACAAAAAGCCATTGGTTAAAGTTATTTCAACAAGAATAAATATTGAACAAATTTATGCCCCTCTGCAGACCAATCAAATTTATTGCCTCTGGGTCATATAAACAGATTCTGGCTCTGCAGGCGGCATCTGGTGCATTGCAGAAGCTCTGCTTTGATAGCTTGGCCTGTGTGATTCTTGCCGCTTGTTGCTGACTCAGTGGGTTTTTGTGTGTGAGGAGGGATGATATAGAGTGTGTACTGCCTGTGGCAGATTTGTAGCATGTGTGTGGTAAGAAAAAATATGAGCAAGAAGAAGAATACACAACAGAGTCCAGAATTACTGAGAAGCGTTGGCCTCCATCACACAAAGCCCTCTTGACAGCCATCTTGCCTAGCCAAGGATAACTAGAATGTATGTTAAATTATAGAAATGATAGTGTTAGTGAACTGATGCTTAAAGCAAACCGTAATAATAATAATAAAAAAAAACGTATATAATGAATTGTATGTATAGTATGGATAATGAATAGAACATTAGTAGCAAAGAAAATAATCTCCTATTTTTATTTTCAGTTATATAGCCTTTTGTTTTTATAACATTGCATCATTCTGTCATATTTGCAGGTTACAAAACACACTCTGTATTCTAAGCTATAAAACAAAGCAGAAATAATGACCCTTTGAACTTCCTTGCAGCAAAACTATCTCTCAGGCTGTCTCTCATTGTTTCTTAAGTGCTTCAGAAAACAGCACTGCCTTTGACCCAAGTGGTTAAAGAGTAACTGTCTAGCATATAATCGAAAATCTATTCTTTATTTTTATCTGGTAAACAAGTAATAAGGATGCTAACCAGGCAATCCAAAAGTTAAAATCACTATTACTTTTCTTGTTGATAAATGATCCTTCCCCAGTTTACTTGACACTTATTTAGTACACACAAAATTTGGTACACACAAAGGAAGTTGCAGGGCGTGCTGGGTTGTTCTTTTTTGCTTCTCTACTTTCCCCTCAGACTTAACTAATGCAGCCTGATTGGCTGAATCCTCTTTCCCTCCTGTTTTCCCTTCCCACACCTCTGTTTCTCTCTGATTGGCCAAGACAATGCACTTTCTATAGTGGAGGGCGGGCAATGCATACATACACAATCAGGCAGAGGAGAGAAAGGAAGGAAATTACATCAGGATTGGCTTCAAAATAGCCACAGTTAAAATTGGAAATGCTAAGAAGGATTTTCTCTTTTGTTTACTGTAGAAAAGTCACTAAAATCAAAACGTGGACAGTGTAATACATGTGTTATGTAAGTAGAGCAAGTTTTTATCTACTTATATGTGGGTTTTTTCTGAGATAGTATGGCTGACAGCTCCTCTTTAAAGAGCTCAGAGAAGCTCTTTTGCGTAGATAATAACTGAAGTTATTCCTGTACTGGAAAACAATATGAGACTCTTTTCTTTGTTACTAAGGTTATATTTTTTTCATGTTATACACGTACAATTCATCTCATAAGTTTATTTTTACTTCAGGTTTTGCTCTAAATGTGTAGGCATAGGTAGGGAGGTTAGTGTGAAGTATGGTTCATGGAAGACGATAATAATTCATTACCTGTATTCAAACAATAGCAACAGCAAGTGCCAAAATTAACCGCTATTATTAAGTATGAGGGACGGTTAGTACATAACTTTTAGAATCGTCCTTTGTATAAGGACCACTATTGCGAAAAAATTTAAAATGTAAAAACCTTATACACACACACAAATAAGAAGAATGTTTCTTCCAGAGTAACATTGGCTATAAATTAGTTTTTTCCTATGCTGCTGTCACTTACATTAGTTACCGTATTTTTGGAATATAAGATGTACTTTTTCTCCCCCCAAAAAATGGGGGAAAAAAGTCCCTGCGTCTTATATTCCAAAGACAAGGAACCCCCAAATTAAAAAACGGCTGCCGATACGAGACGCCGCTACTTCGGGAACTCCCTGCCTTGTCCCCCTGTGTGGTCCGCGTGATCCCCGCCTGTCTCTGCTCCCCTGAGTAACAATAACTGCAGAGCAACTCACCTTCCTATTGATTCCAGCGCTGTGTGGTCCTCTCTGCCTCCACCATGTCAGGGCTACCCCTGTAAAAGAATAGTTAGCAGCAGAGCGGCTCACCTTCCTCCAGCGGCTGAGATCTGCAGACATTTTGCGTACTGCGCGGTTTTCCTTTGTGACGGCTCCTGTTGATGAGTCATTAAGAGGAGCCGTCACTAGGGGAAGCCGCGCAGTATGAGATGTCTGCAGATCTCAGCCGCTGGAGGAAGGTGAGCCGCTCTGCCTGCTAATTATTCTTTTACAGGGGTAGTGCTGACATGCAGGAGTCGGAGAGGACCACACATTGCTTGAATCAATAGGAAGGTGAGATGCTCTGTGTCACAGGACCCCTAGTGGCTGGAACACAAATTGCCTTCCAATCGGTTTCAGCACACAGACCATGCAAGCTGTGGTCGCGATCGGTGCGCAGAAACCGCTGGAACTTGACAGCAGACCGACTAGATGGGAGCCTGTGAGTTACAGTAATTACAAATTACACACTATTTCAGGGTATAACTGCCACCACCTCTGTTTCCTGAGACAGAGGAACTCACTGACAAATAAAAACGGTTAAACACACTCTATTCTGTCTAGCTAGCAACAATACAATAGTAGCGTCTCTTCAGAGACTCGGGTTCAGTTTCTGTGTATGGCTGAATAATATGGTAGCAGAATAAACAAACTGACGTTAGCGTTGGTTTATTGAAAAGCAATATAAATAATTAATATATACAGACAATCATTAAAATCAACAATTATTGAGACATTAGTAGCACAGTATGAAAAGAAAAGGAAAAAATACTTAGGTTCGTGGAAAGATGTCCTTTTGTGGGAAAACTTGAAAAGTTCAGTTTCAATTCAGTTCAGTTAGTAGCAAAGTTCTTCTGTTCCAGAGCAAAGTCCAAACAAGATGGCTGCTAACCACGTGTCCTCTGGCTAGCAGCAGACAGGCTTTCATAAGATGGAATTTGGAGGACTGAGGTCCGCCTGCTGGCAATGTGCTTTTGATGAAGCTGGCTCGGGGGTGTGGCCGTGCCTACCCCCTCTGAATTACCAACCAACCACAGTTCAAGTCCTTGGGAAGAGATTTAGGCTTAAACTTATAAAATGCCGTAACTCATAAACGATACATGTCATATTTAGGTGGATAGCAGATTCATACTTGTCGGAAAATACAGATTAATATGATATCATACGTGGCTAGGGCAGCGGTTCCAGATCCTGAGAAGGGTCATACCTCAACAACTGCACGGGCTATTGCGATGAATTTTATACCAGCTAGTTGGGCAGATTTTAACGAATACGACTATATGAATTTTATAGTTGTGCGATATACGGTCTCCGTATACCAGACAAGAAATCATCCACCACATGCATTCCAATCTGCCCTTACCTGTGCCAGCCAGTCTGGTCCCCAACTGTGAGGGAAGCAGTTCTTTAAATAGGCTCACCATTTGGTGACTATGGACATCTCCCTGAGGTAATTAAAAGTAAACATTCTTCTTGGACACAAGCATTGTCCAAGCTAATTAACACCTCCCCCCAGGGCTGTTACAGGGATTCTCTCAGCTAAGACCAAACCTCCCAACTGTTCCTAGTCAGAGGGAGATTACACATCACATCTCGGTTTAACGATTTGTGTCGCAAACCGACCGCAATTGTGTTTTGGCCGACTGGGCGTCTCTCACGGCTGTTCTGTGACACTCTGCCCTTATTGTTACTCGGGGGCGCGGAGACATGTGGGGGGAGGAGGAATGGAGCGGACACAGAGAGGAGGACAGGAAGAGACAGGATAAATCGATGTACAGAGGCGCCAATAGGATAAAACACGCTAACATGTTTAAAACATTCAGGTGGTGGTGGTGGACCAGCCAACCTAAAACAGACTCGATGCTGTCACTTGAGGTCAAAAACAATTTATTCACATACTCCAAGACAAACTGTGATGCGTTTCACTGGCAAAATCCCGCTTCTTCAGGCATTAAACAACAGGAGATTTTGCCCGTGAAATGCGTCGCAGTTTGTCTTGGAGTAAGTGAATAAATTGTTTTTGACCTCAAGTGACAGCATCGAGTCTGTTTTAGGTTGGCTGGTCCACCACCACCACCTGAATGTTTTAAACTTTTTAGCGTGTTTTCTCCTATTGGCGCCTCTGTACATCGATTTATCCAGTTCTCCACCCTTGGTGGAAGGGTGATACACCCTCTTCTTCTTTCGCAGAGAGCGACATCTTAATCCTGAGTGGGGACAGGTCTAATCTCCTCACCTGCCTATACAGTGGTTGCCTGAATGGTAACCCGTGTTTGTGAGTATAATACTTACTTGTCATTTTGTTCCTCCCCATTCCAATACATACTACACCATACCGGGCTCTCGGTTTGTCTGTTTATCTCTCCTGCAAGGAAGGGACAGGAGGACCACAAGGGGGGCTGAAGGGGACACGGATACACACAAGGGAGGCAGGAGGGGACACAGACACAAACACAGGAAGACAGGAGGGGACACATGGGGTCAGGAGGACCACACGGGGCAGGAGGGGACACATGGACAAACACAGGAAGACAGGAGGGGACACATAGTGAACATAGGAGGACAATGGGGGAGAACATGTACAAGATGCTTCTAGAACATGGACGCACATGGTTTAGTATATATATATATATATATATATATATATATATATATATATATATATATATATATATATATTTTGTTCCCTGATTTTGCCCTGTAAACCTAGATCCCTCTTATATTGCAGAGCATCTTATATTCCGAAAAATACGGTAGTAGAAATCTGACAGAACTGACAGGTTTTTGACTAGTCCATCTCTTCATGGGGATTCTCAGTATTTCTTTTATTCATTACAAAAGCACTCCCTGAAAAGGATCTATATAAATATGCAGGCAGCCCCTACCTGCTTGCACATTATTCTGGCAGTTGGAATGAGCAACTACTGTTCACTAAGTGCTTTTAACAATAAAGAAAACCTTGAGAATCCCCATGAGGAAATGGGCTAGTCCAAAACCTGTCAGTTCTGTCAGATTTCCACTACCTACTGTGACAGCAACATAGGAGAAAAATCATTTATAACTCATTTTACTCTGGGAGAAATGTTCTTTTTGTTTATGTGTTTTCGTGTCTTTTAAATTTTAAACTGTTTTGTGATAGTGGTCCTTTAAGTAACTAAAGTTTATTTTATTCCATCCACACAACAAGCCACACAGGTGCAGTATTATACAAAAAAAAATGTTTTTTTATTTACCACAAAAGATCCTGCATGAAGGTCGAATCTTGTTCTTATGTGTCTATTTATTCTTAAAAACATCTACAGTATATTAAATCATCTGCAACAGAAACATTGCAATATTAAACGTGAGGACTGTATCTTAGCAACAGTGGCAACTTTTTTATTCTCTCGCATGATGCCAGTCACAAGCGGATTCTCCTAAAAGGACACATTTCATATGGCAAATTCTGCAAAACATAAGCAAAGTCGGCTAATCCCGGTCATTGCAAGTTTTATTCTCTTCTTTTTTTAAGCCTTCACTGGCCCACATATTTAATGGTTTTAAATATTTGGGTATTACTGACAATGCCTTACGCAGTGTTTATATCTGACTGGACTCTAAATCACCCCGCTCCATACATGGTCACTTCAGCATGGCGTAAATCAGTGTATAATATTTACATGACATTAACCCGCGATACCTGGAAGGATCAGGAACTCATCTGGTCGGGAGAGATATCTGGGGAACCTCAGCCGGTCGGACAAATATTTGGACTGGGAAAATAGGAATGAAATATAGTTATACACGCATGGGCATGATGTGCTGCCTGGCCATTTCACGGTCTCATTGTGGAACATGAGATATTTGTGTGACCCTGACACACGCTTCATCTTATGCCTTGCTTGCTTACACAGCAGAAATTGTGGTGGATAATACCGAGGAAAGGCAGAAGGCTGACTTTCAAAGCAGAAAGGACACCCTCTATTTTCCAGTTTTTATTAATATTTTAGGCAGTTCAAGTTCAGGGACAGGAGTACCTAAAAATGCTACACACAAGTGAATAATGTGAAGAAAGAAACAAGCAGGATCACTTACTCCTCCATAAAGGAAAGTTGTGTAAACCATCGATCGGTAAGTGGTAAATTCATAGACGTTAAAAGAAGAGCAGTGCTGCTCACACTTTTTTGCCAAATTCATTTTTGCATCGAAAATGGCATTTTCAATTTCAAGAAAATTTTCACAATATGGTGAAAATTCCCCAAAATGTCAAAAGTCATTATTTTTTTTACTGCTAATCGCAAAAAAATCTTTTATTTTAGTATAAACCATTCCCAAAAATGCGAACAATCACAAATGTATTACAAAACTATTTTCGATGGCATTTTTGCTTCACAAACATTATTTTCATGAAAATCAATGCAAAGAGAATTGTCGCTCATCACTGAAGAAGAGTGAAGCTAAGTACACATGGCCAAATAGATCAAGGGATCTCTGCCGACAAACGATCCTTACCAGTTCCATCTGGCCAGATCTTCAAGTGTAATTTGAGGCGAAAAACGATCAATCACGGAAACAATTGATTCCGCAATCAAGCTACTGTGGGAGTCTATGGCAGGGCTCTGAATCTGTGGCTCTAGAGCCATATGTGGCACTGTAGCCATTTTAGTGCAGCTCTGAGAGCAGCTGGGGATAACCTGCCGTTATGTTCTGCACCCCCCCTTCATGTAGTTGCCAGTTGGTGCAGCCCAGCCCTGCAAAACCTTCTATCTCCTCCCCTCTGTTATTCTCCCCAATGGCGCCATGTGACTGTAGGTGTGACGTCATGAGTGTGTAACCGCCTAAATGCGACCCAGGCTGTACTGCACTGCACGGACTTTGCAGTGCGCAGCTTTGTTCATAGTTTCCACTAGACCAGTTCTGGTCACCACCAGCAGAACCTCCAGCAGCGAAATGTAAGAGCAGGGGCATTGCTAGCCCAAAAGATCAGTGGCACGTGCCCTAAATCTATGCTGGAGTGCTCCAGATGTCCCCAGGCAGAGTCAGCTGTGGTGCCTCAATGGCAGGCATGTTGGGAGCTGTGGTGCATCAATCTGGGGTATGCTGGGTGCTGTGGTGCCTCTATGTGGGCATACTGGGTGCTGTGGTCACATGCTGGGTGCTGTGATGCCTTTATGGGGGCATGCTGGGAGCTGTGATTCTACTACGGGGGAATACTGGGAGTTGTTGTGCCTTAATGGGAGGTCAGTGGGAGCATGGGAGAGGGTCCACTGGAAGGTCAGAGAATACTATGGGGTGACTGCCATACAACCTCGCAGCAGGCCAGTCCACCCAACAGAAAGCCAGATCAGCCAGCACAGAACCCATGTAGCTCTGGCTAGTTATGTTTAAGTAACACTGTCTATTTATGTGATATGCTGGGCAGGCCTACTCAGACTGCTGTTAAGATCATGTACATTTGGCTCCACCCATGACCACACCCACATTCTGGTGTGTGGCTACACCTATTTTCCAGCTGGAGTGCCCAAAAGTGCCCCGGATCTCTTATGGTGGCCATACATGGTACAATTAAAATGTTCAATTATCCCGTTTATTCGATCTAAATGATCGAATCGAATGAAAGTTGAAAATATTTTTTTTTCGATCATGAAATTTGAACGATTATCCCGTTTTTTCGAGAAAAATCAGATCGGACATACTGGAAAAATCTTTATATTCGATCTTTCGGAATAATCGAACTAAATTTTAAAATCGAAAAAAAATGAAAAATTGTACCATGTATGGCCACCCTTAGGATCCCAGCAATGCCCCTGTGTAACAGTATGCTACCAGGGCTGCTGCTGCCTGTTATTATAGCTCTTAATGTGTTGGATGTAAGTGGGCGGGCCGAGCACTACTAGGGGGCCTCATGTTCCCTAACTAGTACACTGCTAAAAGGTTTAAAAACAGCCCAATATCACCCTGTGAGTTGGCCCAATGTTACCCCATGAGTGGGCCTAGTGTCACCCTGTGAATCGGCCCAGTGTCACCCTGTGAGTCACCCCAGTGTCACCCACCATTATTAATGCAAGGTTGTGTCAATACCTTTGGGGGCTAATCATGGAAACAGTAATTTCAGGCGCATGAGGCAAGTGGACAAAAAGGGCACTACAAAAGACTGCCATATTAATTATCCTTTGACGGGCGCCCACCGGGAAAAAAGGGCGCCCGCGTAAAATAACGTTTTATCATTACATTTTTGCTCATTTATGTTTTCCACATTTCCCCACGATCATTGTCGTTAACATATTAAAATTTTATCCCTTACTGTTTGTAAAACATGATTATTCACAAAATAAAGCGATCAGTACATAACGTAAATTGTAATATATTTTATCCTTTACTGTTTTTAAAACATTATTCTCCACACAATAAAGCGATCACAAAGGGGGGTCTTAGGTTTAGGCACCACCAGGGGGGTCTTAGGTTTAGGCACCACCAGGGGGGTCTTAGGTTTAGGCACCACCAGTGAGGTCTTAGGTTTAGGCACCACCAGGGGGGTCTTAGGTTTAGGCACCAGCAGGGGGGTCTTAGGTTTAGGCACCAGCAGGGGGGTCTTAGGTTTAGGCACCACCAGGGGGGTCTTAGGTTTAGGCACCACCAGTGAGGTCTTAGGTTTAGGCACCACCAGGGGGGTCTTAGGTTTAGGCACCAGCAGGGGGGTCTTAGGTTTAGGCACCAGCAGGGGGGGTCTTAGGTTTAGGCACCACCAGGGGGGTTTTAGGTTTAGGCACCACCAGGGGGGTCTTAGGTTTAGGCACCACCACGAGGGTCTTAGGTTTAGGCACCACCAAGAGGGTCTAGGGGTTAGGGGTACGTACAGGGAGGGTTCTGTGTGAGAGTAGGGTTAGGTATAGTTTTAGTAAAATTTTAGTAATACTTACTAATATTTTACAAAACGTTATTATACGTTTAACTTTTGAAACAGGGAAGATTAACGTTTTCACAATTGCCGATTTCATACACATTATTTAATAATTTAAAACTTTATAAAACATTATTTTTTAATGAAATATAGCACAATATTTTTTTAAACGATATTCATGCTTATCGTTTAAACCACCGCCCTTTTTTCCCGACGCCCTTTTTTAACGTACGCGCTAATCATTATCAAAATTTCAAGGAAATGCAAGGTCATTCTTCACATTAAATGTTAGTATTGTCATATTTCTATTTTAATGTGAACTATTGTTTTTGGTCATGATATACGATTATTACTGTGATATCTGGTTTTATTTAATGTTAGTAGCTAGTTTAAATCGACTCCTAAAAGCATGGTTCTTGAAAAGAAATTTGTCTCTCAAAAGAAATCTTAATCGTTGTGTTGCTGATCTTTGGCTTTTTTGACAAATGAGTTTGCAGACCACTGGTCTATGGGGATCTGAAAAATCATTGTTCAGTGATCATAACGATTGTGATCCGCGCACCTTACTAAACATCATTCAACTAATTTCAGTTAAACAGTGTTACACAATATCGTGAAAACAATCATTCTCAAATGAAAAAAAGTTGCCTGTTGCAGGAAAAATTGCATTGTGACCTTAAAGAGAAACTGTAACTGTAAAGAGTTGAACTTCATCCCAATCAGTAGCTGATACCCCCTTTCCCATGAGAAATCCATTCCTTTTCTCAAACGGATCATCAGGGAGCTCTGTATGGCTGATTTTGTGGTATAACTCCTCCCACATATGATGTCTGTGCCTCACAGCACTGAGCGACTGACATCACACTGTGGGAGCCTTGTTGCATTGTGGGAAATTACAGAAAAAAGCAAGCAGCATCTCC
The DNA here is from genome assembly GCF_040937935.1 of Hyperolius riggenbachi. Lineage (NCBI taxonomy): Eukaryota > Metazoa > Chordata > Amphibia > Anura > Hyperoliidae > Hyperolius > Hyperolius riggenbachi. The sequence goes on from NC_090654.1 coordinate 242,255,383, forward strand.
TTCCAGTGACATCACTTGCCAGCAGTAAAAATGTCACCATGTCATAAATGTCATAATGTAAATCAGGGAGATGAACGATTTTACACTGGGCAAACACTCACTAAATCATTTATACATAATTATTGTAAAAATTAAGCCCTTTTTTATTACATTATTTTCACTGGAGTTGCTCTTTAAGTTATAGTAAATCTTGAAAGATGATGCAAACAGTTCCATGTTTTCTATAAATACAGTTTTGGAACAAACTGTTCAACTACTTGCTCTAAAGTCTCATACACATGTCAGAGGGTTCAGGGCCAAGGGCACTAGTTAGGGCCCCCTCTGAAAAGAATTGGCAATGCATCGCCGAGACATCCAGAGTGCTGGATTGTCTTGGCTGAGTGCAGGCCAAATCCATTGTTTTCCTGATAACCCCTTCCACTTGAAGCTGCACCATAGTGTGCCATGCAGTCATCCCTCCTCCCCCTTCCATAGCAAGAGAAGATATTGCTAGCCTATAGGCTATTGTCACAACTTTACAGAACTCAGTTCCAAACTATAGCTGTAAGGATCAAGTTCCAATCTTTACAGGCATCAGTAACTGTGCATGTGTAAGCACAGTGCAGATTTGGGCGCAGCCGGTGCCACCATAGGCCGTAATAGGAATTATGGCTATAGTAGTGCTCAGTGAGTAATTTGGCACCATCAATAACAGGAAGCTAGATCATTCCCCACCGTCCACTGCGACCTAGAAGGGGAATAGGAATTAGCATCATCGGAACTTGTGCAGGAGCAGGGTTAGCCGTATATCGGCCTTACCCTGAGCCCAAATCTCCCGGCGGCTATTTCATAGGTATGCCTTAAAGGGAGCCTGAAGCAAGTGGTATATGGAGGCTGGCATATTTATTTGCTGTTAAACAATACCAGTTGTCTGGCAATCCTGCTGATCACTGTGGCATAAGAAGTGTCTGAATCACACACCTGAAAAAAAATATGCAGCTAATTGTGCCAGATTTTCATCCCAAGCATTTAAACTGCATACTTGGTTTGGTATTCTGGCTAAAAGTATAAGAGGCAGGGGATCAGTAGGAAAGCAAGGCAAATGGTATTTTTCTTTGTTAAAAATAAATATGTCAGCTTTTATATTCTTTTCACTTCAGGCTCCCTTTAAACCAATATTTAGAAGATTTTGTTCTTCCACACGTAGCATACTGCTATCATAAAGATGAGCTAAAAGCAGATAAAGTCCAAATAAACCCAAAAATTAATATGAAAAACTAATAGCTATGAGGTTGAAAATATCTGTCTTGAAGACAAGTTGCTGGCTGAAGGGGGAAAAAAAGGGTGATTGTTAAGGGATCAGTGAATAATGGCGCACAGCGCCTATGCATAGAAATGGCGCCGCATTAAAAAGATACGCTTATCGCTATTTATCGTTAGTACTGCATAATAATGGCGCACAGGGAAAAAAGAAAAAAAACGGCACACAGTAACGTTAATTATCAATAGTGGCACACACTAACGTTATTTATCAATAGTGGCACACACTAACGTTATTTATCAATAGTGGCACACACTAACGTTATTTATCAATAGCGCCCTACTTAAGCCAAACTGCAGACGTTATTTAACTGCAAAACGATGAATGGTTTTAATGTAACACTGTCAAGGTTAGGGCTAGGCACCACCAGGGGGGTCTTAGGGTTAGGCACCACTGGGGGTGGTTCTTAAGGCTAGGCACCACCAGGGGGGTGGTTAGGGTTAGTGTTGGGCGAACAGTGTTCGCCACTGTTCGGGTTCTGCAGAACATCACCCTGTTCGGGTGATGTTCGAGTTCGGCCGAACACCTGACGGTGCTCGGCCAAACCGTTCGGCCATATGGCCGAACTAAGAGCGCATGGCCGAACGTTCCCCGAACGTTCGGCTAGCGCTGTGATTGGCCGAACGGGTCACGTGGTTCGGACCCGAACGCGCTCTGATTGGCCGAACTGTCACGTGGTTCGGGTAAATAAATACCCGAACCACGTCATATCTCCGCCATTTGTCTGTGGGTTTAGCTTTGGGTAGGCAGGCAGGGTAGTTCGCGCTCCAGCCACGCTAGCCAGGGTCCCCCCCAGTCATTGTGTGTCGCTGCTGGGAATAGTAGTACACCGCTCGCTCAGCATTCTGTTTACTGCCACTCTGTGTACCTCGCTCAGCCACACTATATAGCATTCTGTTTACTGCCACTCTGTGTCTGCTGGGAATAGTGGTACACCGCTCGCTCAGCCACACTATATAGCATTCTGTTCACTGTTCTGTGTCTGCTTGGAATAGTGGTACACCGCTCGTTCAGCCACACTATATAGCATTCTGTGTACTGTTCTGTGTCTGCTGGGAACAGTAGTACACCGCTCGTTCAGCCACACTATATAGCATTCTGTGTACTGTTCTGTGTCTGCTGGGAACAGTAGTACACCGCTCGCTCAGCCACACTATATAGCATTCTGTTCACTGTTCTGTGTCTGCTGGGAATAGTGGTACACCGCTCGCTCAGCCACACTATATAGCATTCTGTTCACTGTTCTGTGTCTGCTGGGAATAGTGGTACACCGCTCGCTCAGCCACACTATATAGCATTCTGTTTACTGTTCTGTGTCTGCTGGGAACAGTAGTACACCGCTCGCTCAGCCAGAGTATATAGCATTGTGTTTACTGCCACTCTGTGTACACCGCTCAGCCAGACTATATACCATTGTTTACTGACACTCTGTGTACACCACTCAGCCACACTATATACCATTGTTTACTGACACTCTGTGTACACCGCTCAGCCAGACTATATACCATTGTTTACTGCCACTCTGATTCTGCTGGGAACAGTAGTACACCGCTCGCTCAGCCAGACTATATACCATTGTTTACTGACACTCTGTGTACACCGCTCAGCCAGACTATATACCATTGTTTACTGACACTCTGTGTACACCACTCAGCCACACTATATACCATTGTTTACTGACACTCTGTGTACACCGCTCAGCCAGACTATATACCATTGTTTACTGCCACTCTGATTCTGCTGGGAACAGTAGTACACCGCTCGCTCAGCCAGACTATATACCATTGTTTACTGACACTCTATGTACACCGCTCAGCCAGACTATATACCATTGTTTACTGCCACTCTGATTCTGCTGGGAACAGTAGTACACCGCTCGCTCAGCCAGACTATATAGCATTGTGTTTACTGCCACTCTGTGTACACCGCTCAGCCACACTATATAGCATTGCGTACTCTGCCAGTCAGTGTGTATATTGCTGGGATCAGTAATACTCCACTCACCGTCAACCACTATATGAGCTCAACATGAGTTCCCCAGAGACCTCCGCTGTGAGCAGCACTCCCAACAACAGCAACAGCCAACGCCCCACGCAAGCTATAACATCCACCCCAGCAGCCAGTGGTCAGCAGCAGCCCTCCCCGGAGGAGAACGTTGTGTCCATCAGTCCGTCGCCAGAGCGATTAATGAGGGCTGCCATTGAGGAGATGATGGGGCCTGATGTGGAGGAGGAGGTCTGGCTCAGGCCAGCATCCCAAGTTAATGTTGAGGACGATGAGGGGTCTGTGTCTGGGGATGTTGGGGTGGCAGAGGTGGTGGGTGGGTCAGACTCAGGAGAAGAGTTGTATGATGAGGATGATGATCGGGACCATCTGTATGTGCCTCAGAGTCCGACCCCGGAAAACATGTTGTATCGTGTGTTTAGGTACTAAAATCTGCGTTCCCTCCCAGTAGTGTTGGGCGAACAGTGTTTGCCACTGTTCGGGTTCTGCAGAACATCACCCTGTTCGGGGTGACTATATAGCAGACTATATAGCATTGTGTTTAATGCCACTCTGTGTACACGGCTCAGCCACACTATATAGCATTGTGTTTACTTCCACTCTGTGTCTGCTGGGAACAGTAGTACACCGCTCACCCGCCACTGTATAGCATTGTGCTCTGTGTCACTGCTGACAATAGTGGTACACCGCTCACCCACCACTGTATAGCATTTCTGTACTGCCACTGTACTGCTGCCAGTCAGCGTGTACTTTAAGGATAAGTGAAATGAGGAAGAAATCCGGTGAAAGAGGGAGGGGCAAGGGAAGAGGTGTTTCCCCTGACGGTTCACGTACAGGCCACAGGGGAGCACCCAAGAAAACCCACTCAATACTGCCCATGTTGTCCAGGACAACAACCCTCACAGATCCAAAAGAACAGGACCAGATAATTACTTGGATGACCTCTCAAGCGTCCAGCAGTGGGTTAAGCAGCACCAGCACATCACGCACGAGGTCCGAGTCCTCAGCCAGTTAAAGTCTGGGCTTTCTTTGAAGACTGCACTGAGGATGTTACCATGGCGATTTGCAAGGTGTGCAAGACCCGCCTGAGCAGGGGGAAAAGTATTAACAACCTCTCCACCACCAGCATGAGCCGCCACATTCTATCCAAACATCCCACTCTGTGGGCAAACGCGGCAGGACAGGGTACCACCAGCAACACTGCCTCCCTTGGGTTCACCAGACTCACCACCAGACCCGCCTCAGCAGCAGCAGTAGCCCAGCCATTGCGTGGTTCACAACATTCACAAACATCAGACGATGCTGACACTGTCACTTTCCGGACTAGTGCTCTTGAGGTCTCCCAGTGTTCATCAAACACAACAACCAACAGCCCTTCGGTGTGCAGCGCTACGGTTGAGTTGTCTGTTTCTGAGATGTTTGAGCACAAGAGGAAATTGCCAGCAAATGACCCCCGGGCCGTGGCAGTAACAGCCAGCCAGCATAGCCAAGCTTCTGGCCTGCGAAATGCTGCCATATCGAGTGGTGGAGACAAACAGCTTCAAGGGCATGATGTCAGTGGCCATCCCACGTTACGTGGTTCCCAGCCGCTACCACTTTGCGCGCTCTGCAGTGCCTGAGTTGCATGAGCACGTGGTCAGCTAAATAACCCGAAGCTTGAAGAATGCCGTTGCCTGCAAGGTTCACCTCACCACTGACACCTGGACGAGTGCGTTCGGCCAGGGTCGATACATCTCCCTTACCGCGCACTGGGTGAACCTTGTGGAGCCTGGCAGCGATTCCTCACCTGCTACGGCGCGGGTGTTGCCCACGCCGCAAACAGCTGGATAACAACAGCAGCACCTACCTCTCTGACTCCTTCTCCTCCAACGCATCTCAAAGCTGTACCTCATCCGGAAATGCTAACCCAGCACCAGCAGCAGTAGGATCGTGGAAGCAGTGCAGCACAGCTGTTGGCATGCGTCAGCAAGCGTTGCTGAAGCTGATCTGCCTTGGGGATAAGCAGCACACAGGGGAGGAAATTTGGAGGGGAATAAAGGAACAGACGGATTTGTGGCTGGCACCGCTGGACCTGAAACCGGGCATGAAGCTAGACACCTGGCACGAACTGGCAATGTACGCAATAGAGGTGCTGGCTTGCCCGGCAGCCAGCGTTATGTCGGAACGCTGTTTCAGTGCTGCCGGAGGCATCATCACAGATCGGCGTATCCGCCTCTCCACAGAAAATGCAGACCGTCTGACTCAAATTAAAATGAATCAATCCTGGATTGGAAACGACTACGCAACACTCCTGGACCCCAACCAAGTAACATGACCGATGAACATCTGGGATGGTTTAGCGTTTCCGGTCCCTGTTTATTGAACCTCTCATCTGTATTACATTTATGACTGCATGGCGGCAAAAAGCATTGCTGCTATATCCGCACGCTTTTTGTCCTCATGCAAGGCCTGGGTTGTTGTGTCTCACAAAGCGTGGCCTTCTCCTCCTGCGCCTCCTCCTGTTCCATCACGTGTGCTGCTGCTGCTGCTGGGTTACCGTTGCCGCGTGGTCCCTGTTTATTGAACCTCTTATCTTTATTACATTTATGACTACATGGCGGTACAAAGCATGCTATCCGCACGCTTTTTGTCCTCAGGCAAGGCCTGGGTTGTTGTGTCTCACAAAGCGTGGCCTTCTCCTCCTGCGCCTCCTCCTGTTCCATCACGTGTGCTGCTGCTGCTGCTGCTGGGTTACCGTTGCCGCGTGGTCCCTGTTTATTGAACCTCTTATCTTTATTACATTTATGACTACATGGCGGTACAAAGCATGCTATCCGCACGCTTTTTGTCCTCATGCAAGGCCTGGGTTGTTGTGTCTCACAAAGCGTGGCCTTCTCCTCCTGCGCCTCCTCCTGTTCCATCACGTGTGCTGCTGCTGCTGCTGCTGCTGGGTTAGCGTTGCCGCGTGGTCCCTGTTTATTGAACCTCTTATCTTTATTACATTTATGACTACATGGCGGTACAAAGCATGCTATCCGCACGCTTTTTGTCCTCATGCAAGGCCTGGGTTGTTGTGTCTCACAAAGCGTGGCCTTCTCCTCCTGCGCCTCCTCCTGTTCCATCACGTGTGCTGCTGCTGCTGCTGCTGCTGGGTTAGCGTTGCCGCGTGGTCCCTGTTTATTGAACCTCTTATCTTTATTACATTTATGACTACATGGCGGTACAAAGCATGCTATCCGCACGCTTTTTGTCCTCATGCAAGGCCTGGGTTGTTGTGTCTCACAAAGCGTGGCCTTCTCCTCCTGCGCCTCCTCCTGTTCCATCACGTGTGCTGCTGCTGGGTTAGCGTTGCCGCGTGGTCCCTGTTTATTGAACCACTTATCTTTATTACATTTATGACTGCATGGTGGTACAAAGCATGCTATCCGCACGCTTCTTGTCCTCATGCAAGGCCTGGGTTGTTGTGTCTCAAAGCGTGGCCTTCTCCTCCTGCGCCACCCTCCTCCTGTTCCATCACGTGTGCTGCTGCTGGGTTAGCATTACCGGTCCCTTTTCCTGGAACCTCTTATATGTATTACATTTATGACTGCATGCCGACAAAAAGCATGTTACCTGTGCAAAGAAAACAGACATTTCCCGCATTTAAAAGACAGTTTTCCCTTTGAAACTTTAAAATCGATTTTCTCAAAAACTATAAGCTCTTTTTGCTAAATTTTTTTTTCCTCTTGTACCCACTCCCAAGGTGCACATACCCTGTAAATTTGGGGTATGTAGCATATAAGGAGGCTTTACAAAGCACAAAAGTTCGGGTCCCCATTGACTTCCATTATGTTCGGAGTTCGGGTCGAACACCCGAACATCGCGGCCATGTTCGGCCTGTTCGGCCCGAACCCGAACATCTAGATGTTCGCCCAACACTAGTTAGGGTTAGGCACCACCAGGGGGGTGGTTAGGGTTAGGCACCACTGGGGGTGGTTCTTAGGGTTAGGCACCACCAGGGGGGTGGTTAGGCACCACCAGGGGGGTGGTTAGGGTTAGGCACCACTGGGGGTGGTTCTTAGGGCTAGGCACCACCAGGGGGGTGGTTAGGGTTAGGCACCACCAGGGGGGGGGTTAGGGTTAGGCACCACCAGGGGGGTGGTTAGGGTTAGGCACCACTGGGGGTGGTTCTTAGGGTTAGGCACCACCAGGGGGGTGGTTAGGCACTACCAGGGGGGTGGTTAGGGTTAGGCACCACCAGGGGGGTGGTTAGGGTTAGGCATCACCAGGGGGGGGTCTTAGGGTTAGGCACCACCAGGGGGGGTCTTAGGGTTAGGCACCACCGGGGGGGTTTAGGGGTTAGGGATAGGTACAGAGAGGGTTCTGTGTGTTAACGCTAAATAACAATAAGGCTTTAACGTTAAATAGCGATAAGCGGCAAACGGATTAGCGGCAACACTGTGCGCCATTCTTCACAGGCGCCATTTTCAGATGGATGCGATTGTTAAAATACATAAATAGAAGGAAATATGATGGGTTGTAACAGTTAGAGAAGGGTTCTGTCTGAGCCTAGTAAGAGCTTCTCCATGGTCATCCTAAATTATATTAAGGACTCTGTCAAAAGAAAATTCAGAAAGAACAAGTAGGATTTAGAAAACTTCAGATGGTGCTGTAAGAGAGCAGTAAATGACAGAATGGATTATATATTTTACAGACATTGAAAAAGCATTTGAATCAGTAAATAGAAAGAAGATATGGAGGCCATCTAAAGAAAGTGGCTCCCCAATAAAGATGGTAAATATTTTTCAAGAAATATGGAAAGGCTTTGAGTGGCAAGTTTTGCATGAGGGAAATCTAAATAATCTGTTTACTGTAAACTCAAGAGTTTTCTCATGAAGTTAATTTCTACCAGTATTAGATTTTTTAATTTTGAAACGTGGTGGGAAAAAGAAAAAGAGAATTTCAACTGGGTTGTTTGACATTTTTATATTCAATACCAAGCAGCAGCAGCTAAAGCAAATCAATTCTGGGATGCATAAAACAGGAATTAAAATCACGGGAAGCTAGGTTCCCTTCAAGCAAGACAGATAGGGCTCGATTCACAAAAGCGTGCTAACACTTAGCACAACAGTGATAAGCCACTTTGCACGTGATATCATGTGCTAAGTATCATTATCACGTGGTAAGTATCATTATCACGTGCTAAGTATTATGATCACGTGAAGTCACTGCAGATCACGTGAACAGAATGTAGATCATGAATTATTAATGTATACATGTGCTTACCTTAACATGTGAGTTAATGTAATATGGCGCACGCAAAGTTTAACGCGTGCTGCTTTATGTAACGTATACAGTAATAATTCATGATCTACATTCTGTTCGCGTGATCTGCAGTGACTTCACGTGATAATGATACTTAGCACGTGATAATGATACTTAGCACGTGATAATGAAACGTTGCACGTGCAAAGCCTTTACATGTGATAACTGAGTTATCACGCTTTTGTGAATCAAGCCCATATTCTGAAAGGGCCCTAACACTTCAAGCTCTTCAGATATGACCCTGACACACCTCTATTCTGTTCTTCTGGTCGCTAAACGTATTGGAAGCAGAGGATTAGCAGTGCAGACAGGCAAGCAATGTGCATAGTTTGATAGGAACATCCCTCTCACGTCAGTTGTCCTTTAAAGTGTACCTGAGATGGCCATCAGGGGTGTTTTTATATTTATCTGGGGCTTTCTCCAGCCCCATAAAGTTCATGGGCTCCCTCACCATAATCTTGGGCCGCTCATTTCACTTGCTAACCCCCCCCCCCCCTTTTGTGCATGCGCAGCCCAACTGCACGCGTGTCCCTGCCACGCTCCCATGCTTGGGAACATTCTCTGGCTGCAAGAGCGCGACACAGGGTGCGCATGGATGCGCCAGACAGATTATTGGGGGGGATAGCAAGTATACCAAGTGGCCAGAGAGGACGGCAAGGGAGCCGACGAACCTCATGGGGCTGGAGGAAGCCCCAGGTAAGTATAAATACACCCCTGATGGCCATTTCAGGTTCCCTTTTAGCAACACAGATAGTCTGAAAGGGCCCTAACACTTCAAGCTCTTCAGATATGACCCCCACACACCCCTTATGGCCATGTGGAACCTAGCAGCGAGTGTCACCACATCAGCCCAACTTCCACCTACAAGAAGGGTCCTCTAGCACAGAGTTCCCCAACCCTGTCCTCAAGGCCCACCGACAGTGCATGTTTTGTGGAAAGCCACAGAGCTAGTTAATGAGCTCTGCTGAGACACTAATTACCCCACCTGTGCATGTGTGTGGTTTTCTACAAAACATGTACTGTTGGTGGGCCTTGAGGACAGGGTTGGGGAACTCTGCTCTAGCAGACAAGCTGCATCATGTTAGGTTAACTTTAACAGCTTCGTACGGTATTGGCAGCATCTTGAAATTTTAAATACAGATTGTGACTAAACGAGGGTTGATTTATGGCCTAATATTTCAATCTTCCAGGAGTTCAGCTTTAAATACTTCTCTAGCAGGTGTCATCTCAATGCCTCCATAGATTGAATTACTAATGATGACCCCAATTACACCCTGATTCATGGAAAACTTTTGCCACGTCTCTAGTTCTTCATGGAAGAGTGTGAGTACATTGTCACCCGCTCTACAATTCATAAATGCAAAGCAGTCCTTCACACCAGCTCTATATTATCCAGCCCCCTGCAATAAATCAGGCCAGAGACATGATCGTACTGCCATCTTTATCAGATGATTCATTTTCTAGCCTGTAAACCTTGAATAACAGTGACAGTGTTCAAGGTTATATTATACATATATTAAGTATCTTTTATGTCGTCTATTTCTCTATTTATGTAAAACTTGGCAGAGGAAAAAATATTGCTGACTGCTTTTAAGGGATCAGTCCGCTTCAAAACTGAGATTGTCAGTTAAATAGTTTGCAGTGTGTGTAGCAATGGTGGATGCAGGGGTTGTGGCATCCATCAAATAAAGGCATGCAGAAATTTGGGCACCCAATAATGCCGATAGTAAAATATCGGTATTTAATGCCAGTATTTTACTACAAAGTGTAAAATAACGGTATTAAATACCGATAATTTATTATAGCTAAACCTAACCCCACTCTCATACAGAACACCTAACCCTTAAAACCCCCCTAGCTGCACAAACTACCTACCTGATGCCTAGCCCTTAACAACCCCCCGCAAAAATTACCTCCCTGATGTCTAACCGTTACCCCCCCCCCCAAAAAAAAACCCTACCTCCCTAATGCCTAACCCTTAACCCCATCACACAAAGTACCTCCCTGACGCCTAACCCTTAAACTCTGCTTCAAAAAACGACCTCCCTGACGCCTACCCCTTAACACCATCCCCCCCAAAAAAACCTACCTCCCTGATGCCTAACCCTTAACCTCCACCCCCTAAAAACTACTTCCCTGATGCCTAACCCTTAACCCCCCCTCACACAAACTACCCTGACCTCCATGACATCTAACCCTTAACCCCCCTTCCCACACAGACTACCTCCTTGACGCCTAACCTTCAACCAACCCCCCACACACACAAACTACCTCTCTAATGCCTAACCCTTAACCCAACCCTCCCACAAAAACTACCTCTCTGACGCCTAACCCTTAACACCCCAACCCCATATACCTACCTGACACCTAACCTAAAGAGAAAAAAAAACATAGGCGCCTATACAAATATTGGCTTTGGGTGCCTGCGGTGTATGATTTATAACGGACCCCCGAATTTCCGCTCCGGCGCCCAAATACCAATAAAATGTATTGGTGCTTATTGCAATGCCCAATTAGTTTACTTGCCGCATATGCCCAAATGTACTGCTTCAGTGGTTGTGATGGCACCAGGACCCTGGGACATGAGGCACTCACATGGGACCCTCATACAGTTGCTGCATTGGATTTTATTGGTTCTGTAGTAGTAATGATCATTTCTACATGTGCTTTGAATAGTGGTTATCAGGGATGATCAGAGATATGCAAATTCTTCCGTGTTGATGCAAATTTATGCAACTTTTTATGCAAATATATGCAGCTTGAAAATGGACCAATCGATTGGGCCATTTTCAAACTGCATACATTTGCATAAAAATGTGCATAATTTCGGGAAGCATTTTCATTGATCATCCCTAGTGGTTATCAGTAACAAACCAAATCTTTTCTGCTACCTATCCTCCATTGACTGTCCTTTGGACAGCTGGTTTTGGTGGTTTTTAGCATGTGATTATTATAAATATAGAGCTTGGGGATGGGGAAAGATGGGGAAAGTCTGTGAGTGTAATAAACTGCTTATTAACCAGAAAGATTCTGTTGTTTCAAGACAAATAACATTTATATTACGCTTTTCTCCTGGCGGACTCAAAGCGCCAGAGCTGCAGCCACTAGGACGCGCTCTATAGGCAGTAGCAATGTTAGGGAGACTTGCCTAAGGTCTCCTACTGAATAGGTGCTGGCTTACTGAACAGGCAGAGCCGAGATTCGAACCCTGGTCTCCTACATCAGAGGCAGAGCCCTTACCCATTACACCATCCAGCCACTGCTGAAATAATATTAATATTTGTTGTAGTATAGTAGCCACAGGGATAGTGGGGAGTGTAGCTGCCAAGAATTCTTTAGTTGTAGTCCTAAACTAGGAAGTTCTCATATCAAAATGACCTAACATTTCTCCATACAGATATGTTTAGCATTATCATTAGGCCAGTGTTAAGCTAAATACACACATGTGATAGCTATTGCTCACAGGAATCGGGAAATGATACTTTGGGCAACAATTTGGGGCCAATGCTTTACCGACACATCATAGCCTTTAAGACTAGGGATGCGTTCTGTTGTTATGGAGGGGGTGGGGCTGAGGGACGACGATTGGTGAACAACAGAGCAGATTCCCGTGGGTGGGGGGAGCAGAAGTAACATTGTGATTAGTCCTGCTCGGGCTTCAGGGTCATTAAGGATTCAGCAAGGCGGATCCTTAAAGTGAACCTTCAGACTAAAAATCTACTCAGCAGCACTGGAAAGGCTTGGTGTTTCTTTAACAGTTTCACAGCATCAGAACTTTGTTTTTCTTACCGAAGTCTCATTTTTAGCTGTATTTTTAGCTAAGCTCCGCCCCATGAAAGAAAACTGCCCGGGCTTTTTTTCCCCTGATGCTGTGCAAAGCATAATGGGATTTCTGATGTTGTTCTCATTGTCTAGCAACTGGGAAAGGTGATCAGGACACAGGACAGTTGGAACTGTGTCTCATGCTCCCTGTAACCTCCTTTCAACCAAAAAGATGGCTGCCCTCATGAAATCACAAACATTTGCCTGTTCTTTTTAAACAGGGTGGGTAAGAGATTATATTACCTATCTATTTTAATTAACATAACTAATGTAACTTAATGACAGTATGTTTGTTTAGGCTGAAGTTCCTCTTTAACAACCCCTAATGCCCAAACAGGAATGATTTGTGACTTCTGTACACACAAAACAATTATCGGATAAAATGATCATTATTGCATGTGTGTATGTACCTGTAGGCTCTGGGGTAAGGAGGGGGGGATTAGGTAGGATTGAGTACAGAACCAAGGCTGACCTTAGTATTAGACTAGGTGGAGGTAGGTATGCATGAATGGAGTTGTGGGATCCATACATTATATAGCCAAGAAAATCTGCATCTTGATTGCTGACAATCTGAAACTGAACTCCGTCAATAACGACATTGCCATCACTGAAATACTATGTACTGCTCACTTTGATGACCATCCTAAGTCTGGAGCGCTCTCAGTTTTTAACTAACATTTGCATAACATGGAGCTCTGACCTACAACTTACAAAACTTATCTGGCTTATGCTGGATCCACATCCACATCGATTTCCAGCTCGATTCCCGTCGATTCCCGTCGTTGTTTATTTCCAACATGTCCGATTTGGATTTCGATGGATCATTAGGTCGATGCGCATGCAAAGTATGCCAAATCGACCTAACGATCCATCGAAATCCAAATCGGACATGTTGGAAATAAACGATTCGACGGGAATCGAGCGGGAAATTGAGTGCACGAACGCACCGTGTGGATCCAGCATTATACAGTTATTGTTGTTGTTGTTGTTGTTATTGTTGTGGTTTAGGTCCTGACTTGAAGGATGTGTAGAACAGCGAGGCACACCTCTCCTGAGACGCATGGTATGCAAATGTACTCTAGATCAGGGCAGATTCAACCTGTGGTATGCGTACAACTGGTTGTACTTTGCTATTGGTCAAGTGGTACACTCTGGGTTTGCCTGCCACATATTTGCCCATCTTCCGCTTGTCCTGGTCACGTCCTGCCTCCACAAAGTTCGGCTACCCCTTGCTTGCTCATCGATGTGCTGCCCTGTGGCATACTTCAGACCTCAGATCAGCAGTGAGGAGACAGCCAGGCGAATGGTGCACTGTGACAGTGGGTATACTTCAAATACAGGAAGTGACATCACTGCTCGCTTCCTGTATTTGAAGTATACATTCTGCACAGTGAGGAATGAGCAAGGGGGACCAAACTTTGTGTTGAATCACTGCCCAGCTTTCTAACGGTGGTGTGGGGCTTGGCTACCTATATTGAAGCAGAGGAGGGAGGAACTGAAATGGCTACCTATATTGGCAATCTACCTACAGATTGCTAATAATGGCAATCTGTAGGCTAACAATCTAATTTTAATTATTTTCCCTACCAATGCCTCCTGTTATTCCCCTCCCATATGACTCCCTCACCTCCTTATTAACCATTTCAGCCGCCCAGACGTGATCCTTCCTCACGTCTAGGCGGCTGCTCTGCTGCGGTGCCTTGCTCGGCGTGCTCCCGTGCGCGATCGCGGGTGCGCTCCGTGCCCCCGTGCTGTCCCCCGGTAGCCCTGGGATCAATGAACAGGAACATGGTTCCTGATCACCTATCCATATCCCCAGCAGAAAAACCAAAGCTCTCTTACTAGAGGCTTCAGTCTTTCTGCAAAAAAAAAGTTTCCCCGTCCTCCTTGTGCTTCCGGTTAGCGAGAAGCACAAGGACAAAATAAAAAATCATCTTGTGGCCAAATAGTAAAACTACATCTACAAACATTTTACATATCATTTTACATATATTATAGCATTAAAAATTAACTGTTTATTTCCCAACACCAAAACATTACCCAAATAAATTTTTTTATGAAAAAAAATTACAATAAAAAAAATCATAAATAGTTACCTAAGGGTTTGAACTTTTTAAATATGCATGTGAAGGGGGTATACTACTAACAATTTTTAAATTATAAGCTTGTAAATAGTGATGGACGCAGAACTGAAAAAAATGCACCTTTATTTCCAAATAAAATATTGGCACCATACATTGTGATAGGGACACAATTTAAATGGTGTAATAACCGAGACAAACAGGCAAATAAAATACATAGGTTTTAATTATGGTAGCATGTATTATTTTAAAGCTATAATGGCCGAAAACTGAGAAATAAAAGATTTTTTTCAATTTTTTCTTAATATTCCTGTTAAAATGCATTTATAAAAAAATAATTCTTAGCAAAATGTACCACCCAAAGAAAGCCTAATTAGTGGCAGAAAAATCAAGATATAGATCAATAAATTGTGATAAGTAGTGATTAAGTTATTAGCGAATGAATGGGAGGTGAAAATTGCTCTGATGCATAAGGTGAAAAATCCCCACGGAATGAAATGGTTAAAGTGTACCTGTAAAAAAAAAGTGCCCCTGGGAGGTACTTACCTCAGGAGGGGGAAGCCTTTGGATCCTAAAGAGGCTTCCCCCTTCCTCCTTAGTAAAGGAGTCCAGTGCTGGGACCCCCCAAAGATATCCATATTGTTGTTAGTGCAGGCGCAGTAGCCACTCTCTGCTCGGGCTCCGGCAGAGACAGCCAAGCCTGATTGGGTCCGATCTACTGCGCAGACACACTAGTAGTGCTTGATAAAAGTAGTGATAAGGTTGAAAAGCTTGGCTCTAGATCACTGTAGGTCTTTACCACTGGCCACATTATACCAAACCTAACTTCATTAGACACTGCAGTCCCCAATCCAGCCCCAGTTCCAGCATCTTTCTTTTAAAACTGATCTGAACGCGGAACTTCCTCTCTGCTCTAAAAGATAAGCAACAGCATAATAACCTTTACAGAAAAACATTTATTTGTTACAGCTTACAGAACCCCTGCAATAAATCTGCTGTGAGTCTACTTCTTGCTTTCATGGAGGCAGACATTTGGTTAACATCTGTTTACATATTTGCTGTGTCTGCTGAGACTGTCAAATTTCTGTGCTGACACAGCTGAGAGATCAAATTACACTTGTGGTTACTAGAGGATGAGGGGAAATAGACAGGCTCTTCTCTCCAAAAACACTAAGGGTGCATTTCTCTCTGTTTTTCTTGTGTCCTGTGCAAGAGTTCAGGTCCACTTTAACAACAATTCAAATTTCAGGAATAAAGGTTTAGCTGGAGCAGGTATGTCAAACCGGTCCTACGAAGGCCAAGAACCTCACACATTTTTAATACAGCTCAAATGAATTGATGGGTCTGAATCAGCAAAGGTGTGGTCCATCAGGTAGAACACTTTCCTCTCTCTCTTTCTCAGTCCACCCTAAACACTGGCATGGATCTGGCCCTCCAGGCCTGGAGTTCGACACATGTGAGCTAGAAGGAAATCCCTGAAACACGACGACAGCGAAACAAATTCAAAGTGGGAATAAATATAGATCTGCGAGGAGCATGTTATGTAACCATTCCTGGAGTCTGTTTTATACAACCATAATTAGTTCCACCAGTGGAAATGTGTTTCTGCCTGTGAAATGTAGCTTGTTATGTGACAGTACGTCACAAGAGGATCTGGCCAAGAAATGTCTTCAGTAACTCTTTCCACAAAGTTGCTGATGGAGGAATATCCTCTAATTAGACTTACCCAGGCTGCTTTTCACTGCCAGGCTCGGGGACTGACTTTTTTTTCCAAAAATACTGTATCTATTTCCACGGAAGAAAAAAAAAGTGTCAACTGCTTTTGCTTTGTTGCTTTTCATGCAACATGCTGACGGACATGACAATGACCTCACGTTCATCACTTAAACACCCACACAGTGGTTTTGTCAGTTCCTACATAGAGCTCAGTCTCCAACTTTAAAGTAAACCTGAAGGGAAAATATTCTTATGATATAATGAATTGTATGTGTAGCACGGCTAAAAAATAGAACGTGTGCATGAAAAATGGGCGCCAGGAAAAAAGGGCCCGGGTGAATAACTAAATGGTGCTGGTAGATAACGAAATCTTAATGCCAATAAAAATCATTATGGAACTTGGTTAACGATAAATATTGTTTTAAAAACCGACGGGAGATAATAACGAAAAGATATTAACGTTAAAAATCATTACGTTATTCAAAAATACAGCTTAACCCAACCCTACTCTCACACAGAACTCTCCCCTGGTGGTGCCTAAAACTAACCACCCCCTGGTGGTGCCTAACCCTAATCATCCCCCCGGTGGTGCCTAACCCTAACTACCGCCGGGTGGAGCCTAACCATAACCACCCCCCAGTGGTGGCTAACTCTAACCCCCTGGGTGGTTCCTAATCCTGACCCCCTCCCTCCCTGGTGGTGCCTAACCCTAACCACCACCCCCGGTTTATGTGTAAGAGGTGTAAACACCCTTTTACACATAGAAATGATAATATCGTTGGTAACGCAAAATCTGTAGATACAAACGAAATAATATGACAAAAACTATAACGTTGCAAGCTTCTAAAACGATAACATACTTTAAAAATTGTAATGTTCTAATGTTGTTAACAATATTTATCAGGCACCTTTTTTTCTGCTTTTTTTCATTTGATTAGCAATAATTCCATTAGAGTCTGGGGTGGTGCCCTTTTCTTCCACTAGCCGCTGATGCCCTTTTTTCCTGCTACCAATAGAACATTAGTGGCAAAGAAAAGTCTCTTTGTCATGATCGCTGCTGCAGCAGGTATTGCTGGAAGTAGTAGTGCTGCAGCTCAGGCAGTTCTGATCTCTTTCCATGCAAGCTGCATAGCTTTGTCTGCCTTTCCCTGCTGTCAGCTTGTGACTGATTATCATTCACCTGTGTGGGAATCTGCATGTCTGCTCCCATTGGATGACCTCAGTATAAAGATCTGCTTCCTGCAGGACTCCTCGGGTTTTCATAGCTTCAGTTTAAGCCTGTCTTGCTGTTGCTTCAGCCCCCGATCGTGTTTCTTGTTCTAAAGATACTTTGCTGGTCTTTGCATCATATATTGGTTCATTGCCAATATATATGCATACCAGCACGTTTATTATTTTCCTTGTATTCGTGTTACGTTGATACATCAGTGTCGCTGATGTATACGTACACGAACTGTTTATATCCTGTGTGCAGTTAGTCAGCTTTCCAGCACGTTTTGGTAGGTTGCGCGTATCGTGATCACCCGTGCTGAGTTAGTTACCCTGCTCCTGTTCTGTTACTGTTTGTGGATTGCGTTCATCTCTGCGAAGAGATAACGAATCCTTCTGAATCCTGTTCTGTTACCGTTTGTGGATTGCGTTCATCTCTGCAAAGAGATAACGAATCCTTCTGAATCCTGTTCTGTTACCGTTTGTGGATTGCGTTAATCTCTGCGAAGAGATAGCGAATCCTTCTGAGTCCTGTTCCTTGTATTACTCCTGTCCTAGTCAGAGTTCCTGCTTATGTCATATATCGGTTCATTGCCGATATATACATATGTTAGTCAGACGTTACAAATAGTTTCACTGATAGCTGTAATTGTAATACGCTAGGAAAACATACTTATTGTATTTTTGTCTGTGTTACGTTCATCTATCTCGATCCTGCTATTTCCTGACTATCCTGTCCTGTCTTTGTGAGGCACGCCATCGCTGCAACGCATTGGCTGCCTCATTCCAGTCTGTCTTGTTGTGGACGCTTGCTGGCACTAGGGCCTGTTCACACTATATGCGTTCCTAGCCGTTTTCAGGGAACGCGTACTGGTACCAAAAACGCATAGAAACGGCTCCTAATGCTTTTGAATGGGCTAGTTCACATGTATGCGTATGAGACGCATACGTTTCTCATCCGCATTGCTGCACGCAGTTCTGTGCGATACGCATAGAAACGGACGCAATGAAAGTCTATGGACGCGTATCAAAAACGCGTACTATTGCGTTTTTAGCGTCCGTTTTCCTCTGCGGTTCCCATAATTCTTTTTTTTCCCCTGGGTCACGTGTGTGTACAAAATGCAATAGAAAACGCATTCAAACGCAAGAAAAACGCATGCGTTTTTCAACTTGCGTTTCTTTGAATTTATACGCGTTCTACAAACGCAGCAAGTATGAACAGGCCCTAAGTAGCGGCTAGCTAGCAAGCGTTCATTCTGTTTACCTGTCCTGATCTCCTCAGTTCTGGTTTATGCGCTCAGCGCTACTTTGCGCTGAGACGTTATAGCGAAAGTATTGTTTGTGGCTGTCGGATCTGCACCGGCTCTGTGCGCCACAATCTCCTATTGGAGTCAGTCCTCCCCTCCACTATACTAGGGATAGCCTGTTTCCTTGTGCTAGTGTGTGTACCTCCTCCACGTCAGCTCATGCGTTGCATGCTGACTGTGGAGAATACACCACCAAGCCTTACACTCTTGTATTGTTTTCCAGTACAGGAAAAGTTAAAAAACTTAAGTTGTTGTACATGCAAAAGAGCGTCTCAAAGCTAATCAACCCACTGGGTCAACTACAGTCCTGTTTTCTGAAGCACTTAAACAGCCAAGAAACAGCGAGAGACAGCTTGAGATAAGGTTTCACTGCAGGGACGTTCAAAGGGTCATTATTTCTGCTTTGTTTTATAGCTTAAAAGACAGAGTGTGGTTTCAAAACTACAATTGTGACAGTTTGATGCAATGTTATAAAAATATCTGTATAACTGCAAATAAAAATAGGATAATTTTCTTTGCTACTAATGTTCTATTTATTATCCATACTAACACATACAATTCATTATATCTTATGTTTTTTTTTTTGTTTTGCTCCAGTTTTGAAGGACAACTAAAGTAAGAAGAATATGGAGGCTGCCATTTCCTCTTAAACAATATAATTTGCCTGGCAGCCCTGCTGATCGATTTGGCTGCAGTAGTGTCTGAATCACACCAGAACAAACATGCAGCTAATCTTGTCAGATCTGACAATAATGTTAGAAACACCTGATCAGCTGCACGCTTGTTCAGGGTCTATGGCTGAAAAAATTAAGAGGATTTGCAGGGTATAGCTTAAAGAGAATCTGTATTGTTAAAATCGCACAAAAGTAAACATACCAGTGCGTTAGGGGACATCTCCTATTCCCCTCTGCCACAATTTCGCCGCTCCCCGCCGCATTAAAAGTGGTCACAAACAGTTTTAAAAAGTTTGTTTATAAACAAACAAAATGGCCACCAAAGCCGGAAGTAGGTTGATGTACAGTATGTCCACACAGAAAATACATCCATACACAAGCAGGCTGTATACAGCCTTCCTTTTGAATCTCAAGAGATCATTTGTGTGTTTACCCCCTGCAGCTCTCATCCCCTGAAGAGTGACATGCTGATTGTTTCTTTCTGCAGACAGCTCTGCCCGGTGTCTGTAATTCCTCAGCATGTGACATCCCAGGCAGCCAGCTCCTTTTACAGCCTAACATAGGATGATTTATCCAGCTTGTAAAAGATAAGAGAGCAGAGAGGCTGCCTAATGTAAATAACACACACGGGAGTGTGCATAGAGGGGGCATGCATAACAGATCAACAACACTGAAGAGTTGGCAGCCTTCCAGACAGAGGGCGACAAATCCGAAAGGGGAAAGATAAGTTGATTTATTACAGAGACGGTGATAGTAGAAAGTGCTGCAGTAAGCCAGAGCACATTAGAATAGGTTTAGGAACTTGTAGGATGGTAGAAAACAGCCAGAGACTCAACAGAGATTTAATAAAAAACCACGGCTGCAATTCCAAGGGGGGCAAAGCAATCACCTGCCTGGAAGTTCAACTAAGTATTTAACCCGGAAACAACCCATTCCTCTATCATTAAGACAGAGCCTGTCATGAGAGGCGCCACACTGCTACCACGATAATCTAAATAGATGGTTGCAGATGCATTGACTCTGATGCAATTGTGTTTCGAGTGGTAGCGCCAATTCTGACTCTGCGTCATCTGAAGCACGTCCGTTGCAGCGTGTCGCACCATAGTGTGGCCACTCTGATACAAACTAACGGCCACTGCGACGAGCTGCGGTGGGGGACTGGCAGGTGAGAGTACCGTGACACACTTCAACACAGTAAGTATTAAAGGGCCATGACTGACCTGAAATTAGCTGGCCAGTATAGATGGAGTTCGCTGTGGTGGCCTCATTCAGAAACCTTGGGTCACTTTGGGGCGAGCTGGTTCATTGATGCTAATGGCCAGTTGATCTCACGTCAGAAGCCATGCTAAGCATTGTGGGATAGAACATTGATGGCTAACCTTGGCACCCCAGCTGTGACAAAACTACAAATCCCATCTTGCCTCTGCCTCCCAGAGTTATGCTTAGAGCTGTCAGAGTATTGCAATGCCTCATGGGACTTGTAGTTCCACCATAGCTGGAGTGCCAAGGTTAGCCATCACTGGGATAGAAGTTCGCCATGCTGAACCCATGCCATGGTGAACTACCATTTCTGCCATCTCCATTCATAATGCATCACTTTGGGGCAGGGTGTGTGGTCATGCAATTAATTCCGTTTTAATAATAATAATAATAATAATAATAATCCGAACATTTGTATAGCGCCTTTTTTGCCTGTGTGACACAGGCATACAGTCCGTGGTTTATAGTACACCTAGTTAGTCCAACTTTCATAGGGATATGAAATCATTGAGAAGCATGTGACTGATTTCATTGAGTGATTTATTAATGAGCCTCTGATTGGCTGGTCACGATCATCTGTTCATGTTTCACTTCTGCTTCCTGTGTAGGTAAAACCAGGAAGCCAAAGTGACACAGGATCACATGACTGGGGCCAGGCCTTCAGAGATGCACAGGGTGCGGACCGACCAATCTGAGGCTCAGAAATCAATCTCCTGATTAGTCAATCACGTGCTTCTGAATGTATTCCACTCTAGGGAATTTATGTAGAATAAATTGATTGCCTCCTGTTGTAAGCTTGAAACAGCAGAGCGTTTTCATATAGTACCAGTTCCAGATGCTTCTACATGCTTTGCCACAATGGGCTTGATTCACTAAACGTGATAAGGCATATCACGGGCGTTTTCACGTGCATTTTTGAGTTTGCGCGTGATCGCGAATTTACGCGCGCAATTGCACGTTTCCACGTGGAAAAACGCATTTGCGTGTAAAAACACGCAATTGTGCACAAAAATTAGTGATCGCGTGCAAACACGAAAATGCGCGTGAAAACAGACGTGATATGACATCACGGTTTAGTGAATCAAGACCAATGTGCAGGGACGTAGCAATAGGGGGTGCAGAGGTAGCGACCGCATCGGGCCACCAACGAAGGGCCCTCCCTCAACTACAGTATTAGCTCTCATCACTGTTATCCTGTTCAGTAGACAGCCAGCCACAGTTATACAGACATAATACCTTCTAGCCACAACAACAGTCAGGTGTTTAGCCCCCTGTAGTCTGTCTACTCCCTTGTTGTCCTTTCGGTCCCCTCGGATGTACCACTGTGAAATCTATTTGGTTTGCAGGCCATTGTGCATGCACCATTCTTCTATCATGCTCTTGTTGTCTTGAGCGTTATGCGCAAGTGAAGTTACAGACAGTCTTAACCACTTCGGGACCACAGTCTTTTCGCCCCTTAAGGACCAGAGCCTTTTTCTCCATTCAGACCACTGCAGCTTTCACGGTTTATTGCTCGGTCATAAAACCTACCACCTAAATGAATTTTACCTCCTTTTCTTGTCACTAATACAGCTTTCTTTTGATGCTATTTGATTGCTGCTGCGAGTTTTACTTTTTATTATATTCATCAAAAAAGACATGAATTTTGTCAAAAAAATGACTTTTTTAACTTTCTGTGCTGACATTTTTCAAATAAAGTAAAATTTCCTATACATTTGAGCGCGAAAGTTATTCTGCTACATGTCTTTGATAAAAAAAAAAACATTCAGTGTATATTTATTGGATTGGGTAAAAGTTATAGCGTTTACAAACTATGGTGCCAAAAGTGAATTTTCCCATTTTCAAGCATCTCTGACTTTTCTGCGCACCTGTCATGTTTCATGAGGGGCTAAAATTCCAGGATAGTACAAATACCCCCCAAATGACCCCATTTTGGAAAGAAGACATCCCAAAGTATTCAGTGAGAGGCATGGTGAGTTCATAGAAGATTTTATTTTTTGTCACAAGTTAGCGGAAAATGACAGTTTGTGACAAAAAAAAAAAAAAAAAAAAGTTTCCATTTCTTCTAACTTGCGACAAAAAAAAATGAAATCTGCCACGGACTCACTATGCTCCTCTCTGAATACCTTGAAGTGTCTACTTTCCAGAATGGGGTCATTTGTGGGGTGTGTTTACTGTCCTGGCATTTGGGGGGTGCCTAATTGTAAGCACCCCTGTAAAGCCTAAAGATGCTCATTGGACTTTGGGCCCCTTAGCGCAGTTAGGCCGCAAAAAAGTGCCACACATGTGGTATTGCCGTACTCAGGAAAAGTAGTATAATGTGTTTTGGGGTGTATTTTTACACATACACATGCTGGGTGGGAGAAATATCTCCGTAAATGACAATTTTTTTATTTTTTTTACACACAATTGTCTATTTATAGAGATATTTCTCCCACTCAGCATGGGTATGTGGAAAAATACACCCCAAAACACATTATACTACTTCTCCTGAGTACGGCGATACCACATGTGTGGCACTTTTTTGCACCCTAACTGCGCTAAGGGGCCCAAAGTCCAATGAGTACCTTTAGGATTTCACAGGTCATTTTGAGAAATTTCGTTTCAAGACTACTCCTCACGGTTTAGGGCCCCTAAAATGCCAGGACAGTATAGGAACCCCACAAATTACCCCATTTTAGAAAGAAGACACCCCAAGGTATTCCGTTAGATGTATGGTGAGTTCATAGAAGATTTTTTTTTTTTGTCACAAGTTAGCGGAAATTGATTGTAATTGTTTTTTTTCACAAAGTGTCATTTTCCGCTAACTTGTGACAAAAAATAAAATCTTCTATGAACTCGCCATTCTCCTAACGGAATACCTTGGGGTGTCTTCTTTCTAAAATGGAGTCATTTGTGGGGTTCCTATACTGCCCTGGCATTTTAGGGGCCCTAAACCGTGAGGAGTAGTCTTGAAACCAAATGTGGCAAAATGACCTGTGAAATCCTAAAGGTACTCATTGGACTTTGGGCCCCTTAGCGCACTTAGGGTGCAAAAAAGTGCCACACATGTGGTACCGCCGTACTCAGGAGAAGTAGTATAATGTGTTTTGGGGTGTATTTTTACACATACCCATGCTGGGTGGGAGAAATATCTCTGTAAATGACAATTATTTGATTTTTTTTACACACAATTGTCCATTTACAGAGAGATTTCTCCCACCCAGCATGGGTATGTATAAAAATACACCCCAAAACACATTATACTACTTCTTCTGAGTACGGCGATACCACATGTGTGACACTTTTTTGCAACCTAGGTGCGCTAAGGGGCCTAACGTCCTATTCACAGGTCATTTTGAGGCATTTGGATTCTAGACTACTCCTCACGGTTTAGGGCCCCTAAAATGCCAGGGCAGTATAGGAACCCCACAAGTGACCCCATTTTAGAAAGAAGACACCCCAAGGTATTCTGTTAGGAGTATGGTGAGTTCATAGAAGATTTTTTTTTTGTCACAAGTTAGCGGAAAATGACACTTTGTGAAAAAAAAAACAATACATATCAATTTCCGCTAACTTGTGACAAAAAATAAAATCTTCTATGAACTCATCATACACCTAAAAGAATACCTTGGGGTGTCTTCTTTCTAAAATGGGGTCACTTGTGGGGTTCCTATACTGCCCTGGCATTTTAGGGGCCCTAAACCGTGAGGAGTAGTCTTGAACCCAAATGTCTCAAAATGACCTGTGAAATCCTAAAGGTACTCATTGGACTTTGGGCCCCTTAGCACAGTTAGGCTGCAAAAAAGTGTCACACATGTGGTATCGCCGTACTCAGAAGAAGTAGTATAATGTGTTTTGTGGTGTATTTTTACATATAACCATGCTGGGTGGGAGAAATATCTCTGTAAATGACACATTTTTGATTTTTTTTACACACAATTGTCCATTTACAGAGAGATTTCTCCCACCCAGCATGGGTATGTGTAAAAATACACCACAAAACACATTATACTACTTCTCCTGAGTATGGCGATACCACATGTGTGACACTTTTTTGCAGCCTAGGTGCGCTAAGGGGCCCAACGTCCTATTCACAGGTCATTTTGAGGCATTTGTTTTCTAGACTACTCCTCACGGTTTAGGGCCCCTAAAATGCCAGGGCAGTATAGGAACCCCACAAGTGACCCCATTTTAGAAAGAAGACACCCCAAGGTATTCCGTTAGGGGTATGGTGAGTTCATAGAAGATTTTATTTTTTCTCACAAGTTAGTGAAAAATGACACTTTGTGAAAAAAACAATAACAATCCAATTTCCGCTAACTTTTGACAAAAAATAAAATATTCTATGAACTCATCATACACCTAACAGAATACCTTGGGGTGTCTTCTTTCTAAAATGGGGTCACTTGTGGGGTTCCTATACTGCCCTGGCATTTTACGGGCCCAAAACTGTGAGTAGTCTGGAAACCAAATTTCTCAAAATGACTGTTCAGGGGTATAAGCATCTGCAAATTTTGATGACAGGTGGTCTATGAGGGGGCAAATTTTGTGGAATCGGTCATAAGCAGGGTGGCCTCTTAGATGACAGGATGTATTGGGCCTGATCTGATGGATAGGAGTGCTAGGGGGGTGACAGGAGGTGATTGATGGGTGTCTCAGGGGGCGGTTAGAGGGGAAAATAGATGCAATCAATGCACTGGGGAGGTGATCGGAAGGGGGTCTGAGGGGGATCTGAGGGTTTGGCCGAGTGATCAGGAGCCCACACGGGGCAAATTAGGGCCTGATCTGATGGGTAGGTGTGCTAGGGGGTGACAGGAGGTGATTGATGGGTGTCTCAAGGTGTGATTAGAGGGGGGAAATAGATGCAAGCAATGCACTGGCGAGGTGATCAGGGCTGGGGTCTGAGGGCGTTCTGAGGTGTGGGCGGGTGATTGGGTGCCCGCAAGGGGCAGATTAGGGTCTAATCTGATGGGTAACAGTGACAGGTGGTGATAGGGGGTGATTGATGGGTAATTAGTGGGTGTTTAGAGGAGAGAATAGATGTAAACAATGGATTTGGGAGGTGATCTGATGTCGGATCTGCGGGCGATCTATTGGTGTGGGTGGGTGATCAGATTGCCCGCAAGGGGCAGGTTAGGGGCTGATTGATGGGTGGCAGTGACAGGGGGTGATTGATGGGTGGCAGTGACAGGGGGTGATTGATGGGTGATTGACAGGTAATCAGTGGGTTATTACAGGGGAGAACAGATGTAAATATTGCACGGGCGAATTGATAAGGGGGGGGTCTGAGGGCAATCTGAGCGTGTGGGCAGGTGATTGGGTGCCCGCAAGGGGCAGATTAGGGTCTAATCTGATGGGTAACAGTGACAGGTGGTGATAGGGGGTGATTGATGGGTAATTAGTGGGTGTTTAGAGGAGAGAATAGATGTAAACAATGGATTTGGGAGGTGATCTGATGTCGGATCTGCGGGCGATCTATTGGTGTGGGTGGGTGATCAGATTGCCCGCAAGGGGCAGGTTAGGGGCTGATTGATGGGTGGCAGTGACAGGGGGTGATTGATGGGTGGCAGTGACAGGGGGTGATTGATGGGTGATTGACAGGTAATCAGTGGGTTATTACAGGGGAGAACAGATGTAAATATTGCACGGGCGAATTGATAAGGGGGGGGTCTGAGGGCAATCTGAGCGTGTGGGCAGGTGATTGGGTGCCCGCAAGGGGCAGATTAGGGTCTAATCTGATGGGTAACAGTGACAGGTGGTGATAGGGGGTGATTGATGGGTAATTAGTGGGTGTTTAGAGGAGAGAATAGATGTAAACAATGGATTTGGGAGGTGATCTGATGTCGGATCTGCGGGCGATCTATTGGTGTGGGTGGGTGATCAGATTGCCCGCAAGGGGCAGGTTAGGGGCTGATTGATGGGTGGCAGTGACAGGGGGTGATTGATGGGTGGCAGTGACAGGGGGTGATTGATGGGTGATTGACAGGTAATCAGTGGGTTATTACAGGGGAGAACAGATGTAAATATTGCACGGGCGAATTGATAAGGGGGGGGTCTGAGGGCAATCTGAGCGTGTGGGCAGGTGATTGGGTGCCCGCAAGGGGCAGATTAGGGTCTAATCTGATGGGTAACAGTGACAGGTGGTGATAGGGGGTGATTGATGGGTAATTAGTGGGTGTTTAGAGGAGAGAATAGATGTAAACAATGGATTTGGGAGGTGATCTGATGTCGGATCTGCGGGCGATCTATTGGTGTGGGGGGGTGATCAGATTGCCCGCAAGGGGCAGATCAGGGGCTGATTGATGGGTGGCAGTGACAGGGGGTGATTGACGGGTGATTGACAGGTGATTGACAGGTGATTGACAGGTGATTGACAGGTGATCAGGGGGGATAGATGCATACAGTACACGGGGGGGGGGGGGGGGGGGGTCTGGGGGGGGTCTGGGGAGAATCTGAGGGGTGGGGGGGTGATCAGGAGGGAGTAGGGGGCAGATTAGGGACTTAAAAAAAAAATAGCGTTGACAGATAGTGACAGGGAGTGATTGATGGGTGATTAGGAGGGTGACTGGGTGCAAACAGTGGTCTGGGGGGTGGGCAGGGGGGGGTCTGAGGGGTGCTGTGGGCGATCAGGGGGCAGGGGGGGGGGAAATCAGTGTGCTTGGGTGCAGACTAGGGTGGCTGCAGCCTGCCCTGGTGGTCCCTCGGACACTGGGACCACCAGGGCAGGAGGCAGCCAGTATAATAGGCTTTGTATACATTACAAAGCCTATTATACACTGTTGCAGCGGCGATCCGGATGCCAGTAACCCGCCGGCGCTTCCGAACGGCCGGCGGGTTACGGCGAACGGGGGGCGGAGCCAGTCCCCGGCGGCTGATCGCGTCACGAATGACGCGATCGCCGCATAGCCACTCCCGCAGCCGCCCCCGCCGATGGGCGTATTGCGGTCGTTTGGGCCCAGACTTTGCCGCCGCCCATCGGCTGGGGGCGGTCGTTATGTGGTTAATGAACTGCACATGCTCCCGACCATGGGAGCGACTACATGCACAGTCCCCCAGCTGAGTTGCAGACTTTATGGGGCTGACAGTGGCACAGCCGATGGGACCAAGAGGATGGAGTGGGAACCAATGGACTACAGGGCGCTGGACAAAGCCCCAGGTAAGAAAAAAATCATTTCCTCCCATTTCTCTCAGGTAAACTTTAAGCCAAAAGTCAAAAAATCTTCAAGTAGTAATTACAACGACCAAGAGGACTGAAAGGAGGAAAGGACAACGCAGAGGCATGTGGATCCAGCATGAACATACCTCTGTGCTTACCATAGGTAGCTTTGCCTTGACACAAGTATGTTTTAAAGGGGTACGTAAGTCAGGCAGAATAATGCAGCTTTACTTATCTGGGGCTTCTACCGGCTCCCTGCAGTCGGCCTGTGCCCGCGCCGGTACTCTAGGATCCTCCGGTCCCCCACTGCTCAGTTTCGCTTTCAGGGATTAGTAACAGGTGGGCAACTGCACCTGCATGGCCCTGGACACGCGCTACCTCATTTGCACTCCCAGCGCAAGGGAGTGTGAACGAGGATGCGTGCCTCCAGGGCCGCACAGCTGCAGTGGTCTGTCATTGCTGAATGCAAAACTGAGCCGCGGCGGGGATCCGTAGCATCCTACGGTGTTGGCACAGGCTGACTGCAGAGGGCTGATAGAAGCCCCAGGTAAAAACTGCATTTTTTCAACCTGACTTAAAGAGAACCAGAGACGAAGCACCCTCATGTATTTTACCTTATAAATCAGTGAGAACATGACAGTAAACACCTAATCTGCTCTTTGTTTCATTGTTCTCTGTTTAATCTGACTGTTATCACCTCTGATAAGAATCCCTGACTAAGCATTCAGTCTGGCTTTGCTATGAAATGATTATAGCTGAGTCTGTCTTCTCTGGTGTCTTTTTGTAACGATCGGTGTAACACAGAGAGGGTCTGATTACCGGTGATCTGCAGTATCACAGAGAATACAGATATATACCCGATTATTGATGATCTGCAGTATCACCGATAATCAGATATATCTCTAACCTCTGGACACCTGGGTAATAAGAGTGTTTAGTGCAACAGTAATACTTTGAGGACTGCACCTGAGAAGCAGGTGCACAGCAGTAAGGAGTACTGCACAATAACACGTTCCTTCCGCAAGCATGAGACTCTCCCGAGGGAGGGGTCAGGCTAGGAGTAGGAAGGGCAGAGTGTGAGTGCCACCAAGGAAGGATGTCACCCACAGTTCTGTGAGCTATCTCTTGACTGAGGAGATAGCTCTCGAGGTCGGGCAAGCCGGGTCGGCAACAGACAGACAGATCAGGGACAGAGACAGGAGACAGATGCGGAATCCTAAGACAAGCAGAGTTTGGCAACAGAGTATCAGATATAGCGAAGTACCTAATCAGAGATCAGAAGAGTAGTCAGGAAAGCAGAAGGTCATAACAAATAATCAACAATGCCTAGTCTTGGGTGTGAGCTCCTTGATCATCAACACCCTGGAACTGGTCTGAGTATAACTAGATGGTAAAGCTAAAGCGCCTCCCCTAAGTGCTGGACCAAGGAAACCTGATAGAATTGTCAGCTGATCGGCTAGATCAGCTGACACCCTTCTGACTGTCATAAAGGCTCTGCCTCTCAGCGCGCGCGCGCGTCCTTCTGAACCTGTGTGGACTATCAGTCCCAGCCACACCAGACATGTGTTGTAATGTATCTGCTGGTTTGAACGCGGGGCCAGCCGCACCGCTGTCAGAGCATGTGGCGGTTTCCCCGCGTTCAGCCATACTGCTAGTGGTAGGCCCATGCGTGCAAACCACCGCGTCGGACGCGGAATCCGCTGCCTTGTTCACTGGGCATGCGGCGGTTTCTCCGTGCTCCGTCAGGCTAGTGGATGCAGGCCCATGCGCGCAAGCTGCCAAGTTGAATGCGGAATCAGCCGCCTTACTCTGAGTACTCGCGGCGGCTTTTCCGCGTTTTCTCACACTTTTCATGCCCAAGCCTGCCCCCTTGTGGCTCTGCTATAATGACTCAGCTATAATCATTCCCGGCAAAGCCAGACTGAATGCTCAGTCGGGGATTCTTATCACAGCTGGTAACAGACACTTTTAACAGTGAGGATGAAACGGAGAGCAGGGTGGGTGTTTTCTCTAATGTTCCCACTGATATATTTGTTAAAATACATGAGGGTGCTTCGTCTCTGGTTCACTTTAAGATTCCCTTTAAAAGTGACCACACACCATACAATTTTTTAAATATCTGTTCAATTTAAGAATTGCAATCAACTTTTCTTACTGATTGTAACATTTCAAAAATCTGACCAATGTACCACACACCTATGTTAAATTTTCCCCCAATTATGATAAAAATACAGGCAAAACAAGGATGTCCCGCTACACCATGGGTGGGTATAAAACTTTCTTTATTAGCACATCAGTAGATACACAACTGGCTGATTTATACCCACCCATGGTGTAGCAAGACGTGTCATGCGGACGCACTTTACAGCTCTTTACAACGGGGAATGCGGAAGAAGAGGACGCTTTGCCGGAGGACGACTGACAGTCAGCCGAAAACGAAACTTAGCCGCGGAGGGAGACTGGAGGGCACCAAAGGATCGGCCCGGGCACAGGATGGCTGCAGGAGGCTTGGGAAAGCCCCAGGTAAGTGAACTTTTTCCCCCCCACAATTAAGGTTCCCTTTAAAGCGGATCTGAGATGAAAAACTAACTATAACAAGCAACTTGTCTATATATGTTACCTAAAGTTTAGATAGTTTACACAGCAAATCTAGCTGCAAACAGCTTTAATAGAATATGATTGATTATTCCTGTGATACAATGACAGCAGCCCTGTTGTTTGTAAACATTACACAGAAGCAGGCTTATCTGCGTCTTGAGCAAAAAAAACCTAATCCCCCCTCCCCTCTGCCTGTGAAATCTCTGGCTAGTAATACCTCCTGCCCAGACTGAGCTCCCATAAGCCCTTGCTACTGTCTGAAGGTGCCTTGGCTCTCTGAAAACCTGTGGGTGTGGCTTGTTTAGTTTATAGGGAATTAGAGTACTAAGGGCCGCAGAGTTTCCCCGCAGGCAAATCGTACGGGGAAACTCTGCCATAGGGGATATCAGCGCCGCCGGCCGAATCGCTTGCAGTAGCGATTCGGCCGGAACCCCCTACAGAATTTGCGGCGGAGGCTGCGATTCCCATAGCGGTGCATGGCACAGCTCATGGGATTTGCCTGCGATCTCGCCCACACCCGCTCAGTGCCGGCGTGCGTCTATGAGACGCACACCGCACTAGTGGAAACGAGCCCTTACACAAAAACAAAAAAAGTATTTGGCTTGAGGAATGCCCTATAAACAATAGGAAAGGAACACAATTATGCAATGAGTAAAGTTCATCTCGGATCCACTTTTAGACCTCAGTAGTAGTTATACAATTTTCCTTAGACTGTAAGCTCACATGGCCAGAGCCCTCTTGCCCTATTATATCTTTGTATTGCTGTATTACCCACAATAACAAAGGCTAAATTGCAGCGCAGGTTTTTCTAGAGACCTATGTACGGATGTGTGTGTGCACAGAGCTCATACAAGCTGCCCAATTGCATTCTGAAGGCAAGGCTGAACAATAGCACAGAATCTGTTAATGGCACTTTGACCATCTCTAATCACAGGTGACCTTTCAAGCAATATATATGTGGCGTCCATTAAGCCGGTAAGCACCATTGTCAGTGTCTCCGGTCAATCAGGGTTGCCCTGGGCTGCAGAATTTTCATTTCAGAAATCTTTTTTTTTTCAGGAAATACAGGCATTCTGGATAGAGAAGGCCCAGTAATGGATGGCCTTGTAAGCTGCTATTAAAGTTCAGACTGTCAGCTTAACTGCTACGAACAACTTTTAATAAGGAATCCATTAAAGCTGACCTAATGAATCAGAGACATTCCATCCCTGCCTGGCTAATTATGGAGGTCCCGAAATACTTCTCTCTGGGTCGCAGAAGAGACCCTGTTAGACATCACTGTGTTTAGTTTTACAGTGCTTGTGAATCTTAATACTTTTAACACATTTTCTACTTGTGAATGCTTTATTATGTCAGTTACACATACGCTGGGATTACGCAGTTAACAGCTACATATATACCAAGCATCCTCAAGTGTTAAATCCACTGACAGCTGATGTCAATCTATTACATTGGTTATATTATTACAACAGCACCTAAAAAGGGGTGGGGCATATCAGGAGGCAAGTGAATATCCGGTGTACCGGATCTTCAAGCATTCTCCTAGGACACTGTCCTGTGCACAGGGCCGGACCGAGGGAGAGGCGAGAGAGGCTCCAGTGTCAGGGCGTAGTGTAGGAGGGGAGCACAACTCACTCAGCTATCTTTCCCCTATTGTGTTTGAAGAAATAAGAAAAGGGGATACATGGCAGTGACTGCAAGCAAGATAACTAGAGATTAAGGTGTTGGGGACGTTGGGGGCCCCGGGGCGCCTCTTACTCGAATAGAAATGAGTGTTTGACAAATTAAAAAACGTAATTGTGCAGTATATCCATACAATTCTGATATCTCAACTCCGCCAGTACGCCTGACGCACGTCACAGAGTTGAGGTGGAACGCGGAAGGACCTAGGTGGGTGCACACGGCCGGGAGAGCGGGACGCCGCGAATACTATAGGGAGTGTTGGACACTAAGCCTGGGAGATCCACCACTGTAGCACATCATCCATCTTTTAAGCTTGTAAGTTGCTGGAGTGCGCGAAAAGCGCAGTTGAGATATTAGAATTGTATGGATATACTGTGCAATTAAGTTTTTTAATTTGTTTTATTAAAAAGGCCTAATTTTACAAGTTGATGCTGAGTGTGGATTACTGATGAGCGGGGTGAGACACACGATTTGAGCGCGATTGCCATCAGGTGGTTTGGATCTGGTGAGCCTCTTGTTTGATGAGGGGGTGGGAACACAGTATTGCACCGTTTGTCACCTGCACGGAAGTGTTGGTGAAGTTGGCCCTCTGAGAGATGAAACAGTATTACGCTATGTGAAGCTATCTTTACAGGGTCCTGGGAGAGCGCAATGGATTATTGATGTGGTGTTGTACAGATTCAAATGGACCGACCATAGCACACTAGAACAGGACATTGCTAACAATCGATTGTGGACATTGGGTTTGTGCAATCATTATACAGGTGGCGCAGCATATTGTTGTATTTAATGAGTGTTTGACAGCTGGGGTGGGAGGGATGGAGGGGCGCACTTTGATGTCTCAGCCTTGGACCTTGGAGGACCTTGTCCCAACTCTGCCTGTACACATGCTGGTATCTAAGCCAAGATGGCCTCTGAACAGCAGCCTCGGCTGAGTTCCACTTAGCGTATGTACATGGCTTATGATATTAATTATGATATTATTTGTATAGCAGTAGCACTTTTCTCAGACTCAAGTCACCTGCGAGGCAGCCATTAAAGTACACTCAGTAGGCAGATTTAAGGAAATTTGGGATTTGTCCTAGCTCTACTCTATTTATCCACGGGTAGGAGGGGAAGGAGTATAACCAGAGGCGGGACAAGGTCCTCCAGCACCCAAAGCTGAGACACCAAAGTGCGCCCCTCCATCCCTGCCGCCCCAGCCGTCACACACTGATTGCTATTAGACTAAGAGGTGCCACAGGGCCCACAACCTACCCAACACCTTAATCTCTAGTTATCTGACTTGCAGTCACTGCTATGTATCCCCTTTTCTTATTTCTTTCTGCTTCAAACACAATTAAGAATGATAGCTGAATGAATTGTGCGCCCCCTCCTACACTGCGCCCTGAGGCTGGAGCCTCTCCAGCCTATGCCTCGGCCCGGCCCTGAGTATAACCTTTAAAAGTAGTTGCCAGATATGAACACCGGGCAGCACGGTGGCGTAGTGGTTAGCTCTCTCGCCTTGCAGCGCTGGGTCCCTGTTTGAATTCCAGCCAGGGCACTATCTGCAAAGAGTTTGTATGTTCTCTCCGTGTCTGTGTGGGTTTCCTCCGGGCACTCCGGTTTCCTCCCACAGTCCAAAAACATACGGATAAGTTAATTGGCTCCCCCTAAAATTGGCCCTAGACTACAGTACTTACACTACATAATATAGACATATGGCAATGGTAGGGATTAGATTGTGAGCTCCTTTGAGGGACAGTTAGTGACAAGATATATATATATACACTGTACAGCGCTGCGTAATATGTCGGCGCTATATAAATACTAAATAATAATAATAATAACATTATTTTGGTTAATCTCTCTTTTTTTTTCATCATCTCATTTTTTTTTACTCCAATACTCCTAACCTCTTAAGGACCACAGGCTTACACCCACCTAGTGACCAGGCTATTTTGTACAATTCAGTGCTCTGCAGCTTTAATAGCTCGCTGCAGAGCCATACAACTTATCACACAAATGGTTTCTACCCTCCTCTTTTCTGCCCACCAACTGAACAGAGCTTTTTGTTGGTGGGATCTGATCGCTGCTGCTGGGCTTTGTTTTTCTTTAATAAATGTCTTTCTTTCTTTTTTTAATTTTTTTTTATTTTTACCCTCCAACCGACAGCCAATCAGCAGGATCGTCTCTCATAGGCATCAGCTTATGAGAGCAATCCTTTGTTTTTCACCTTCAGAGGACAGCCAAGTGACAGAGCTGTCCCGAGTACAGCACTGCCATAGACTGCAGCTCTGTACAATGTAAATAGACGGCGGTTTCGCCGTCTAACAGTCTGCTAGCGGCAGACTCAAGAAGGGATGCGCGTGCATCGGTCTTTCTGCACAAGGCGGTCCTGGAGGAGCCACCGTGTAGCCGCCAATGGGCGTTAGGCGGTCATAAGGTGGTTCAAGGACAACTGAAGTGGGAAGAATATGAGGCTGCCAAATTTATTTCCTTTTAAATAATACCAGTTGCCTGGCAGCCCTGCTGGTCTATTTGGCTGCAGTAATGTCTGAATAACACCAGACACAAGCATGCAGCTAATCTTGTAAGATCTGACAATAACGTCAGAAACACCTGATCTGCTGCATGCTTGTTCAGGGTCTATGGCTAAAAGTATTAGAGGCAGAGGATCAGCAGGACAGCCTGGCAACTGGTATTCTTTAAAAGGAAATAAATATGGCAGTCTCCATATCCCTCATGCTTCAGTTGTCCTCTAACTTGACCTTTGCTCTATTCTGCTCCAACAACTGCGGAAAAAAAAGTGAGTGAATTCGGAAAGCAGACAATGGAGAGATTCTCAACTTCTCATTTAATACTGTTGTCCATCCACAGTAGTTATTTGTGGCATCATGCCCTGGTTGCTATGGCTCTTTCCTATACATCATCAACATCACAAAAACCCTAAAAATAGGTTTTCTAGAAATACTTTATTTCCTCCGGACTAAACCTGCACATAGCACTTAAAATAAATGTATACATTAGCTTAAGTAACATGTTGTAATTACTGTTCAATTTGCATTGAAAGAGCCCTATTAATTCCAAGCATATTAGCGGCTACACAAGCAGCACACAATTAATTAGGAATAGAGTTGGAAACAAGTGGGTGGGAGAGCAAATACAGCTACTCCTGACCTTAAGTCTTCAGATAATTGGCTAAAAATTGCTGATTCCATCGGATAAACCATACAAGGCCCCGGTGGTCAGGCAATTGCTATGAAGACTGATATGGATCCTTATTTAGGCAAAAAAAAAAAAAAAAAAAAAGTTACCGGTATTACATTTCAATGAATACTGCTTTCACGTTTACTTATTTAGCTGTGGGAACTTTCCAAGTTAATTAGGCTTGTACTTCTGGGTTAGGCAATTAAAACAAAGATAATATATCTAGATGCAAAGAAGGTAAAATGTTATACTTGGGGGGACAATGGAGATTAATAAAATGAATTCAATGCTTAGCAGATATCCAGCCCCAGCATTTAAAGAAGGCAGAGCATACTAAAAGTAAGACAGCAAAATACTTAACCTTGAGTGCAGAATCCATGGTCATATGATTGATAGGTGCTCTTTTTTTTGTCCTGGCTGCCAGGCAAGGCCAGCCTCCCTGGCCATCCAAGATGAGACTCCTCCCACAAGGGTTTATGGTAGCATATTAGTGGATTAAAATGAATAGGCAGCATTTTTTTTCTGGCCATGCCCTTCTATCCCCTCTCATTACTCAAACACGTCCCCCAAAATCAATATTTTACCGCATGCTGCCCATCCTCCTTACTAGTATCGCGGCCCTTGCCGCTTTCTCAGAGGCTCTGACGAAGCGGCAACAGCTATAAACCCAGATAAAAAGTGTTGCACATGATTAAGGAACCATTACCACAGTCACCCACTAAATACCTATTATTTATTTCCTTGCACAGGAACCATACAGCCCATCTTATCTCTGTCCATTAGTGAGCACTAGTGTTGGGCGAACAGTGTTCGCCACTGTTCGGGTTCTGCAGAACATCACCCTGTTCGGGTGATGTTCGAGTTCGGCCGAACACCTGACGGTGCTCGGCCAAACCGTTCGGCCATATGGCCGAACTAAGAGCGCATGGCCGAACGTTCCCCGAACGTTCGGCTAGCGCTGTGATTGGCCGAACGGGTCACGTGGTTCGGACCCGAACGCGCTCTGATTGGCCGAACTGTCACGTGGTTCGGGTAAATAAATACCCGAACCACGTCATATCTCCGCCATTTGTCTGTGGGTTTAGCTTTGGGTAGGCAGGCAGGGTAGTTCGCGCTCCAGCCACGCTAGCCAGGGTCCCCCCCAGTCATTGTGTGTCGCTGCTGGGAATAGTAGTACACCGCTCGCTCAGCATTCTGTTTACTGCCACTCTGTGTACCTCGCTCAGCCACACTATATAGCATTCTGTTTACTGCCACTCTGTGTCTGCTGGGAATAGTAGTACACCGCTTGCACAGCCACACTATATAGCATTCTGTTTACTGCCACTCTGTGTACCTCGCTCAGCCACACTATATAGCATTCTGTTTACTGCCACTCTGTGTCTGCTGGGAATAGTGGTACACCGCTCGCTCAGCCACACTATATAGCATTCTGTTCACTGTTCTGTGTCTGCTTGGAATAGTGGTACACCGCTCGTTCAGCCACACTATATAGCATTCTGTGTACTGTTCTGTGTCTGCTGGGAACAGTAGTACACCGCTCGTTCAGCCACACTATATAGCATTCTGTGTACTGTTCTGTGTCTGCTGGGAACAGTAGTACACCGCTCGCTCAGCCACACTATATAGCATTCTGTTCACTGTTCTGTGTCTGCTGGGAATAGTGGTACACCGCTCGCTCAGCCACACTATATAGCATTCTGTTCACTGTTCTGTGTCTGCTGGGAATAGTGGTACACCGCTCGCTCAGCCACACTATATAGCATTCTGTTCACTGTTCTGTGTCTGCTGGGAATAGTGGTACACCGCTCGCTCAGCCACACTATATAGCATTCTGTTCACTGTTCTGTGTCTGCTGGGAATAGTGGTACACCGCTCGCTCAGCCACACTATATAGCATTCTGTTTACTGTTCTGTGTCTGCTGGGAATAGTGGTACACCGCTCGCTCAGCCACACTATATAGCATTCTGTTCACTGTTCTGTGTCTGCTGGGAATAGTGGTACACCGCTCGCTCAGCCACACTATATAGCATTCTGTTCACTGTTCTGTGTCTGCTGGGAACAGTAGTACACCGCTCGTTCAGCCACACTATATAGCATTCTGTGTACTGTTCTGTGTCTGCTGGGAACAGTAGTACACCGCTCGTTCAGCCACACTATATAGCATTCTGTGTACTGTTCTGTGTCTGCTGGGAACAGTAGTACACCGCTCGTTCAGCCACACTATATAGCATTCTGTTCACTGTTCTGTGTCTGCTGGGAATAGTGGTACACCGCTCGCTCAGCCACACTATATAGCATTCTGTTCACTGTTCTGTGTCTGCTGGGAATAGTGGTACACCGCTCACCCGTCACTGTATAGCATTGTGCTCTGTGTCGCTGCTGGGAATAGTGGTACTGTATAGCATTTCTGTACTGCCACTGTACTGCTGCCAGTCAGCGTGTACTGTAAGGATAAGTGAAATGAGGAAGAAATCCGGTGAAAGAGGGAGGGGCAAGGGAAGAGGTGTTTCCCCTGACGGTTCACGTACAGGCCACAGGGGAGCACCCAAGAAAACCCACTCAATACCACCCATGTTGTCCAGGACAACAACCCTCACAAATCCAAAAGAACAGGACCAGATAATTACTTGGATGACCTCTCAAGCGTCCAGCAGTGGGTTAAGCAGCACCAGCACATCACGCACGAGGTCCGAGTCCTCAGCCAGTTACAAGGAGCCAGTGGGCACAAAGCTGACACAACCGGCAGCGACACCACGCACACAACTGCCAGATAACCAGTCCGATGAATTACCTCAGGACACAATGGGGTATTCGCAGGAGCTATTCCCAGCCCAACAAACTTCCACCTTTCAAAGGTCAATGGAGGAACAGCCAGAAATGTTGTGCCTGGATTCACAACCGTTAACTGTGGGAAATGTACCGCGCACTGAAATACGAGGCGAGTCCGAAGAGGACTCGGAAACCCAAATCCCAGAGCAATTTGGGCAGGAGGGGTTGCAATTGCAGGAGGTCGGCCGACAAGATCTGGAAGACGACGTTGGAGTGTGCTGCGCAGAGGTTGTTGTGGGGAGCTCTACTCCACGGCGGTGGCCCACAATGACATATGACGAGTTTGAGGAGATGGAAGAGGAGGGTATGGACAATGTGGACAGAGACCCAGATTTTGTTTGTGAACGAGAACATCGCCGTCGTAGCAGCAGCACAGATGAGTCTGTTGAAGAACACACTGCTGCACGAGTTCGCCTTGTGCCACAAGGTAGGCGGCGCGCAATTTCAGGCACCACAAGCGTGGAAGTTCAAGTGAGAGGCAAAAGAGGAGCAAACAGAAATCGCCAGCAAGGAGGCAGGTGCTCCAAAGTCTGGGCTTTCTTTGAAGACTGCACTGAGGATGTTACCATGGCGATTTGCAAGGTGTGCAAGACCCGCCTGAGCAGGGGGAAAAATATTAACAACCTCTCCACCACCAGCATGAGCCGTCACATGCTATCCAAACATCCCACTCTTTGGGCAAACGCGTCAGGACAGGGTACCAGAAACAACACTGCCTCCCTTGGGTTCACCAGACCCGCCTCAGCAGCAGCAGTAGCCCAGCCATTGCGTGGTTCACAACATTCACAAACATCAGACGACGCTGACACTGTCACTTTCCGGAGTAGTGCTCTTGAGGTCTCCCAGTGTTCATCAAACACAACAACCAACAGCCCTTCCGTGTGCAGCGCTACGGTTCAGTTGTCTGTGTCGGAGATGTTTGAGCGCAAGAGGAAATTGCCAGCAAATGACCCCCGGGCCGTGGCAGTAACAGCCAGCATAGCCAAGCTTCTGGCCTGCGAAATGCTGCCATATCGATTGGTGGAGACAAACAGCTTCAAGGGCATGATGTCAGTGGCCATCCCACGTTACGTGGTTCCCAGCCGCTACCACTTTGCACGCTCTGCAGTGCCTGAGTTGCATGAGCACGTGGTCAGCAAAATAACCCGAAGCTTGAAGAATGCCGTTGCCTGCAAGGTTCACCTCACCACTGACACCTGGACGAGTGCGTTCGGCCAGGGTCGATACATCTCCCTTACCGCGCACTGGGTGAACCTTGTGGAGCCTGGCAGCGATTCCTCACCTGCTACGGCACGGGTGTTGCCCACGCCACAAACAGCTGCACCGCCGTCCCTCCCACTGGATAACAGCAGCACCTACCTCTCTGACTCCTTCTCCTCCAACGCATCTCAAAGCTGTACCTCATCCGGAAACGCTAACCCAGCAGCAGTAGGATCGTGGAAGCAGTGCAGCACAGCTGTTGGCATGCGTCAGCAAGCGTTGCTGAAGCTAATCTGCCTTGGGGATAAGCAGCACACAGGGGAGGAAATTTGGAGGGGAATAAAGGAACAGACGGATTTGTGGCTGGCACCGCTGGACCTGAAACCGGGCATGGTTGTGTGTGATAATGGGAGTAATCTCATTCGCGCTTTAAGGTTGGCTAAGCTGACACACATCCCTTGCCTGGCGCACGTGATGAACCTAGTAGTTCAGCGGTTCCTGAGGACATACCCAGGCGTGCCCGATCTGCTGTTGAAGGTGCGTCGAGTGTCCAAACATTGTAGAAATTCCAGTACTGCTTCGGGGGCACTCGCCAAGATGCAGGAGCGCTTCAATCTCCCCCACCATCGCTTGCTGTGTGATGTCCCTACGCGCTGGAATTCTACGCTGCACATGCTAGCCCGCTTTTGCGAGCAGAAGAGTGCAGTGGTCCAGTACATGACGGCGCAGTACCGAGGCGCATCCGGCCAGCTGCCAAGCTTCTGTGGATCCGATTGGGCCAACATGTTGGACCTCTGCCAAGTCCTCCAAAATTTTGAGCAATCCACGTTGCTTGTGAGCAGTGACAACTCTTCAGTCAGCATTACCATACCACTGCTGTGTTTACTGAAGAGGTCGATGTTAAAAATCAAGGAAACAGCTGTCATGATGCAACTGGGGGAATCTGAAGGAGAAAACGATCAGCGTGATGGTACCAACATCAGGCCATCCGCCTCAGGGA
Organism: Hyperolius riggenbachi; assembly: GCF_040937935.1. Lineage (NCBI taxonomy): Eukaryota > Metazoa > Chordata > Amphibia > Anura > Hyperoliidae > Hyperolius > Hyperolius riggenbachi. The sequence continues at coordinate 242,295,680 of NC_090654.1, forward strand.
ACGCTGGCCCCAGCAGCTATGACGAAGAAGAGGAGGAGGAACAGCTGGAGTTGGAGCAGGAATTTCATGCCACCACTGACGAGGGCCAGAGCGGTGCACGTTGGACTTCAACAATTCAACGCGAATGGTCAGCAGAAGCAGACCAGGAGGAAGGTGACGACTATGATGCATCACAACAACTATCACAACGCTCACAAGAGGATGATGAGGATTCTGGTAGGACTCTGGCACACATGGCTCAATTCATGCTAGACTGCATTGAACGTGACCCACGCATTGTGCGCATTCTGGACAACACCAATTACTGGGTTTATACCCTTCTGGATCCACGGTACAAACACAATGTTCCAAAACTGCTTGAAGAAAGAGTCAGACAGGTCAAAATGGAAGAATACCAGCAGGCCCTTGTGGAGACTTTAGAGAGGAGATTGACATCCTCCCCCTCCTCTAGCCAGTTGTACGCAGACAGACTGACTTCCGCAAACCCAGGACGACCAGGAGGGCAGCAAACAACGCAAGCCGCAGCTAGTACCCAAAAGGGAATGGTATCGGCAGTGTCCTTGGAGTGGGAAAATTTTCTGACACCCATGCAGCCGCAGCCCACTGAACAGCAAGCGTGCAGATCCACCTCCAACACCGATCGCCTGGAGAAGATGGTCAAGGACTACATGTCAGATGGCGTAGCTGTGTCGAACCATCCATCTGCACCCTTCAACTATTGGGTATCGAAGCTAGACACCTGGCACGAACTGGCAATGTACGCAATAGAGGTGCTGGCTTGCCCGGCAGCCAGCGTTATGTCGGAACGCTGTTTCAGTGCTGCCGGAGGCATCGTCACAGATCGGCGTATCCGCCTCTCTACAGACAATGCAGACCGTCTGACTCAAATTAAAATGAATCAATCCTGGATTGGAAATGACTACGCAACACTCCAGGACCCCAACCAAGTAACATGACCAATGAACATCTGGGATGGTGTTGCGTTTCCGGGCCCTGTTTATTGAACCTCTCATCTGTATTACATTTATGACTGCATGGCGGCAAAAAGCATTGCTGCTATATCCGCACGCTTTTTGTCCACATGCAAGGCCTGGGTTGTTGTGTCTCACAAAGCGTGGCCTTCTCCTCCTGCGCCTGCTCCTGTTCCATCACGTCTGCTGCTGCTGGGTTAGCGTTGCCGCGTGGTCCCTGTTTATTGAACCACTTATCTTTATTACATTTATGACTGCATGGCGGTACAAAGCATGCTATCCGCACGCTTCTTGCCCTCATGCAAGGCCTGGGTTGTTGTGTCTCACAAAGCGTGGCCTTCTCCTCCTGCGCCTCCTCCTGTTCCATCACGTCTGCTGCTGCTGGGTTAGCGTTGCCGCGTGGTCCCTGTTTATTGAACCACTTATCTTTATTACATTTATGACTGCATGGCCGTACAAAGCCTGCTATCCGCACGCTTCTTGCCCTCATGCAAGGCCTGGGTTGTTGTGTCTCACAAAGCGTGGCCTTCTCCTCCTGCGCCTGCTCCTGTTCCATCACGTCTGCTGCTGCTGGGTTAGCGTTGCCGCGTGGTCCCTGTTTATTGAACCACTTATCTTTATTACATTTATGACTGCATGGCGGTACAAAGCCTGCTATCCGCACGCTTCTTGCCCTCATGCAAGGCCTGGGTTGTTGTGTCTCACAAAGCGTGGCCTTCTCCTCCTGCGCCTGCTCCTGTTCCATCACGTCTGCTGCTGCTGGGTTAGCGTTGCCGCGTGGTCCCTGTTTATTGAACCACTTATCTTTATTACATTTATGACTGCATGGCGGTACAAAGCCTGCTATCCGCACGCTTCTTGCCCTCATGCAAGGCCGGGGTTGTTGTGTCTCACAAAGCGTGGCCTTCTTCTCCTCCTGCGCCACCCTCCTCCTGTTCCATCACGTGTGCTGCTGCTGGGTTAGCGTTACCGGTCCCTTTTCCTGGAACCTCTTATATGTATTACATTTATGACTGCATGCCGACAAAAAACATGTTACCTGTGCAAAGAAAACAGACATTTCCCGCATTTAAAAGACAGTTTTCCCTTTGAAACTTTAAAATCGATTTTCTCAAAAACTATAAGCTCTTTTTGCTAATTTTTTTTTCCTCTTGTACCCACTCCCAAGGTGCACATACCCTGCAAATTTGGGGTATGTAGCATGTAAGGAGGCTTTACAAACCACAAAAGTTCGGGTCCCCATTGACTTCCATTATGTTCGGAGTTCGGGTCGAACACCCGAACATCGCGGCCATGTTCGGCCTGTTCGGCCCGAACCCGAACATCTAGATGTTCGCCCAACACTAGTGAGCACTAATGAGCAAACATAACCAAAAATGTCATATTTGTGCACAGATCAGAATATTTGCAAACATTGGTGAGCACGAGAAAACACATTTTTGTACAGATAACAAATTTTACAAAAACATGTGGACTGCAAACAACTCAGTTTTTCCAAATGCATTTAAAGTCTATGGGCATGCCAAAACAGATTTTAACACAGCTGAGAATATGAGGAAACAATAACTGTCTGTCCAGAAAAAGTCACACTTTCTGATATTTCGGTGGCCTTTAGCTTTGATTTTGGCATGGACAGTTTTTTATTGATATTGTATGAAGGGAACAGAGGCTCCAAAAGAATAAAATCCATTAAAATGTTTTAAAATATTAATAAAGAGGAAGTAGTGGTGGACTTACCTCCTCAAGCAGACAAACAAACTGTTGATTTCAACAGTGAAAAGTTTTATTTATACACTCCAAGAAATTGTGCAACGCGTTTCACAGGCATAACCCCGCTTCATCAGGTAGTAAAAAACAGAGTATACATCAGCTGCAGATCAGTGTAACAGTAAGCGCCTCTGTCCACTACTACCTCCTCTTTATTTATGTTTTTAAACATTTTTAGTGCATTTTATTCTTTTGGTGCCTCTGTTTCCTTCATACAATATACCCCCCTTGGTGGAGGGGTGTTACCCCTTTCTTCTGATCTACAGAGAGCGACTTCTTAATCCTGAGTGGGGACAGCCCACCTGCTGTTACAGCGGTTACCTTTGTGGTGAGCCTGCTTTGTGAATATACTGCATATACTCTAAACATTTATCATTTGTTAAGATTTACTACACTATATTTGGCTCTCGGTGTCCTGTTTTTTACAGTTTTTTACTGAGCTTCTGCAAAGTCACAACATTTATTTCCATCCAGAGCTGTTGCATTCATTTTTTGACAAGATGAGAGATAATGGGAAAGTCAGACTGCTGTATACTGTAAATCTTTCTTTAGAACATCACAAAGATTTCATTGGGCTTAAGGTCTGGACTCTGTGGTGGGCAATCCATGTGTGCAAATGATGTCATCATGCTCCTCCTCTTTCAGGGAATTCGATAAATCCTGGCATTGTCATCTTGGAATATGCCCCTCCCATCAGGGAAGAAGACATCCACTGAATAACTTTTTAATTTAGTATATTCTGGTAGTCAGCTGACCTAATTATTTGGACATTTAAAGGGATTCCGAGCAGTGCAGAAACTATGAAAAGATGCATATCATTTTAAAGCTCTCTTTCTCCTCTTTCCAATGATATATAAACCGCCGCCCTACGCCTTTTAGTTTTCAATCGCAAAAATAGAGAAAACTAAAAGGCATAGGGCGACGATTTAGGTGTCGCCAGAAAGAGGAGAAAGAGAGCTTTAAAATGATATCCATCTTTCCATAGTTACATTGTATTACACAGGCCGACTTTTTCTGCTGAATGGAGCTGCTGACACTGGGGAAAGTGTCGTCCTGTGTAATACAAGTAACTATGGAAAGATGGATATCATTTTAAAGCTCTCTTTCCCCTCTTTCTGGCGACACCTAAATCGTCACCCTGCGCCTTTTAGTTTTCTCTATTTTCGCGATTGAAATCGCGGCCGCGGCAAATTCAATCGCGAAAATAGCGAAAACTAAAAGGCGTAGGGCGGCGGTTTATATATCATTGGAAAGAGGAGAAAGAGAGTTTTAAAATGATATGCATCTTTCCATAGTTTCTGCACTGTCCCTTTAAGTCATTAGCCATGCAGTTATCAACCGATGGGAGGCTCTTACCTATTTGTTTTGTTAAATACAGTTGGTGCCCCCTTTTTTTTTAACAAGCGGTGTATGTATCCTGATTTTTCACCAAATGCCTTGAAGTCAATGGGCAGTGCACTTAGACGGGCGCTGTTCCTGTGCAGTGGAGCGGTCCAAACAGGTTCAGCTATTTCCGCCAGAGCCGATCCGAAAGCCTCTACTGCACCTGAACTGGAGACGGGAAGGTAAAATATTTACATTGCCGATGTTTGGGGGATGCCAGCACTGGATCCCAGAGGGTGAAGATGATGGGGAAGCCTTATTAGGATCCAGAGGCTTTTTTTTTTTTTTTTTTACATTTTTCCTTTAATGGAAACAATTCTATTGTGCATTGCACCCACACATTTTATATGTCTGTCTCTCCTGTTCATGAAAATGTTCTCGATACATGATGAGCACAAATGAACTGACTTTATACTTTACTCACTGCTGCCTCTCTCTTCTCCTGCAATGTTTATTTTACACATGTTTACTCTAAGTCCTACCTTTGAATTCCCAGTGGGGAGGGGTTGCTGTTATTCCTTTTCAACGTTGTATCCTTTTCTATCACTTCAGAGATGAATTAACAGTGTTATCTAGGATTTTGTAGAAAGGAGATTGCAGCAGTGACCTATTTTAATGTCCTCTAATAGGAGGTGATTTTAATAAGACCAAACTTATTCACCTGCCACTTAGAGATTAAGAATACCAGGTTCTGTCTAAATCATTTCAGTATGAACCTCATATTATTGTTATTGTTTTACATACGTTTTTCTTATAGTATTATTTGTACTGTCAGCAAGGTGTACTTATTTTGTATTATTATAATGCACATTTTTGTTGCATTATTATTGCTGCTGTATCTATTATGGTTATTGTATGTGACTGTATGATGGTAGAAAAAAATAAAAAATAAAAAATAAACCCGTCTTAACCTCCCCACAACCTGACAACATGCAGTAAACACACAACGCATGATAAGAATGCTAAACCCTTGGCAGAGATTCGGTGTGTGAAAATGATGCGGATTTAAGAGATCAGAATCACTTTCACAGATAGGGAAATTAATGGGAATAATTATATAGCGCCTCTCCATTCCTGCGCTGATTAGAGGGATTTTTAAACCGTGCGTGTCAGTTTTTCTCCAGGGGAACTTACCATTCACCGGAATATCTAATTTTCTTTGTGCTTTGTTTAGAGCAAGTGTTCACATTTAAGTGGTCTCCTGAGTTATTTCCATGGGCAAAAAATTCAGTTGGAGTTTTTTTTTTCTTCTCCCCCCTCTCTCTTTTGTTCAGAATTACATTGAAATGCGAACATTGACTCGGTATCTCAGAGTGATGCGCACTGAATAGATTTTCAATACATTGATAGCTCCGCCACTTGTAGAGGCCGCACCTGCTTTATGGGGAAGCTGAGAAATGGAGAATAGACAACAGTATTTCAAGGGTGATGTTAGTGCAGCTTGTCGCATCTACTAGGGGTGCTCATTCAGATTCTACGAAAATGAAATTTCGGTAGCAGGAAAAAGGGGCGCAGGCAGGACGAGGGTGGACGAAAAGGGTGCCGCCATAGACTTTAATGCAATTATAGTTAATACGGCGAAAAAAGCAGAAAAAAGGGTGCCACGAAAAATATCGTTAACAACATTAGAACAGTACAGTTTTTGAAGCAGTTATCGTTTTAGAAGCTTGCAATGTTATAGTTTTTGTCATATTATTTTGTTTATATGTACAGATTTTACGTTATCAAAGATATTATCGTTTCTATGTGTAAAAGGGTGTTTCTGCAGAGGGAGTGGTTAGGGTTAGACAACACCAGGGAAAGTGGTTAGGGTTAGGCACCACCCAGGCGGCGGTTAGTTTTAGGCAACACCAGGGGGGTGGTTAGGGTTAGGCAAGAGCAGTGGGGTGGTTGGGGTTAGGCGCCACCAAGGGGAGTGGTTAGGGTTAGGCCTCACCCAGGCGGCGGTTAGTTTTAGGCAACACCAGGGGGGGGGGGGTTAGGCACCAGCAGTGGGGTGGTTGGGGTTAGGCGCCACCAGGGGATTGGTTAGTTTTAGGCACCACCAGGGGAGCGTTCTGTGTGAGAGACTGAGAGTAGGGTTGGGTTAAGCTGTATTGTTGAGTTACGTAACGATTTTTAACGTTAATATCGCTTCGTTATTATTTCCCGTCTTTTATTGCTATGATATTTATCATTAACCAAGCTTGACAACGATGTTTATCGTTATTATATTTTGTTAACATCCGGCGACATTTTCGTTATCAAGTCGGGCCCTTTTTTCACTGCGCACTTTTTTCATCACAAAGCAGTATTAGGGATGGTCAGAAATGTTGATTTCCGATTTCACAAATATTCCAATTTCCGCCAATGCCGATTACTGATTCCACAGATTTCCGTTTGGTTTCTGATTTCCGAGTAATGTTTTGGGGGGTCATTTTTTTGCATTTTCTGATTGGTCAAATACTTTCGAGTTGACTCTTCCTTCTCTGATTGGTCCAATACTTCTGAGTTCTGTGATTGGGCTAAAATTACCGAGTTGTGGTAATGCAGAAAACCGATTTTCGAGTTCGGATTTCCGATTAGGTTTTTTGGTCATTTTTTGCTTTCTCTGATTGGCTAAACACTTCCAAGTTGTTTCTGCAGTCTCTGGTTGGTCCATTGCCTTTGAGTTCTGTGATTGGGCTAAAATTACCGAATTTCGAAATCCGATTTCCGAGTTCCATTTTCCGATCCGAAATTTTAATTCTGCGAAATATGAATGAGCATCCCTAATCGCCATTTCTGAGCGGAACTCGGAAAACAGAAATTGGATTTCTGTGAAAATAACACATTAACGAAACTCGAAAATTTTAGCCCAATAACAGAACTTGAAAGCATTGGACCAATCAGAGAATGCAGAGTCAACTTAGAAGTATTGGCCAATCAGAAAATGTAAAAAAATGACAAAGAAAGACTCCTCAGAAATTGGAAAACATAAATTGGAAATCTGTGGAATCAGCAATCGGCATTGGCGGAAATCAGATTTTCCATGGAATCAGAAATCTGCATTTCCGACCATCCCCTAGTATCTACATCGAGTTGCTGTGAAGTTTGCATGCAATTTTGTTTTAATGATAAATGAAAGGGAGAGCATTCAGAGGGGGTAACTACAAATCAGGGAACACTATGGAAACATTTTAATGAGACTCCTGATTCTGGGGCAGGCCAGTTTCTAGGCTGTAAAGCTCCCAGGACGAGGGTGTATAAATGGTGCCCTCCCCCCATAGACTCAGGAACACTATTGCGATTCGGTAACCATAGGTGCCGCCAGTATTAGGTAGCCCCCAATTATAGCTAGCAAGAGGTTACCCCCAGTGATTGTTAGCCCCAATATTAGGTAGTTGGATGCATCCCCCAGTATAGGTAGCCACAAGAGCACCCAGTATTCGTTAGCCAGATAAATCCCCCCAGCATAAATAGCCACAGGGGGCCCCAATATTAGGTAGTCGGTTGCAGCCCCCCCCCCCCCCAGTATAGGTAGCCACAAGAGCACCCAGTATTCGTTAGCCAGATAAATCCCCCCAGCATAAATAGCCACAGGGGGGCCCCAATATTAGGTAGTCGGTTGCAGCCCCCCCCCCCCCAGAATAGGTAGCCACAAGAGCCCCCAGTATTCGTTAGCCAGATACATCCCCCCAGCATAAATAGCCACAGGGGGGCCCCAATATTAGGTAGTTGGATGCATCCCCCAGTATAGGTAGCCACAAGAGCACCCAGTATTCGTTAGCCAGATAAATCCCCCCAGCATAAATAGCCACAGGGGGCCCCAATATTAGGTAGTCGGTTGCAGCCCCCCCCCCCCAGAATAGGTAGCCACAAGAGCCCCCAGTATTCGTTAGCCAGATACATCCCCCCAGCATAAATAGCCACAGGGGGGCCCCAATATTAGGTAGTCGGTTGCAGCCTTCCCCCCCCCAGTATAGGTAGCCACAAGAGCCCCCAGTATTCGTTAGCCAGATACATCCCCCCAGCATAAATAGCCACAGGGGGGCCCCAATATTAGGTAGTCGGTTGCAGCCTTCCCCCCCCCCCAGTATAGGTACCCACAAGAGCCCCCAGTATTCGTTAGCCAGATACATCCCCCCAGCATAAATAGCCACAGGGGGGCCCCAATATTAGGTAGTCGGTTGCAGCCCCCCCAGTATAGGTAGCCACAAGAGCCCCCAGTATTAGATAGCCAGATGTAGCACCCCAGTATAAGATACTCTGCCAGTATAGATAGCCAGAGAGCCCACACCCCCAGTGTTGGTAGTATGCGACCATTAAGGAGGCCATACGATTCAATTTTTTGGGCGGGCTTTGACCAGAGAAATCAGATTTTTCTGCTTGATTGAATAATTTGATTAATCAAACCAATATACTATACACATCGATCTTTCAGAAAATTTTAAAAGAATGATTAAAAAAATTCAACATTCTTCCATCCTCTTCATTTTTAACGCATCCAATCAGATATTTATTGAAAATTAAAAAACAAAAAACAAACAAAAAAAAAAAAGATTATTTGCTCCAGCTCTAATAAAATTAAATAAAATGGGATGGGGGGCATGTTTGTAGAACATACAGGTCAGTTTGCACAGTAGGTACATGTGGGCCACACATGATGGGTGTAGAATGTACATGTGAGTTTGCACAGTAGGTACGTGAGGGCAGCACAAGATGGGTCTAGAACGTTCATGTCAGTTTGCACAGTAGGTAAGTGTAGGCCACACAAGATGGGTATAGAATGTATATATCAGTTTGCTTAGTAGGTATGTGAGGGCCACACAAGATGGGTATAGAATGTACATGTCAATTTGCACAGTAGGTACATGTGGACCACACGAGATGAGTATAGAACGTACATGTCAGTTTGCACAGTAGGTACGAGTGGGCCACACAAGATGGGTATAGAACGTGCATGTCATTTTGCACAGTAGGTAAGTGTGGGCCACACAGGATGGGTATAGAACGTACATGTCATTTTGCACAGTAGGTAAGTGTAGGCCACACAAGATGGGTACAGAATGTACATGTTAGTTTGCTTATTAGGTATGTGAGGGTAACACAAGATGGGTATAGAATGTACATGTCAGTTTATACAGTAGTTATGTGAGGGTAACACAAGATGGGTATAAAACGTACATGTCAGTGTATACAGTAGGTATGTGTGGGCCACACAAGATGGGTATAGACCGTACATGTCAGTTTGTTCAGTAGGTATGAGTAGGCCACACAAGATGGGTATAGAATGTACATGTCAGTTTGCTCAGTAGGTACGAGTAGGCCACACAAGATGGGTATAGAATGTACATGTCAGTTTGCTCAGTAGGTATCAGTGGGCCACACAAGATGGGTATAGAACATACATGTCAGTTTGCACAGTAGGTACGTGAGGGCCACACAAGATGGGTCTAGAATGTACATGTCAGTTTGCACAGTGGGTACGTGAGGGCCACACAAGATGGGTTTTGAATGTACATGTCAGTTTGCACAGTAGGTACGTGAGGGCCACACAAGATGGGTATAGAACATACATGTCAGTTTGCACAGTAGGTACATGAGGGCCACACAAGATGGGTATAGAACATACATGTCAGTTTGCACAGTAGGTAAGTGTAGGCCACACAAGATGGGTCTAGAATGTACATGTCAGTTTGCACAGTAGGTACGTGAGAGCCACACAAGATGGGTATAGAACGTACATGTCAGTTTGCACAGTAGGTAAGTGAGGGCCACACAAGATGAGTATAGAACGTACATGTCAGTTTGCACAGTAGGTAAGTGAGGGCCACACAAGATTAGTATAGAACGTACAGGTCAGTTTGCAAAGTCAGTACATGTGGGCCACACAAGATGAGTATAGAACGTACATGTCAGTTTGCACAGTAGGTACGTGTAGGCCACACAAAATGGGTCTAGAATGTACATGTCAGTTTGTACAGTAGGTACGTGTTGGCCACACAAAATGGGTCTAGAATGTACATGTCAGTTTGTACAGTAGGTACGTGTAGGCCACACAAGATGGGTATAGAATGTACATGTCAGTTTGTACAGTAGGTACGTGTAGGCCACACAAGATGGGTATAGAATGTACATGTCAGTTTGCAGCCCAGTCACTTCAGCGCAGGATGAGCTATATGATGGCTCACTCTGCTCCTGCTGAATTTCCGGTCGGTGTTAATTACTATTGTAGCAACTCGGAAGGTAAGTAATTCGGGTTCCAGCAATCACTGTTACCCCGAAATTATGGCTACGCAGGCTTCGCACTATAGCATTGTGTTTAAAGAAACGTTCAGTTTAGGCACTAAGTGGCATGCGAGGTGCGCCAAAAAGTCCTGCCTCGGGGTATAGAGCCCACACAGGATAGGTATAGAACAATAAACACTTTGAGTCCTCTTCCATTTCAACAGTTCACTGACCTTTTTTGATTTGATGCCTGTAATAGCTCATTAAGGTAACTTTGAGTTTATTGGCTCAGTGGTGCTTTAATACATACTTATCAACATGCCTTATTGTTTCGTAATATACATAAGACAGCACATTCCCTAATAGCTAAGCACCCTCCCTCTAATGGCAGCTGGTATTTGGCCATTTGCCTACCTGGCTTTCAAGGAACCTTTTTATTTTGTTATGCGCCATTAGTTGAACATCCATCGGCGCCAGGACCTATTCATAGCCTCCATTCCGAAAAGCTTGAAATGGAGGTTTATCGTATTTTAAATCCCTCCGTACATCAAGAAAAAAAATTTGAACTCGCGTTCATCCTTCTCGGAATATCCTCTTATTACCGATGTGACTTTCAAACTGCTGAACTAATACTTGATCGCATTAGTCTGTTTAAAAGCAGCCCCGAATATTATACGTATTGATTCCTGCTGGTGACTCATCGCGCGGCAAAGACGGATCTAACGTATCACCGAGCTTTAAACAAAAACAACTCGATGAACCGAATCTATACGGAGCTTCCCCCCCTTGTTATCAATAATTTCTTTATGGTCTGTAATCACATGAAGCCTTACCAGCACCGTAAAAGAGCAACAACATAACAAAGAGCTTTGCCGTGAGACATCCAATGTTAAACCATGCGCAAAATCATAAAGGGTATAACGATTTTTTTCTTGTTGAAATCGTAAAAACTTGGAGGATATTTGAGAGGGATTAACTAAAAGCAGAAAGTCTCTAGACAGAGATTAAACTTTGAAAAGCAAGTCTGCTTGATTAGTTGTATGACAAGTGGGGTTTGTATTGGATTTGGGAAATTTAAAAATGTATATGATGACCTATGCAGGGTTGTTTTTTTAATAAAAGAGGCATTAGGCCCGATCCAATTCATGTTTTCTCCTAGGTGATATATTTACATTATAAATAAAATGCTTTTTAAGCCACCAGCCAGCAAGAAAATACTGAGAATAATTTTGACAGTACTTTTAACCTACTTTTTGGTACTGTTTCAACTTCAGAGTGCAAAAGTTTTTTTAAACAGAAGATGAAAAATTATCTCCTAGCAGAAAACTTAGAATAAAAAGTTATTTGGATCAGACCCGTTGTAAATAAAGCTATTGTAAATTGTAAAACAAACAAAACAACAACAACAACAAAAACAGACACTTACCTAAGGATAGGGAAGGCTTTGGGTCCTAAAGAGCCTTCCCGTTCCTCTCATGGTCCCAGGACTGGATCTATGCACAGATCATCTGGGGTTGTGGTGAGGGCCGGATTTGTACTTTTTACCGCCCAAGGTCAACTATCAGCAGCTGCCCCATGACCAGCAGCATCCTAACACTCCTCCTCCCAACATGGCAGGGATTCGATTGTAGGCTCCTCTGAGGTCAGTTAGTGATTGACAGGCGGCTCAGAGATCACTGTAAGTGCCCATTCACTGCCCCTTCATCCCCTGAGTGCCAGATCCAGTTGTTTGAAGCCACGCAATGTTATGTGCAAACTCTTTGTAGCAAGACAAATGTTTGGCAGGCTAACTGCTACTGCCTCCATGCTGCCCCAGACTCCCCTTGCTTTCCTGGTGCCCTAGGCCATGGCCTATGTGGCCTTACCTGAAATCCGGCCATGGTTGTGGTATAGTGATGTAAAGGAGGCCACTAGTGATCCAATTTCTAGTGAAAAATCATTTTCGTGATCAGATAATTCTAATCGGAAGTGAAATTGTTCACTACACCATCAGCGAATCAGTCTTTGCTTCCTATCTATCACAACCAACAAGTAAATCCAAATTTTGGTTCGACAAAAATCCAATCAGAAGACTGTTTTTATAATCATCCGTAATTGACTGTGCCCATCAACAGACATTATTTACAACCAATCCAATCAGAATTTCTGATCGATCAAATGATTTTTCGCTAGAATTGGATGGTGGCCACTAATGGCCCAAGCTTTTTCATCCAATCTTACCAAATCTATGTAGTAGAAGCATAAATTGAGTGAATATATTGAATGTATACTTTAGGCAGTTCCTTGTATTACATAGAAATGGTAATATTGGACGAAAAAGATTGACTCATTAATGGCCACCTTAAGGCCCATATTTACTGTGCACTTGGAGAACCTAGGAGAGAAGTAGAAAGTGTATTGTTGGGGGGCAGGTTATAAAGAAGGGGGAGGGGAGAGGAGCGGCCTGCTGTCTAGCAGTTTTTCACCAAAGGGTACAAAATTACTTGAAAAAAAAATAGTGGGTTTATCAAGTCAGGTTGCAGAAAAACTGAAGCAAAAGTAGAGCACTTGTTCAGAGCAACCATTTCAGTTGCTTACTTAGATTTCAGATTTCATTTACTGACTGAAACATAGTTACTCACTCCTTGAAGTTCTGGTTCACCATGAGCTTGCTGGACAATCTATAATTCTGGGTGTTTCAAGTCCTACAACATAGAGTCACATTAATCAATGCCATGCACTGCTGAAGACCAAACAGTCTGAAACAGTTTGTATGCATGTTTGATTATTGTGGCTCTGTACAATTAAAAAGCTGACACATCAATGCATTCCAGGTTCTGTAGGTGTGTTTAGCTTACCGGGATAACAAAGGATAATTTACATATTCAGCAGTGATGCATTGTGGGAGACATCATATGCTCACTCCAATCTGAATAATCACAAATATCTTCTGTTTTAAGAAGGCACACTTTAGTTTTGCATAACATTTTAGTTAGAAGGCTTTTTGGTCCTTTGTAGCCCCTTACACACTCCTAGGAGTTCTGGTTCACCATGAGCTTGCTGGGTAATCTGTAACTCTAATCACAAGTGAAAGCCAAGTGAAAGCCTGATTTAAAGCAGAGTTCTTGTGGGGTCAAGACAATAGACAAACAGGAAGAAAGCCAGAGCAGGTCTAGAAACCTGTCCAGATGGCCAACACTTGTAAAGGGTGCTGGGTCAGCAGACTACCACGGTTAATGGCAGGCAGACAGGCGGGTCAAGAACAGGAGAAAGGTCAGCTATTTAATATCAATGTTGTAAATAGTGAGGAACATATCTGTCCAGACACACTACTGAGCTCGGGAGACAAGAAAGCAGCAATGATTTCTATTGAACATCCACCAATTCAATTCCCCAGTTTAGAGAGAAGAGAACAGACGGCTATTCCTGATTTCTGGTCAGTTTGTACATTAGGATAATTGCATAAACAGAGGTACCAGATGAGGATAAAACAATTTAAAACAGTTAAAATGGAGGGTAGTGGTGGACTTACCTCCTCAAAACAGACTTGAACAGTCCAAGTTCACTGCAGGGTTGCCAAATCATCCCTTTAAATACTGACACATCTAAGATATGCAGGTTCAGGGTCTTCTTATACATAATCAGTATATAAACTGTATCTACCTAGCCACAAGACCTGTATAATTCATATGTTTTAGTACTTAAAGGGGTTCTGTGGAGTGCTGAAAAAAACAAAAACTGACACTTACCTAGGGCTTCTATCAGCCCCCTTTAGCTGTCATTTTCCGCGCCGTCCTCCTCCGATCACTCGTTCCCTGCTACCGGTCCCGGTCTAATTACGCATCTAACGCGTCTGCAGCTGCGCGCCGTGCGGGTGCTTGCTCCTGCTTGCATCTTCAGGAGCTTACTGCACAGGCGCAGTACAAGAAAACCTCGTGCTGCGCCTTTGCAGTAAGCTCCCGGAGACGCGAGCGGGAGCACGCACTATTCGTCTTGTTAGACCAGGGGTGCTCAATAGGTCGATCGCGATCTACCGGTAGATCGCGACCGCCTATTTGGTAGATCGCGGCCTCTTGGCCGCGTCTTGTTAAATATAGCCGCGCGTGTTCTCTGTGTCGTGCTGCGGCTGTCAGAATCTGCTTCCGAGCGAAGCAGCGCTGATGGGAGAGGCGCGGCTAAACAGAGAGGCGTGGCTGGAGGGGGAGAGGAGCCAATTGAGCAGCGCTGATGGGAGAGGCGTGGCTGGAGGGGGAGAGGAGCCAATTGAGCAGCGCTGATGGGAGAGGCGTGGCTGGAGGGGAAGAGGAGCCAATTGAGCAGCGCTGATGGGAGAGGCGTGGCTGGAGGGGGAGAGGAGCCAATTGTGAGCGTCTTCTCTCCCTCCTCTGTGATGGTCAAGCGTTGTGGCCACGGCTCCCCCTTGTCCCGCGGGCTTCTACCACCGCATTCATCTTTGGAAGGACTGGACTGGAGACTGGAGAGCGGAGGAATTGCATTGCTGCCAAGGTGGGGAAGAGAATTATGGTGCTGGTGGGTCGGGTCGGGTCACGCTGCAGGTCGGGGCCAATTAGTTTACTGTGGGGCTGCAGGGGGAAGGGGATTTAGTTATTATTCATAGAAGCCATGCGGGGGGAGGGGAGGGAGGGCTGGGGGTGGCAGGGGGTTTAACTGAGCTTAATGTGGGCACCCCTAGTTGAGGGAAGGATAGCTGCCAAATATGCTGGGGTGGGGAGGGCGGTTAATGTCACTGTGTGGGGGTACATTTGTGGGGAAATCTGCCAATGAGATTGTATTTGTGGGGAAATCTGCCAATGAGATTGCACTTGTGGGGAAATCTGCCAATGAGATTGCACTTGTTGGGAAATCTGCCAATGAGATTGCATTTGTGGGGAAATCATCTGCCAATGAGATTGCATTTGTGGGGAAATCATCTGCCAATGAGATTGCATTTGTGGGGAAATCATCTGCCAATGGGATTGCCTGTGTGGGGAAATCATCTGACAATGAGATTGCCTGTGTGGGAAAATCATCTGCCAATGAGATTGCCTGTGTGGGAAAATCATCTGCCAATGAGATTGCCTGTGTGGGGAAATCCTCCGCCAATGAGATTGCCTGTGTGGGGAAATCCTCTGCCAATGAGATTGCCTGTGTGGGAAAATCATCTGCCAATGAGATTGCCTGTGTGGGGAAATCCTCCGCCAATGAGATTGCCTGTGTGGGGAAATCCTCCGCCAATGAGATTGCCTGTGTGGGGAAATCCTCCGCCAATGAGATTGCCTGTGTGGGGAAATCCTCCGCCAATGAGATTGCCTGTGTGGGGAAATCCTCCGCCAATGAGATTGCCTGTGTGGGGAAATCCTCCACCAATGAGATTGCCTGTGTGGGGAAATCCTCCGCCAATGAGATTGCCTGTGTGGGGAAATCTTCTGCCAATGAGATTGCATTTTGTGGTCGGCCCATGCTAAACTTAGCATTTATAATGTTGTTATATGACTATACAAGACTTGTATAGTAATATACCAGCATTATTAATGCTAAGCTCAGTATTTGAAATGTTGGTAGATCTCCTGGCCTCGGCGAATTTTAAAGTAGCTCGCGAGCCGAAAAAGTGTGGGCACCCCTGTGTTAGACGAATAATTGACCAGTGCCGGCGGCTGGGAACGTGTGATCGGAGGAGGATGGTGCAGGACATGACAGCTATAGGGGGCTGATCCCAGGTAACTGTCAGTTTTTGTTTATTTCAGCACTCCCCAGAACCCTTTTAAAGGGATGAGTTGGCAACACTGATTCGCTATAATGAAATTCTTTAATCAAATAACTCCCAAAAAGTGCAACATGTTTCATGGGATACAACCTGCTTCATCTCCACAGAATATGTTGGTGCTTCATAAATCAATAATAATACTAACAATTACATACAATAATAGACTGTTTGATTTCCATAAGCCAGTTTGATAGCAGTAGAGTGCCACTTTAATCGTCCTTGCTTCTTTTCCTCCAGTAATTGAACAATAGCGGTGGCTGGCTCTGTTGGCTGTGTCTTGGTGACCTATCCTTGCCTTGCACAGTAGCTTTGCTCGCAACTCTGTCCTTGAGCTCAGCATAAAAGTCTTGCGGTGACATTACCAATTAACAGAATGCTCCTCACTTCAGTGACAGCTGAGCCAGAGATCCAGGGTCCGCATTATACTACAGAACATTTATGAGCTGTAATTAAACAGTACATGGTACTAGGACACCGCCACTGCTATGTTTTTTTTTGTAAAGGGAATAAAGTTAATGGCCCAGGGCATTAGCTTTTATATTTTATATCATTTGGTGCTGGTGGATGACTAATTTAGTGAGTGTTAGTCTAATTTCTCCGGCCACCCAGATCTTGAAATTAATGATGGAAAGGTAAGAAAGAAAGTGTTTAAAGGTAAACGTGAACCTAGTAAAATTATTTAAAATAAACACATGACGTACCTGCAAATTAATATTACATACTAACCTCACCGTCAGTTCCTCTCAGAAGCTCACCATTTTCTTCTTACAGTGATCCCTTCCAGTTCTGACAAGATTTTGTCAGAACTGAAATATATCAGTTATATCAGTTGCTGGCAGCTATAACTGAAAGGACAACTGGTGTGCAGCTGCCCGGACCAATGCGGAAGAAGAGGGAGGCCACGCAGGTGGGGGACCCAGAGCTGTACCGGCCGTTGTGTACATCTATGTCAGAAGACGTCACTCATGCCGGAGACGAAGAGAGGCGCTTAAGAAGATGCCGGTGGAGAAGAGGGATACATAAACAAGCCAGAGTGAGGTGGGAAGAGCATGGAGGCAGAATCAGGTGAGAGCAGAACTGATAGGTGCCGTTACTGTAGTGTAGCTTAGTTGTAAGGGCAGGAGGGGGTTAGTGTACTCTAGAGTGTAGTGTAGTGCAGTGCAGTGTAGTGTAGTGTATAGTGTAGTGTATAGTCTAGTGCAGAGATCCCCAAACTTTTTCGGTCAAGGGCCGGGTCAACTTATTTCAGACTGCCAGGGGGGGGGGGGGGGGGGGCATTTATAAAATGATGCTGAAAAACATTGAATCTAGGTATTGCTTCCCCCCAGTCATGCCTGGAGGAGAACAGTCAACAGCAGCCATTCAGTCATTCGTGCCGAAAAGCATCTTTGTGCACCAGACAGTGAAGCATACACAGGTGACCATTTGGACAGCATTTATTTTCACCTGAGGCAGAATTGGATTGGAAGCCAGCGAATGACTGCTCGCTGGCTTCTATAGTATGTGGATGGGTGGTGTGCCAGAACTGCTATTCTATATGTGGGCAACCGGTATTTAAAAGGTACAGTGGGCCACATCTATAATTTATAGATTTTGTGTTTGGGGGGCCAGCGCAAAAGCCTCAGCGGGCCGCATTCGTCCTGCGGGCCAGGCCTTAGTTTGAGGACCACTGGTCTAGTGTGTAGTGTAGTGATAGGGTGCAGCAGGGGTTAGTACAGTGTAGCTTTTGACAATTTGGGGGGTAAAAGTTCCATAAGACGCCCCTGCACCATAGATGCACCAGGTTTATTTATCTTTTTTTCCCTGATTTTTGTCCTCAAAACCTAGGTGCGTCTTATGGTCTGAAAAATACGGTATATTATGTTGTTCTTTTTTTATCAACTACTATTGTAACCACTTCCCCATGTCGGCAATGGCGCTAAGCTTGTCACTAACGAAGAAAGTGCTTTGTTTAACTGTCTGAATGCTGTTTTTTTCTGGTAGTAGTTTTTTTTGCTGTAGAGAATCTTTTAGAGTAAAGAAGAAATGCTGAGTTTCATACCACTTTAAGTAAGGAAAGGGATTCCTCTGGATCTGAATTGAAGCTTCCCTTGCAGTCCCCTGTCGCCAAGTGCAGACCCTCCAAAGATTACTGACAAAAAAATTGCTGCCCACAGACGCCCCTTGCTTTCCTGGTGCCCTAGGCCATGGCCTATGGGGCCTTGCCTGATATCCGGCCATGGTTGTGGTGTAGTGATGTAAAGGAGGCCACTAGCGATCCAATTTCTAGCGTTTCTCTTCACGCGTGAGTGTGGTCATACTGTGCATGTGCAAATATGGCAGGGCCCAGTAAGCCAGATTACTGTGCAGGTATGGCCGCCCGAGTGCCAGAAGAGGAGGGTTCTCTTTAAGAGGGATTCCCAAACTTTTTCATATGACTGATGTTGTTCCTGTTGTTCCTGTTTAAAAAAAAAGGAGCAACGCATGCATTGGGTGCATACCCATACCCACGTGGTAAGTGGAGGAGGGGTGTGGACAATGGGGTCTGCGGGGGATCGGTGTCACTGGGGGCAGGGATGGATTTAGGCCAAAGCCAACTAGGCCATGGCCACAGGAGCAAGGGCACCAAAGCAGCAGGCTAAACTGGTGCAGCATTTGCAAGCTTGCAAATGCTGCAATGTAGGGAGATCAGGCTAGTGCTTGACTGCGGTACTCTCCTACTAGCCACCTGTGCAGCAGCCACCTTGCTCTTTGTGCATGTTTACATTGTGGCCGGCGGCTATGGACTTGGGCGGCATTGAAGACGGAAAGGAAGAGGAAGCTTCTGCACTGGAGACGAGCGGAGAAATGAGTGACACTGATGGCTGCTGCTGTGTGAAGGTGAGCTGGCTACCTATACTGAAAGAGGGGTGGGGGTGGGAAAAGGAAGGATTAAGGGAGTCATCTGGCTACCTATACTAGAGGGAAAGAAGGGAGGGGTAATCTGGCTACCTATACTGGGGGGGGGGGAGTCATCAGGCTACCTATACTGGGGGGGGGGGGGGAGTCATCAGGCTACCTATACTGGGGGGGGGGAGTCATCAGGCTACCTATACTGGGGGGTGTCATCAGGCTACCTATACTGGTGGGGTAGGAGTCGTCAGGCTACCTATACTAGAGGGAAGGGAGGAGGGGCATCCGGCTATCTATACTGGAGGCAAGGGGGGAAGGGTCATCTCGCTACCTATACTGAAGAGGGGCAGCTGATGACAGTGGCCTTGGGTGGTAAAAAGTACAAATCCAGCCCTGACTGGGGGTGAGTAGGTCCTTCTGGCGATCGCCCACGGTTAAGGGTCGGGGAGGGGCTGTCATACACATGCCTGATTATTGGCTGAGACGGTCGTTATCAGCCGCCTGAGCCGACTTAAGTCAGGCGTGCGTATGAGGTTTTACACGTGCTGTCAGAACAATGTAAAACGTAACATCCTTGCGTGAATGCCACCCCTTGTCATTAAGGTGCAGGTAACAGGTACTGATATAAGGATAATTTATTATTCTCTACACAAGCCTACTGAATGTATTGGTGGTGTAAACATCAGCAATAATCAGTGTATTTATTGGAATATAACACATTACCATGTAAATGTATTCAGTCTGCATTAGTACTGAGTTTGGTAATCTGTCATTGGAAAACAACTTACAAAAAAGTCACTCAAAAACTTGAGCTGCTTCATTTGAGAAGTGAGATTAAATTTGCATATTTTAGACATTCGTTTTTGTTAATAAGGTTCTCATTCTCAGCAACAGAAACAGCCTGCTTGCCTCTAATGGGAGAAAGGGTTAATAGATGTAATTTATGCCTCTGCCAACTAATCAGTCAACAGTTTATGGTCTTGATGTGTACAAAGCAGTGTAGGACATCGCCTTCTTAAAGTGTACCTGTTATGTAAGAGAACAACACAGGATGCCTTAAAGGAAACCTGACGAAATCTAGCTTAGCATTTATACTTACCTGCGGCTTTTTTCAGCCCCCTGAAAGAGACCCCGAGCAGTACACTAAAATGGCCAAATGAAGTTGGGGGTTCCTCCAGCCCCTCATAGTCGGTGAGGTCCCTCGGTGTCCACCGAGCTCCCACCGTTCTTCCATCATGCGTTAGAGTGGCGACTTCAGCCAAGTCGTTTGCAACTGCGTATACATGGCTGCTCCACGTACCCGTCTTGCTCGCACGCCCGTCGGTGTGAGCGTTCTGTGCACGTACGGGTTCATTCTTTCAGGAACCTAGCACAGAATGCTCACGCCAATGGGTGCGCGAGTGAGATGGGTATGCGGAGCTGCTGCTTGAGTTCGACTGAAGTCGCCACTCTAACGGAGCTGCTTGGGGGAGAACGGAGGCATCCTGGAGGGACCTCACAGTCTAGCAGGGGCTGGAGGAAGCCCCAAGGTAAGTTCATTTGGCCATTTTAGATCACCGCTCAGGGTCCCTGGGCTGCAAAGGGCTAACAGTCTGAGCAAATGATTGGGTGGGTTTTAGAGTAGTGTTGGTGTTTGCATTCGGCAATGTGACATTGGGAACCCAAACGCATTAAGCACTATTTCAGCCCGGAACAGCAAGACGGTTGTGTTTCATTACAGAGAACCCGAGGCTAGCAGAATGGTAAAATAAAACTTACTAGCTGCACAGGACCGGCTCCCGACTCCCCGAGATGATTTGGCACCGCTTTCCGCTGCTCTCTGTGGCCAAGAAGTACTTCCCGAGGCACGGCACAGTCCTGATAGGAGACTCCTGATAGGAAACTCAGGCAGGCAGCGGAGTGAGCTTAGCTAGGATGCCCCTTCACTCATTATGCTATTGACAAGCTGCATGCTGGTAGATTTGGGGGATGAGATATAGCAGAGGCTAGGGGGTATAGACAGCGGCGCCAGAAGGACACAGAGGCATGTCATTAAAGAGAAACCGTAACAAAGAGTTGAACTTCATCCCATTCAGTAGCTGATAACCCCTTTCTTATGAGGAATCTTTTCCTTTTCACAAACGGATCATCAGGGGGCTCTGTATGGCTGAAATTGTGGTGAAACCCCTGCCACAGTGTGATGTCAGGACTATGGTTCTGACATCACACTGTGGGAGCCTTGTTGCATAGTGGGAAATAACATCTGTTTACAGCTGTTTCCAACTGCCAAAAAAGCAAGCAGCATCTCCTTCCACTGACATCACCCACCAGCAGACAAAATGTGATAAATGTCAATGTCAGAATGTGAATCAGGGAGAGGAAAGATTTTACAATGGGCAAACACTGACTAAATCATTTATACATCATTATTGTAAAAATGAAGCACTTTTTTATTACATTATTTTCACTAGAGTTCCTCTTTAAGCAGATAACATCCCATTGTGTCCCATTAGATATATATAATCTGCCTCAGGTATCCCTTAAAACTATGAATGATACTTCCAGTGGCAGACAAAAACAACAGTGAGCCCCTGTGCAGAATAAATGTATGGAGCCCCATGCGAGTGGGCGTGGCCATAACAGATCATGTGCGGATCCAAATAATGTCGATAGGTAGGGGGTTGTTGAGGAAGAGATAGCCACATGGGAAGGCGGTGTAAAACACAGAAAAACACATAAAATAACCTAGAGGATGATCCAGCCCTGACTGTGGTGCTGCTGCATGGGTCCTAGAGGACATGGGGCCCCTGGTTGGCTGCACGGGCCTCTGTCCGCCTCTGAAGACTTTCTCCTTCCAGTTAAAGGGAGTTATGTGTCCCCTGAGGCCTGAGCAAACAGTTAGGCTGGGTTCACATATGACATAGTGTGAAAAGTTGCGTTTTATGTCAAGTTTATGTTAAAGGGTAACTAAAGTAAGAGTTATACGGAGGCTGCCATATTTATTTCCTTTTAATCAATACCTGTTGCCTGGCAGCCCCGCTGGTCTATTTCTCTGCAGTAGTATCTGAATAACACCAGAAACAAGCATGCAGCTAGTCTTGTCAGATCTGACTTTAAAGTCTGAAACACCTGATCTGCTGCATGCTTGTTCAGGGGCTATGGATAATAGTATTAGAGGCAGAGGATCAGGAGGGCTGCCAGGAAACTGGTATTGCTTAAAAGGAAATAAACATGGCAGCCTCCATATATATCTTCAGTTCCCCTTCAATGTTGTGTGTGTTTTTTGTGCGTTTTTACTGTGTTTTTTGTGTGTTTACGATGCATTTTTCAAGCGTTTTAATACGTTTTCCATGCGTTTTTACATTTCCATTTAGGCAAATCACTAGGAGAACAACAGGGAGCATAAATACAGCAAAATATTATTTTTTGAAAAAAAAAAATAGGCATATAAAAACACATGGAAAACGCATGAAAAAGGCATACCATTGCGTTCCCATTGACTTTCATTATATGCGTTTTGGTAGCGTTATGCAGCAAAACCAGCGTTATTAAAAATGCAGGTTTGAAAACGCATATGCGTTTTATTTGCGGTTTTTCCTGCGGCCCATAGACTTCTATTATATAATCTGCAAAAATGCAGCGTTTTATGCAACGCTAGCATTTCTACTATATGTGCACCCAGCCTCAAGGTGTGATAGAGGGCACTCTTAAGCATTTCTGCCCTTGGCCCTTTGCCTTTATTATCAGATTTTATTTCTTTTTTATTTTTTAGCTAATGTTAGACCAACCGAGTAAAAAATAAAAATAAATAAAAGACATAAACAAAAAAAACAAAATAAAAAATGCTTGCAGACATTTTTCAGTTGGGTGCAGCCGTCTAATATACTCAATATACAATGAAATGTTGATTTTCCCTTTAAAGCGAGTCTTGTGCCTTTGAATCCATTTAACGGTAAGTGCTTCCTGTAACATCCCCTCATTTTCTCCGGCATCCAGCGCTGCATTACATTACTCCGCACACAGCACAATGGATTTTAAATGAGGCAGTTTAAACACTAGAGACTTTATTTAAAACTACAGAAAGATTGGGCCCAAGATATATATATTTTTGTGAGAATCTAAACCTTTTTTTTTTTCTTTTTTCTTCTTAATTTCCTTTGACGGTAACAGCTCTGCAGTGTCATTCCATATAATTAGTTTTCCATTAACTCAGGAAACAGTTTGTGAACGTAACTGAACAGGTTGTAATGTGAATGTTTCAATAATACATCTCTTGGCTTGTGATAATAAGGGGCACAGCTGTACTGTATGTGGACATCATCATGCAGCACAATGCAGCAATTACTCCAAAATAACATTCAGACAGCAGAAAGGTGATAAGGGCAAATAAGGTCAGTTTTCATAAAAATAAATAAAAATAAAAAACTTTATCTTTGCCAGGACTAATCTACTATTTGTATGGGGCTTTGGGAAGGAAGAAAAAAGCTTTGTACACATGATAGCATGGGCGGCGCTAAACTGGGGCATGCTGGGGCACTGCCCTCCCCCCTGAGAGTACCACGCAGAACAGTAACATACAGTTAACTGTTTCCAGGCTCCAGCAGCATATAGTGAAAAGGATAGGGTCTGAAAAAAGTTTATGAAGGTGTTACGTAAACCAAGATTCTTATCTATTTGCCATAAATACCTCACAATCCTTGCAAGATCCCTTGAAATTTAAGCGGTATCAAACCTTGACATAATATTCAATAAAAACATGTTTTCCTACTTTTTATTTGCCATACGGTTATCATATTTGCATTTGTGCACAAGTATTATTATTCATTTAGACATTATACGTTCCCAAAAGTACAGTTTTTTGCTTTGTGAGCTGACTTCGCATTTTATTAAAAACTGGCTTTATTCATTATGTATTGAATTCGGAAAGGCTTTGAGTCTCTGTCTGTGTCCAGGAGCTTCTCCACAGTCAGGGAATGTGTCACATTCCTCACTTGATACAATTAAGTAAACACAAGATAACATAATCTACACTTCAGATGCGCCCACATTTCTCTGCACTGAACTTTCCAGCCCTGTGTGTACCCTTTGAATGCTGGTCTAGTAAAAAAAAATGCTGGTTGTATATAATATGCTGTAAATATGTTTTTTTTTACAGCAAATAAGAAATGTTGGGTTTTATTGTATCTGGATGATATTTATATTTGCAAAAAAAATCTCTCCACCTCCTTCTGATTTTATGTTCTTACATTGTCAGTCAACAGGAAAAGAGTCTGAAGAAGGCTCACCAGCTGAAAGCTTACTGTTTTTCTTTTAAAATTCTTTTAAATTAGCCAATATGCCCACTATATATCAGGCACCGCGGACACCCTAATGCCAATATTTTAGGCACCTATGGCACCTCCAGGCCCTGACGCAGTGTAATGCATATACCCCCTAAACTAATTTTACAGAAAGACTTGGACGCTGAGTCTCTATTAATCTGTGGCATTGGATGTAGCAAAACTATGGCAGTCTAAGAGAGTAGAAATCCAAGCAGTGAATACAAGAGGGTCTGTGCTAGAGAGAAAAACAACATAGAGAATGTAATCTATGTATGTAAATAGTCTCTGTTTCATCTTGCGACAGAGCCAGCCTCTGAATGGTTAACCAGGAATTGGAGTATAGTGCATTTCCTCTGCCAGCGTGTTTATTTCATGCTTTGTTCCTCTGCCCGTGTGACTGACAAGTCAGTTTGCCAATAGCACAATGTCATAATCAAAATGTCTTCCAAGAGCTGCAGAAAGCCATATTTAAAATAATGCAGTTGTCAATCAGTTCTTTATGTTTGCATGTCACTTACTCCGAGGTTACGGTGTTCTGAACACAGCTGTGGTTTCAGAACTGTGCTCTGACATTATATTCCACCATGAGAAATGATGTATTTTATATATAGTGTACCTTGTGTGCTGTGATTTATACTTTACTGTATGATTGCCATTAACGTGAGACAAAAGTTGTGCTACACAGCAGTGGCGTAGCTAAGGAGCTGTGGGCCCTGATGCAAGTTTTACAATGAGACCCCCAAACACTCTATACATAACAATTGATACTGTGCACCAAAACCGCCAATGGCAACTACAGTGTCAGAGGTGCAAGAAGGGGATGGGGAACAGCTAGTTAATAATTACTACTATTCAAAGTATCTATAGACGTTATTATTATGAGCACAGGACCAATAGAGAGCTAATACTATAGTTGAGGAAGGGCCCTTCGCCCAAGGGCCCCGATGCGGTTTCTACCTCTGCACCCTCTATTGCTACGCCCCTGCTACACAGGTGTCTAAAAAATATAGGCTAAATAGTACTGTACACAAGCCAATGTTCTGTATTAGTAAACTTCCAAAAGTAGCAGAGACTTCAGCTCCGGGAATGGGTGCAACAATAACCCCTGTGACTCCTGCCATCGCAGAGGGGCCCTGAGGCTTTGGAGGCCCCTTCTCCTCCCTCTCCCCAACCTCCCCGTTCACTCACAAAAAACATCCTGCTACCTCCTCCTGCCATGCAGAGTAACAAGTAGCGGGAGCATCAGTTTTTCCTGCTTTCAGACCTGCTTCACAGTGGAAAACTCTCAGCTGCCATTTGCTAGCTCCCGATCACATGACCCGCATGGGGATCTGGGACCAAGGGGGCCCTATGCTATAATTTTTGCAGGTGGGCCCTATTAAGTCTAGTTATGCTGGGGTCCAGGAATGAGGGACCACATGTTTGGAAAACTTGGAGTCCAGGAAACCCGGGCCCCTTGGGAACTCAGAGAAAGCCCTCCCATGCCAAAAAATCCCACTGTGCTAGCCACAGTAGGATGAGGGATCCTTTTTATGACTTTGACAGTGTTCCCTTGAGGCCCCTTGCGCATTTGAGTTGTGCCACGGTACACTTCGCCACTGCTAGAGCCATGCAAGTCTATGGAGACTTGCACACAATGCGATGCGGTTTGCCAGAAGTAGCAAAATCGCTGCAGTCCCGATGCATGATCTGTGCCTACCCCTTGGATTATGCAGTGCAAGTCAATGGTCGATACAGGCAGCGTGCGCAATGGGAACGCAGTGCGATGCTGCACACATGCGGAGACCGACAGGAATCTCAGTGACGTACTTCCTGCCCAGCAGGGAATACATCACTAGCCAGGGCCTACGCATATGACCCTGTCGCCTTACCGTGGTGCAGGGTGATATGAAGACTACTGTGCACATCTCCAAAACAGCTGCCCACGAGCCGTTTCAGAGACCACAAAGATCACAAAAGTGTGACGATGAGAAGGCCAAGCTGACAAACAGGCTTTTCTCTCCATTTGACCCGGTAAAAAATGTGGCTACCCCCTGCAATGTGCAAATTGCTAAATGTATGTAGGGTTCTTATCGGGACACTTGTCTAGATCCAGTGTCGGACTGAGAGGTGGGAAAGCTGAGGAAATACACCTGCTGGCCAAGCAGCAGTAACTCTGTGTTATAACTCTTAATAGAAACCTGCAGCAAGTCTTCACTGTGAGCAGCAACACCTGATTACTGGGCCAGTAAAAAAGGGCGAACATGGCTAGTGGACAAAAAGGGCGTCGCAATGATTAAAAATCGAAAATTGGAATTGCATGTGAAAATCGATTACAAATCGAAATCGGAATCACAGGTAGGGCTTGATTCACTACACCGTGATAACTGATATCACGGCCGTTTTCGCGCACATTTTCGCATTTGTATGCGATTGCAAATTATCACGGGTAAGTGTGATTTTTTGCGTGAAAATTCACGATTCTGCGCGATAATTTGTGATCGCGCGCAAACGTGAAAATGTGCGCGAAATCGCCCGTGATATGAGTTATCACGGTTTAGTGAATCAAGCCCATAGTGTGCAAGATGCCTTACACTGTTAATGGTAGGGTTCTCAAACTTTGCACCGTTGGTCATTGGGTGACTGGGATTAATATTCAGAAAAGTGGGTGGAGCCTACAAAAGCCAATCAAAATTCACCTATTGATTTTCAAGGGGAATGTTTAATTGCTGCCATTTTTGCACTGTTAATAGCACAAGCAGGGCCGGAGCTACCATAGGAAAAAATTGACAATTGCCCCAGGACCCCAGAGCCTGTAGGGGCCCCAAAGTTGTCCCTCCCCCATCTTAACTGTTGCTCCCCAGGGACTCTGCAGAGTCTGTTAAGTTGGAAGGTGATAGGAGGAGGGTCAGCACTGCAGCCAGCTCAGGGGCCCAGGAGGGAAATTTAGCTGCAACAAAGGGCCTCTAATGATGCTTTTTGGTCAGGGGGTGGCTGTTGGGGGGCCCCAAGGCTAATTTTGCCCTAGGGCCCAATTGTTACTTGAACCGGCCCTGGGCACAAGCCTCAAACCTGGTACAGTTGGTCATTGGGTGACTGGGGTTCAAATTTAGAAAAAGGCATGGAGCCACAGCCAATCAGATTTATTTCATTTCAATGCAAATGATTGATGCCAAAGATCGCACAGCTCACAAACTTGGTCATTGAGTAATTGTGTGTTAGGGTTAGAAAAAGTGGGCGGAGCCAACACCAGCCAAATACATACCCCGGTAATGCCGGGTCATCAGTGGGTGGAGACAAATACAAATTTCACTGGGAAAATGTAAACTGCGGCCATTCCTAAACTGTTTATGGCAGGGTTCTCAAACTTTGCACAGTTGGTCACTGGCCTGGGTGACTGGGATTAATATGTAAAACTTGCACCAGCTCCTTAGCTATGCCACTGGTCCAATATGAAGTAGTTTGTATTTGGACGAGAGCGAGGCAGTGAAGAAGAGAGTCCAGGCAAGGCAACAGTAGTGGGCTCCAGTATAGGGATGGTCGGAAGTGATAGTCCCCGATTCTGTGGATATTCCAATTTCCACCAATGCCTCGGCAGATTTCCGGAGTCTTATTTTTAGTAATTTCTTGCATCTCCCTATTAGCCAAATACTTCTGAGTTGACTCTTCATTCTCTGATTGGTCCAATGATTCCAAGTTCTATGATTGGGCTAACGTTTCGATAATGCGGTTTTTCAGCAGAAATCCAATTTGTGATTGGAAAAGTGGAAATTTCAATTTCACGCGATCCGAACGAGCATCCCTACTCCAGGAGGTTACATGTAAAAAGGTAATATGGGCACCAGGCATAGCTGCTAGTAGAATATTGGTAAAATTACCGATATTCTACTATTGGGCAATGGGTAACACGATAGTAGAATATCTGTAATTTTTACTGATATTTTACGCTCACTAAGCCTTTTCTTACTTGAACCCCTCTATCTATGCTTTACCCTAACCAACCCCATCCCGCAATATCTGTCGATATCTGTGCTGCCCTGGCTGCTAAACCCCCCTGCGCTGATATTCGCGATGTCTAGAAAGGATAGTTATTGGGTGCCACTATTGCCGCAATTTACATTTCGGTCTATGTGGCACCCATTTTACCAGACGCTGCAGCCAGTAGGATCTGAGAGGCCTCTGGAGCATCCCACTACGCAGGTAAGTATTATTTTTTTCCCTCATGGGCTAGCTTTTAAAGGATACAAGGGCTTAAAAGAGTAGGAGAAATGGGGGGAGCAGTCATATAAGGGGAGCTGTCCTGTAGGATGGAGGATGGGCAGAGACGGGCCAGCGCCTGCACACAAATGCTGGACCTGGCCCGACCCGGAAGAGGCTGCTTGGGGAGGAGGGGGGGGGGGGTTATTTAGCTGGCAATGGATAGGTGATGGAGGAGAATAGGGAGCATTTTAGCTCCTTTCCTCACATTAGCTGCTGTGGCTTGCAGGTGATTTCCATTGACTTTTATGTTACTTAATCAAGGCTGGGTACACACATAACATAACATAACATGAAAGGCTGTGATTTATGTCATATTTTCATTTTATTTTGTGTACATTTTTTGTGCATTTTTACTGTGTTTCTACCGTGTTTTTGGTACGTTTGCATTTTTTTTTGCCGTAGATGCATTTTTCAAAGTTTTAATGCTTTTGCGGTTCGCATATGCAAAACTCATATGCGTTTTGTATGTGTTTTTATATTTGCATTAATGGAAGACAACAGGAAGCGGAAATACATCCCCAAACATTTTTGGGGAAAAAAAAACTGCATATAAAAACGCACGGAAAATGCATGAAAAACGCATACCATTGCGTTCCCATTGACTTTCATTATGTGCATTTTTTATGCGTTTTCCACATTATGCAACAAAACCAATGTTTTTAAAAACGCACACATAAAACGCATATGCGGTTTTTATATGCGGTTTTTCCTGTGGCCCATAGACTTCCATTAGTGGCAAAAACGCTGCGTTTTCCACAACGCTAGCGTTTCTGCTATGTGTGCACCTAGTATCATTCTTAGAAACACATTTTGTCATATAAAACTAAACTTTTCATCATAAGGAAAATAAAAACAAACAAAAAAACACAGTTTGTCCTCAAGGCTGCCGTAGTGGTTAAAGGTTAAAAGATTAAATGAGAGATTGGGTGACAAGTCATTTTGTAGACTCCTGGTTACACAGGTCTAAAAATGGTTTTGTAAAAAAAAATAAAAAATAAACTGAACGACTTCGTCTCATTCTTTTTCTCATTTTGTGTTCCTAGAGAAATAAAAAGCATGGGATTACATCTGTAAATACAATCAGGGGACTTTTGACCTATGTGAACACCAATATCTCGGAAACACGCTAGGTTGTGGTTCCAGATATGACACAAAGTCGAATAGGGCTGGAGACCGGAGGGCTGGAAATGCGGCCGCAGGTTGTCTAAGTTGAAGGTCGTATATTGCAGAGTTGAAGGTCACGCATCACAAACTATGCAAGATTACATACAAAGGTCACTTATTTCTGTTACCATGTTAAAATGTATTCTTTTTTTTTCATAAGCTTTTTGCAGTTCTAGATTTACAGAGTATGGCTTTATAACTTCAATTTATGAATTGCACGAAAGCAAACTTTTAAAGTGTTGAAAAAGTACACTGGGATTCAAGGCTGGATTTATACTTTTTGTGCCCCTAGGCCAAGTAGGCTGTTGCCAGGGCCGGTGCTTCCAATGGGGGCAATTGCCTCAGGGCCCCGACCACTCCAGGGTCCCCCACGGCGCTGGACCCCCTTAGTGATCTCCTGCTAACTCACTGCTCCTGTGTTCCCCGTCTCCATATGTTCCGTAGCTACCTTGTGACAACTCACCTGTCCCGACGGCTGCTCCTTTCCAATCTCCGGCTTCAGCCAAACTGCCAGCCTGCATCTTCTGTGTGTCCGGCACATTATGTCTAAATAACATGCACTGGGCATACAGATGCAGACAATGTGGCGGGATAGTTAAGGGCTCTGCCTCTGGCAAAGACGACTTGGGTTCACATCTTGGCTCTGCCTGTTCAGTAAGCCAGCGCCTATTCACTAGAAGACCTTGGGCAAGACTCCCTGCCTATAGAGTGTGTCCTAGTGGCTGCATCTCTGGTGCCTATAGAGTGGGTCCTAGTGGCTGCAGCTCTGGTGCCTATAGAGCGCTTCCTAGTGGCTGCACTCTGGTACCTATAGAGCGCGTCCTAGTGGCTGCAGCTCTGGTGCCTATAGAGCACGTCCTAGTGGCTGCAGCTCTGGTGCCTAGAGAGCACGTCCTAGTGCCTGCAGCTCTGGTGCCTATAGAGCGCTTCCTAGTGGCTGCAGCTCTGGTGCCTATAGAGTGCGTCCTAGTGGCTGCAGCTCTGGTACCTATAGAGCGCATCCTTGTGGCAGCAGCCCTGGTGCCTATAGAGTACATCCTAGTGGCTGCAGCTCTGGTGCCTATAGAGCGCTTCCTAGTGGCTGCAGCTCTGGTGCCTATAGAGCGTGTCCTAGTGGCTGCAGCTCTGGTGCCTAGAGAGCGCGTCCTAGTGGCTGCAGCTCTGGTGCCTATAGAGCGCTTCCTAGTGGCTGCAGCTCTGGTGCCTATAGAGCACGTCCTAGTGGCTGCAGGTCTGGTGCCTAGAGAGTGGGTCCTAGTGGCTGCAGCTCTGGTGCCTATAGAGCGCGTCCTAGTGGCTGCAGCTCTGGTGCCTATAGAGCGCGTCCTAGTGGCTGCAGCTCTGGTGCCTATAGAGCGCATCCTTGTGGCAGCAGCTCTGGTGCCTATAGAGTACATCCTAGTGGCTGCAGCTCTGGTGCCTATAGATCGCTTCCTAGTGGCTGCAGCTCTGGTGCCTATAGAGCGTGTCCTAGTGGCTGCAGCTCTGGTGCCTATAGATTGCTTCCTAGTGGCTGCAGCTCTGGTGCCTATAGAGCGTGTCCTAGTGGCTGCAGCTCTGGTGCCTAGAGAGCACGTCCTAGTGGCTGCAGCTCTGGTGCCTAGAAAGCACGTCCTAGTGCCTGCAGCTCTGGTGCCTATAGAGTGGGTCCTAGTGGCTGCAGCTCTGGTGCCTATAGAGTGGGTCCTAGTGGCCACAGCTCTGGTGCCTATAGAGCGTGTACTAGTGGCTGCACCTCTGGTGCCTGTAGAGTGGGTCCTAGTGGCCACAGCTCTGGTGCCTATAGAGCACGTCCTAGTGGCTGCAGCTCTGGTGCCTAGAAAGCACGTCCTAGTGGCTGCAGCTCTGGTGCCTATAGAGCGCGTCCTAGTGGCTGCAGCTCTGGTGCCTAGAGAGCACGTCCTAGTGGCTGCAGCTCTGGTGCCTATAGAGTGGGTCCTAGTGGCTGCAGCTCTGGTGCCTAAAGAGTGCGTCCTAGTGGCTGCAGCTCTGGTGCCTATAGAGTACATCCTAGTGGCTGCAGGTCTGGTGCCTATAGAGCGCTTCCTAGTGGCTGCAACTCTGGTGACTATACAGCGCATCCTAGTGGCTGCAGCTCTGGTGACTATAGAGCTTGTCATAGTGGCTGCAACTCTGGTGCCTATAGAGCACGTCCTAATGCCTGCAGCTCTGGTGCCTATAGAGCACGTCCTAGTGCCTGCAGCTCTGGTGCCAATAGAGCACGTCCTAGTGCCTGCAGCTCTGGTGCCTATAGAGCACGTCCTAGTGCCTGCAGCTCTGGTGCCTATAGAGCACGTCCTAGTGCCTGCAGCTCTGGTGCCTATAGAGCATGTCCTAGTGCCTGCAGCTCTGGTGCCTATAGAGTGGGTCTTAGTGGCTGCAGCTCTGGTGCCTATAAACCATGTCCTAGTGGCTAAAGCTCTGGTGCCTATAGAGCACATCCTAGTGACTGCAGCTCCAGTGCCTATAGAGCTTGTCCTAGCGGCTGCAACTCTGGTGCCTATAGAGCACGTCCTAGTGCCTGCAGCTCTGGTGCCTACAGAGCACGTCAGAGTGCCTGCAGCTCTGGTGCCTATAGAGTGGGTCCTAGTGGCCGCAGCTCTGGTGCCTACAGAGCACGTCCTAGTGCCTGCAGCTCTGGTGCCTATAGAGCGCGTCCTAGTGCCTGCAGCTCTGGTGCCTATAGAGCGCCTCCTAGTGGCTGCACCTCTGGTGCTTATAGAGCGCATCCTAGTGCCTGCAGTTCTGGTGCCTATAGAGCACGTCCTAGTCGCTGCAGCTCTGGTGCCTATAGAGTGGGTCCTAGTGGCTGCAGCTCTGGTGCCTATAGAGCGCCTTCTAGTGGCGGCACCTCTGGTGCCTATAGAGTGGGTCCTAGTGGCTGCAGCTCTGGTGCCTATAGAGTGAGTCCTAGTGGCTGCAGCTCTGGTGCCTATAGAGCATGTCCTAGTGCCTGTAGCTCTGGTGCCTATAGAGTGGGTCCTAGTGGCTGCAGCTCTGGTGCCTATAGAGCGCGTCCTAGTGCCTGCAGCTCTGGTGCCTATAGAGTGGGTCCTAGTGGCTGCAGCTCTGGTGCCTATAGAGTGCATCCTAGTGGCTTCAGCTCTGGTGCCTATAGAGCGTGTCCTAGTGGCTGCACCTCTGGTGCCTATAGAGCGCGTCCTAGTGGCTGCAGCTCTGGTGCCTATAGAGCGCGTCCTAGTGCCTGTAGCTCTGGTGCCTATAGAGTGGGTCCTAGTGCCTGCAGCTCTGGTGCCTACAGAGCACGTCCTAGTGCCTGCAGCTCTGGTGCCTATAGAGTGGGTCCTAGTGGCTGCAGCTCTGGTGCCTATAGAGTGGGTCCTAGTGGCCACAGCTCTGGTGCCTATAGAGCGCGTCCAAGTGGCTGCACCTCTGGTGCCTATAGAGCGGGTCCTAGTGGCTGCAGCTCTGGTGCCTATAGAGCGCCTCCTAGTGGCTGCACCTCTGGTGCCTATAGAGCGTGTCCTAGTGCCTGTAGCTCTGGTGCCTATAGAGTGGGTCCTAGTGCCTGCAGCTCTGGTGCCTACAGAGCACGTCCTAGTGCCTGCAGCTCTGGTGCCTATAGAGTGGGTCCTAGTGGCTGCAGCTCTGGTGCCTATAGAGTGGGTCCTAGTGGCCACAGCTCTGGTGCCTATAGAGCGCGTCCTAGTGGCTGCACCTCTGGTGCCTATAGAGCGGGTCCTAGTGGCTGCAGCTCTGGTGCCTATAGAGCGCCTCCTAGTGTCTGCACCTCTGGTGCCTATAGAGCGCGTCCTAGTGCCTGCAGCTCTGGTGCCTATAGAGCACGTCCTTGTGGCTGCAGCTCTGGTGCCTATAGAGTGGGTCCTAGTGGCTGCAGCTCTGGTGCATATAGAGTGCCTCCTAGTGGCGGCACCTCTGGTGCCTATAGAGTGGGTCCTAGTGGCTGCAGCTCTGGTGCCTATAGAGCGCGTCCTAGTGGCTACAGCTCTGGTGCCTATAGAGCGTGTCCTAGGGCCTGCAGCTCTGGTGCCTATAGAGCGCGTCCTAGTGCCTGCAGCTCTGGTGCCTATAGAGTGGGTCCTAGTGGCTGCAGCTCTGGTGCCTATAGAGTGCGTCCTAGTGGCTGCAGCTCTGGCGCCTATAGAGCGCGTCCTAGTGCCTGTAGCTCTGGTGCCTATAGAGTGGGTCCTAGTGGCTGCAGCTCTGGTGCCTATAGAGTGGGTCCTAGTGGCCACAGCTCTGGTGCCTATAGAGCGTGTACTAGTGGCTGCACCTCTGGTGCCTGTAGAGTGGGTCCTAGTGGCCACAGCTCTGGTGCCTATAGAGCGCGTCCTAGTGGCTGCACCTCTGGTGCCTATAGAGCGGGTCCTAGTGGCTGCAGCTCTGGTGCCTATAGAGCGCCTCCTAGTGGCTGCACCTCTGGTGCCTATAGAGCGCGTCCTAGTGCCTGCAGCTTTGGTGCCTATAGAGCACGTCCTAGTGGCTGCAGCTCTGGTGCCTATAGAGTGGGTCCTAGTGGCTGCAGCTCTGGTGCCTATAGAGCGCCTCCTAGTGGCGGCACCTCTGGTGCCTATAGAGTGGGTCCTAGTGGCTGCAGCTCTGGTGCCTATAGAGCGCGTCCTAGTGCCTGCAGCTCTGGTGCCTATAGAGTGGGTCCTAGTGGCTGCAGCTCTGGTGCCTATAGAGTGCGTCCTAGTGGCTGCAGCTCTGGTGCCTATAGAGCGCGTCCTAGTGGCTGCACCTCTGGTGCCTATAGAGCGCGTCCTAGTGGCTGCAGCTCTGGTGCCTATAGAGCGCGTCCTAGTGCCTGTAGCTCTGGTGCCTATAGAGTGGGTCCTAGTGCCTGCAGCTCTGGTGCCTACAGAGCACGTCCTAGTGCCTGCAGCTCTGGTGCCTATAGAGTGGGTCCTAGTGGCTGCAGCTCTGGTGCCTATAGAGCGCGTCCTAGTGGCTGCACCTCTGGTGCCTATAGAGCGCATCCTAGTGGCTGCAGCTCTGGTGCCTATAGAGTGGGTGCCTATAGAGTGGGTCCTCTATGTATTGCTGTATATTGGGATGTGGCCCCACCCTCCCAGTAATGCCCAGCGTAGGCTGTTTAGCTACACGGAATTCTCCTGCCAGAGCGTTCTGAAAGACAGGCATTATTTACACTGGATACGGAAATCTCAAAAACAAACATTGCATAGAGGTACACCTGCCAGCAGTAAAGATGTTGCCACCTGTGATACATTTCAGACTGCAAATTAGGGCGAGGAAATATTTTACAATTGGCAAACACAGATTAAATAACGTATTTAAAAGAAGCCATACCTGGGGCTTCCTCCGGCCCCATGTACACGGATCACTCCCGTGCCACCATCCTCAGCCTTCTGTATCGCCGGTACCGGGTCCCGAAACTTCCTCCAGTCGCGACCAGTCTGTGCAAGAGAAGTGCGCCCTCTACGTATCTCCCCAGCGGCTGCCGGAGAGATATGTAGGAGGTGCACATCTCTTGCACAGACTGGCTGCAACTGGAGGAAGTCACGGGACCTGGTACCGGGGCTGGAGAAGGCTAAGGACGGCGGCGTGGGAGCGATCCGTTTGCATGGGGCTGAAGGAAGATCCAGGTATGTGAAAAACTTTTATTTTAAAATGTCTCTGGTACACTTTAATCAAATCATTCATTATGTTATTTTTGCTACAGTTCCTGGTTAAAGATCCAGCATGATGGAACTTTAAGTCACAGACAAGCAAGCGTATTGCTCTTCTCCATACCCCTCCCACTGAAAGACACTCTATTGTGAGCTGTGCCAATATTCCTTCTCCCCTCCCCACAGCAACAGTACAGGCATCTCAGCTGTTGCCAAGGGACAGGTCTGTATGTGCTGGTTAGTGTTGGGTGAACTTGGTGCAGTTCACCAGGTCAAACTGATGGGGCCAACTGCTTTTATGCAGGCAAACTGGTGAACCCAAAAACTAGGGTTTATGGGGTTGCAAGCCCACAAATGCTGACACAAACATGGATTTCTCCACAGGAAGGAGATGCCCACCATCTCCATCCCACATCGCTTGTAACCACATGATGCAGGAGGACAAGCCTAGGGGGAGAGCTGAGAAATGACAGGAGGTTAGACATCACTGGACAGGAGCAGTGGGCACACAGCGGTGGGGAAGAGGGCAGAGCACCTCTCTCTCACCTGGGTCCCCCCTTCCACGCTCGCCCTCCAGATTTTACAGCAGTGTCAGCGGCAGTGGGCAGGGAATGAATGACTCACCTCTTCCTACTGCGCTCCAGGCATCAGAGCGCTGCGTCCCACAATTTCTTCAAATTCTTCAATGCAGCCCACTGCACTTGCGGAAGTACAGTGGGCAGCATTGAGGAAGGAGAAGACCTGTGACACGCAGTGCTCTGACCTCTGGAACACGGAAGGAAAAGTTGAGTCATTCATTACCCGTTGCTGACACTGGTGTAATAACTGGGGACAGGGAGCGTAAAAGGGGCGGGGACCGCCCGCTGCTCCTACTTCCTGCGCTGCTACCCCGTCCTGCTCATGACAGCCCCCCACAGCCAGGCAGGTGGCAATAAGACGGGAGGTGGTAGGCCAGGCACACTTCCTGTTTCTGCCTGGTGCCGCCCCAGACTTCCGCCGCCCGAGGAAGATGCCTCACTTGGCGTCATGGGTGGGCCATGCCTGCTAACAGCCAGAGGTATAATTCGACCGTACTTACAGGGGCGTAACTAGAAATCACTGGGCCCCCCTGCATAACTTTGGATGCCCCCCCCCCCCCACACACTGAATATGAATTGTCTACATGTCTTTATCTACAAAACTTTCCATTAATCGTTATCAATGGCTGAGCACATGCAGTCATTAGAACAATTCTGCATAGCGCAGAAAGTTTTTCCTTTCCTTGCCATTAGCTGTCAATCTCTCAGGACGGGGCCCCCTGTGGCTTCTGGGCCCCCCCTGCGGCTGCATTCCTTGCAGGGTCTATTGTTACGCCCCGCGTATTTAGCTCAATAGAGGAGGTTTGGGGGAATGAGAGAAGAGTAAGTGGTAGACAGACAGGTCTCTAGGCTGCTATCAGGCTTTTGGCCCTAGTAATCTGCTTAGGTTACCTTGAGCAGGGGCATAGCAATAGGGGGTGCAGAGGTTTCGACCACTTCGGGGGCCTTGGGCCACCCCTCAAACACAGTATTAGCTTTCTATTGGGCCTGTGCTCATAATAATCACTTCTGTAGATACTTTGAATAGTGGTAATCATTAACAAGCTGTTCCCCATCCCCCCTTGCACCTCTGACACTGTAATTGCCATTGGCAGGTTTTGGTGCGCCGTATCAATTGTTATTTATAGAGTGCTTGGGGGCCGCAATGTAAAACTTGCATCGGGGCCCACAGCTCTTTAGCTACGCCACTGACCTTGAGGATGATCCAGCTCTGCCGACAGCTGCTACCTGCCCACACTGTGGCTTTATACACGTATCTCTTCCACTGGCTACTCTCTGGCATGTGAGAATTTCTAGACATATAGGGCCATATGCAATTCTCTTTTTCTCCTGAGGTTTCTCCTAGGAGATTGTTTTTCATCTTCTATTTAAAATAATTTTACAGTACTTTTCAACCGAAAAAGTAACTGAAAAAGTACTATCAAAATTATTTTGAGTGCTTCCTTGCTTTCCGGTGGCTCAAATGCATTTTACTGACAAGTTTAAAAATATCTCCTAGGAGAAAACTCAGGAGAAAAAGTTAATTGCATGGGCCCTGGTGACAGATCTCCTCCTCTGTAGATCAGCATGCACGCTCACTTGATCATGCTATCTTTACTCTTAGAGCAATCACCAGCCAAGCACAGAATCCAAATGTTTCGCTGACATCAACGTCTTTATGCAAAGTTGTCTCCCATTATGCAGCATATAAATGAACTTGAAGTGATTGCTTTTCTTTCTTTTCTTTTTCTTTTTTTTTTTTCAATTATTTTTGTAACTGTGAAATAGGCAAAAAAAATCCCTTGGCAGTCAAAATACAGCATTAACTGCAATAATTTAAAATGGATTACTGAGAATTTCCCGTATAGCGTGAATCCAAAAAGCGATGTAGAATTAATCATTTTCACGCATTCTGAACAACCTTTTGTATTGACAATTCAAAGGTTTCAGCGATCTGCTCATTCCACCACTTAATTCCATTCTGTAGATACCCATCTTTGATAGAGTGAGGAACCCTTTTGATGTGACACGCAAGGGTGATGGCACGCTATGCAAATGAGGCCTTCCACAGGTCTAGCGTCTTGGTGGAACGTTTCATTAAATGAGACCGGGTGGGGGGAAGTCATATGGAGATAAGATGGAAACATGAAAGGTCTATGTAGCGTTCTCCACACCAGGAAATGACCTATCAAGGATATTGAATGTCATGTCAATACTTGTCGCATTTGCTATGAAAATAATAACTCTACCACCAAGTTTCCATCAGAATGTCCTACAGGCATTTTCTTTGTAGGTTTAATAAATGTGTTCAATAGCACTTCAACCTCAAAGTGAAGAAAGGGAGGGAGCTACCATCACAAGTTAGCTCTGGGCTGGAAATGTCAAACTGGTAGACACTGGTAGCCTGGGAATGGCCTACTTTAGAAGAAATCCCTTCTCCCGTTTTGTACAGTTTATCTTCTTTTTATTATACTAACAATTGGAGAAAAGAATACCATATGAAGAGATGGACTTGTCCAAAACCTGTCGCTTCTGTCAGATTTCTACTACCTACTGTAAGTGGCAGGCAGCAACATAGGAGAAACGTAATTTATGGCTCATTTTACTCTGTAAAAAACGTACTTCTTATTTGTCTATGTTTGCACATATTTTAAATTTTACAATTTTTCGCCATAGTGCCCCATTAATTGGAATTTGATTTTGTGGCAGACAATCCCACTTCAAAGAAATGTCAGTCCAAAGAAAGCTTTTTTTTATGATAGGACAATCACCGGGTGTCAGTTCAGCAAACGGTATAAGACATTCATTGCTTTGCTCCTCAAAAACACCTGGGGCTCGATTCACTAAAGCATCGAATCTGCCCATACACTACAGGCCGATTCCCGTCCAATTTCAGCATGAAATTCATCAGGGATTCGGCTGAGCCGACGCGTCCGCCCTGCCGATGCCCCCAAAATGTATATATGTGTGTAGTGTGCATTTATACATTACCTGTCCTGTAGCAGCTTCTGCACTGTGTCCATCCATCTCGCCGGGTAAGCCGCATACATGCTGACGTCAGACGCTATGCACCTTAGTGACGTCAGACATAGCGCCGCCGGCGTGTATGCGGCTTACCCGGCGAGATGGACGGAAACCGAGTGGAGGCTGACATCGGACAGGTAATGTATAAATGCACTACACTACATACATTTATACATTGCAGTGGCGGGGGTTTCGTTGTCTCGTCGCTAATCACAATTCGGCTGCCGTATCGCCGCGCACCTGACCAACCAACTTCGGCCCAAAATTTTCCAGCATGCGTGATTGACTGTGCGACCAATTTCTGTCCTGAAATTGGTCGCTTTGTCGGTCGGGCATGCACTTGGCAGCACAAATTTTAATCCAATTCGATTACAGTAATCGAACTGGATGGTCGATTGGTTGGTTGGTCGGCTAGTTTATGGCCCCCTTAACACTGTCTTGGAAATTTAGAAGAACTGCAACAATCAATACAGATCAAATCTACAGGTAGCCATACACTGGCCGATTTGCAATCAGATCGACCAACAGATAGATCCCTCTCTGATCGAATCTGATCAGAGAGGGATCGTATGACTGCCTTTACTGCAAACAGATTGTGAATCGATTTCAGCATGAAATCGATTCACCATCTGTGAAGCTGCAGCTGCAACCCCCCCCCGCCAGCTATACTTTACCTGCTCCGCCGGCGCGAGTCCCCCTGTCTCCGCTGTCTTCTTCTCCACGCTGGGCTCCGAGTCCTGCTGGCTTCACTGAACTTCCTGTCCGGGGAACAGTAGAGGGCGCTCTACTGTTTAAACTTCCTGCCGGGACAGGAAGTTCAGTGAAGCCATTCGGACTCGGAGCCCAGCGCGGAGAAGAAGACAGCGGAGAGAGTGGGGACACGCGCTGGCGGAACAGGTAATGTATTGCAACTAGCGTCGGTCATCGGGCATTTGAACACCGCTATTGACGCACTCCCAACACGCCGGCGATCGAGCAAAATCTTCCGCACAGACAGATCGATGGGAATCAACAGGAACGATTGATTTTGGACGGAAATCGATCGTTCTGTCAGCGTTTGCGCAACGATTTCACAGCAGATTCGATCACAGTGATTGAATCTGCTGTATATCGGCGGGAAAATCGTTAGGTGTATGGGCCCCTTAAGACAATTACAGCTGAATTAGCACAATAACAACACTTGCCATATCATTCTTATGCTATTCAGGCCTCCTTTGTTATGCTAATCAGCAGTGCTCATTTAGATGTTAAAACTACATTTCATCCCTTTCTTAATGGTACTGGCAGCTGTGTATAAGAATTTCACAAAATACAGTGTGTTCAAAATAGCCATGTAGTGCCTCTGTAGATGTCAACCCCATGCATCTGCCTAGCTTACCTATACCTAAAAACGGCCCTGAATACATACCATTGTCCTGAAAACCAATTAGAAGCCAAAACACTTTTATCTAGCTGAGGAAACAGTGCTGATAACATTTTATAGATTAAAAGTTCAGAGCCATTACGTCTGTCTAATTTGCAGCTGAATGAAGTAAATACATTGAGCCGTTACACTGAAAATAAAAATATGTTGCTAATGTTGAATTCACCATTAGGTACTACACATTCAATTAATTATTTCATATGTTTATTTTAAGTTCAGGATTTGTTTGAGGAGTGACTCCACATTTGAACTTCCTCTCTGCTCGTAAAAGATTAGCCACAGCATGATAATCTCTAGGTAAAAATTTCTTCATTACAGTTTATGGAAATCCTAACAAAACCTGTAGTTTTAGCTTGGATTCACTTTCCAGGAGGCACTGAAATGGTTAAAGTGAACATGAGATGAGTAAAGTAAAGTAAAGAATCGATACTCACCTTGAGCTTCTTCCAACCCCATGAACTCTGTTGCCTACCTCGCCGCCCTCCCTGGTGGCTCCATTCCTCAGGAATAGCTCCTGGTAATAGCAGTGCTTCAGTTGCACCAGTCAGGCCGCTCTGCGCATGAACGGTTGAGCTGCACTCGTGCCCCTATGAGGAAGCCCCAGATAAGTATTGATTCTTTACTTTACTCATCTCAGGTACACTTTAGGCCTCCGTGTAACTGCATGAGGAGGTAGCAGAGCTCCTGCAGTCTATTATTATTATTATCATAGTTTACCCATTTTCAGCCGCACTGCACAAAGTGTATAGTCGTGTCACTTAAAGGACAACCGAGGTGACATGCAAGTGTTTCTGTCTGGGTCAGGACCGGGTCAGACTATAGCATAACCTTCATTCACAGCCATAAAACACGTTCCTGTCAGTAAATGGCTTCTGAGAGCAGAAAAGAGATAAAAAGGTCAATAATTCATAGATTTGAGCTCTAGCATGCTTCAATGAGCAGAGACAATGAAACTGTAAAAACTTAAAAACTAGATTAAAATATAAAATAAAACTGTGGGATATCTTAAAAAGTCATATTTAGGAGAAGGAGGAGAGATACAATTGTTTCTCTCATCAGTATATTTTCACCTCAGTTGAACAGAACAGAGGAGCTCACAACCAAACCCCTCCATAGTCATATGTCTATCATAGCCTTGGGCTAATTTTAGTAGGAAGCAAATTAACTTCTCTGTATGTTTTTGGGATGTAGGAGGAAATCAGAGTGCCCGGAGGAAACCCATGCAGACACAGGGAGAACATACAAACTCCATGCAGACGGTGACCTGGCTGGGATTTGAACCAGGTAACCAGCGCTCAGTGCTATGCCACAATGCTGCTCACAGCTACTCATAAGAACGAATTAAGCACTTTCACCTGGCTAAACAAACAAAGAACACAGAGCAGTGAATTTCTTCAGTAACTATATGTGGACTAAAGACTTTTCATTGTGGTCTGTGTAAGAGTTCAGGTCAGCTTTACGTCGCCTGGAATCACAT
Organism: Hyperolius riggenbachi; assembly: GCF_040937935.1. Taxonomy (NCBI): domain Eukaryota; kingdom Metazoa; phylum Chordata; class Amphibia; order Anura; family Hyperoliidae; genus Hyperolius; species Hyperolius riggenbachi. The sequence goes on from NC_090654.1 coordinate 242,337,400, forward strand.
ACTTATCATTTTTATGTCTCATTTTGTATTAGTGAGATGAAGCTGTATTCGGTCCCATATAGCCCATCACTTGTAAATAGCCCTTGGCTGGTATTATTTTTGCTCTCAGTCTACCACATTCTTCAGTATTTCCAACAACAGACATTACAAAGTAAAGACATTAAAGTAGCACAAGCTGGGGATTACAAAGAAAGTTTTCAAACCAGATAAGGGGATTGTCATGTCAGGTATACAAAAGTATCAAAATCTCTTGGATCAGGCAAATTCAAAGAGTTTTTCTCCTTTGAGCAAACCCAGATCCAAAGATTTAAAACACATTTGAAGTTTGAGAGAAATGCTGTTTTCTGCAGTTTGAAATTCTTTAACTTTTATAGCTATATTTTTGGGGGGCTGAATCTCAAGCGCCTTTCTTGCTTCATATCATAGGAGCCATCACGGCTTAACAGTAGCTAAAAGGAATCTGTTTGTGTCACTTAAAGTGTACCAGAGCTGAAAATTAAAAAGATCTTATACATACCTGGGGCTTCCTCCAGCCACCTGGATCGATCCCATGCCGCTGTCCTCCGCTGCCCGCAGCTATGAGAACCGGGTCCCTGCACTTCCGTCAGTCGGAGCCAGTTTAGCATAAGAGAAATGTGTTGTTTGCAAATCTCTCCAGCAGCCACTGGAGAGATACGTAGAGGGCGCACTTCTCCTGTGTAGGCTGGCTCAGATGACGTCAGTGACGGGACCCGGTTCTCGTAGCTGCGGGCAGCGGAGGACAGCGGTGCAGGATCGATCCAGACAGATGGGGCTGGAGGAAGCCCCAGGTATGTATAAAATCTCTTTAATAATGTCAGCTCTGAGTCCCTTTAAAGCAGGGGTCTCAAACCCGCAGGAGGCAAAGTGAGGATGAGGCTGGGCCGCATAAGGAATTTCACAATCGCGGCACATCGCCGCCTCTGCCCGCCCCTCTCACTCTTCCTTCACAGAGAGGGGCGGGAAGAGGCAGCGATCCATGCGGCGATTGATGCCAGGAGGGGCAGAGCTGAAGTTGAAAGCTCTGCCCCTTCCAGGAAATACCAGCGGATTGCCCCCCGGGTGATTTGGGGGCTCTGCAGCCCTCGTTTAGCGGCGGGGATGCGGCGGATTACTTGGGAGCACTGAAATGAACTATGAGGAAGCTTTTGCCGGCGAGGGCCACAAAATATTGTATCGAGGGCTGCAAATGGCCCGCGGGCCGCGAGTTTGAGACCTCTGCTTTAAAGGATACTTGAAGTGACGTGTGACATGATGAGGTAGACATGGGTATGTACAGTGCCTAGCACACAAATAACTATGCTGTGTTCCTTTTTTTCTTACTCTGCCTGAAAGAGTTAGAAATCAGGTATGTAAGTGGCTGACTCAGTCCTGACTCAGACAGGAAGTGACTACAGTGTGACCCTCACTAATAAGAAATTTCCCTTTTTATCTCTTTCTTGCTATCAGAAGCCATTTTCTGCTAGGAAAGTGTTTTATAGTTGGAATTTCAAATTGGAATCAGTGAGGGTCACACTGTAGTTACTTCCTGTCTGAGTCAGGACTGAGTCAGCCACTTACATACCTGATATTTAACTCTTTCAGACAGAAAAAGAAAAAAAGGGACACAGCATAGTTATTTGTGTGCTAGGCACTGTACATATACATGTCTATCTCATCATGTCACATGTTACTTCGAGTATCCTTTAAATGGGAAACAAGTTTTCTGCATGTGGGTAACCACATGCTTGCTATACACCAGTGGTTCTGGATGTAAGTCTGGCTTCAAGGGCATAAAGAGATCTGCATTGTGGGTAACCACAGATGTTAAATTTTTACGCATTAAACCACTAACGTGTAAAAATGTATGTGTTAATGTTCCTGCACCAGCGGGAATGCATAAAAATGTACGCAATGCGGCCTGCCGACCCTGATGTCGGCAAAAACTAAACTAACTGACGGAGGGAGACCAGAGCAGCAGCGAGTGACTACGAGGGCACAGGTTGGCTGCATGGGGCTGGTAGAAGCCCCAGGTAAGTAAAACTCATTTTTTTTTTTTGCCTGATAACTCCTTTAAAGCTGAATTATCACAAATACCTTATGTTTTGAGAAGGCAAATCACATTAAGTATTACTTTTTAGTAGGAGTACTTTTTGGTCTCTTTTAGTCCCCTATACTTTCCTTGTGGTTTTGGGTCCCCCCCGAGCTGCTTGGTTACTCCCTTAAATGGGGAGGGAAGTTATTTGTCTCTTCATGGACAGTTGATTTTGTTCCCTGGTAGTAAATGGATAAGGTAAGCTACAAACAGCATGCCAAAAGTGCGCTAACCTGGTGATCAGAAACTGTGTTTTCTTGCACTGAGTAACTGATCACCACTCTTTACCGTTAGTTGTCACCAGAAAAAGTTCTAGTACATGGCTTATGAACTTGTGGCCACATAGGCCTAGTGCACACCGGAGCGTTTCCGCTGCGGTTTGCGATCTGCTTGCGGGTGCGGATCTGCTAGGGTAATGCATTTCAATGGGGTGGTGCACACCAGAGCGGGTGGCGTTTTTCAGAAACGCATACTCCCGGGCTGCAGCAGATTTTGGATTGCGGATGCGTTTCTGCCTCAATGTTAAGTATAGGAAAAACGCAAACCGCTCTGAAAAACGGCACTTCAGAGCGGTTTGCCAGGCGTTTTTTGTTACAGTAGCTGTTCAGTAACAGCTTTACTGTAACAATACATGAAATCTACTACACCAAAAACGCTACACAAAACCGCAAAACGCTAGCTGAAACGCTGCAGAAAAATAAGAAAAAGCGTTTCAAAATCTGCTAGCATTTTGCGGATCTGCTAGCGGTTTTTGGTGTGCACCAGGCCATACAGCTACTTCTGCCCGTGACACACTGTAGCAAAATGGCAAATCGGGTTTTTTTTTAATTCGATCCATGAATTTCTGATTGGGCACTGATAAAATGCTTGCAGGATGAGATCGTTATTAACCCATGTATGCCTAGATTCAGAGTGGTCCACAGAGGTGTACATGGAAAAGAGGTACTTGGTGACTAAGGCGCTGGATCATCCAGTTAAGTATTGCAGATAGTTAAAAGCCAATCCTCACTGACTCACTCCCATCAATATTACTGCCATAATCTGGAGTTTGTGACATGATGATAGCAAATCCTCGGGCGTGGCTTGCTAACCCTGCCACCGCTATTCAGAGTTTGGGTACAAGATAGCCAAACTCCACTCATCGCATTCTGACCCCAGTAGCTGCCTCTGCCAACCCCTAGAATTCAACTATACAATAGCCAAAACCCAGCTCTTAAAGAGAAACTTTAACCAAGGATTGAACTTCATTCCAATCAGTTGCCGATACCCCCATTCCCCATGAGAAATCTTTACATTTTCTCGAATAGATCATCGGTAGGGACCTGTATGATTGATATTGTGGTGAAACCCCTCCCATAGTGTGATGCCATGACTATGATCCTGACAGTTTCCTGTCTGTGAACCTCATTGCGTTGTGGGAACTAATGGCTTTTTCCCACTACCAAGCAAGCAATACCTCCCTCTGTGCTTAGATCTCTCAGTAACGAACATTCCGTACAGATCACCTGGAAGAACTAAAGATGTCACCACCAGTAATACGTTTCAGAATGTAAATCAGAGAAAGGTAAAAGAGTTTACAATGGGCAAACACCGACTACTACATAATCTATAAATGAACATTGTAGAAAATAAACAATTTTATTTATGATGTTATTTTTACTACAGTTCCTGTTTAACATACACCTGTAACAACAAAAAGTGCCCCTGGCCTGTGGGGTACTGACCTCAGGAGGGAGAATCCTCAGGACCCTAATGAGGCTTCCCCCATCCTCTGTAGCCTCGGGGATCCAGCTCTGGCTCCCCTGACAAGCGCCAACAAGCACTGCGCAGGAGCGGCAATATTTACCTAGCGCGATCCAGCTTGGGCTCAGGCAGAAAAAAACGAGCCTGGTTGAGTCTGCTCTACTGCGCTGGCAACTTGCACCTGCGCTGGATGGCAGTACGTAAATATTTACCTCTCCGCCATTCTTGGGCTTCCAGCACTGTAACAGTGCTGGGACAGAGGAGGACGTGTAAAGCCTTATTATGATCCAGAGACATCCCCCTTCTGAGGTAAATATTCCCCAGGGGCTGTTTTTTTTTCATTACAGGTTTACTTTAAATTGCTCAGCTGCCAATAAAATTGTGGTCTACGGCAGCACCTAATTTGTTGGGTCTATGCGCCCAATTTACCTGCTTCATCCTCTAGGTTTTTCACGTCTAAGATGCAGTCGAAGTAGTAATACCTTACATACTTGCATATAAGCCTAATTTTTCAGGACAGAAAATGTGCTGAAAAGTTACCCCCTTGGCTTATATGTGAACTATTGGAGCAGAACAGATGGTGGAGCAGGTTATGTTACTGGCAGGGGAGCATAATGATTTTACACTAGTGATCTCTTCCAGCTGGCTTCCTGCTGTGTTTGTGTCGCCCATCCCCTGCAACATGGTGTGTAGAGTGCATTGCTCAAGACTACCTGTGTCCCCTGACTTGTAGAGTGAAGCATGCAAGCAACAGCTCAGCAGTGCAATGATCAGGGATTCTTCCTGTGTGTCAATCTCTGTGTCTCATATCTATGATGCCATCTAAGGTGTCTTTCAACACAGCTGTTTGATCCTTGGAGCACAACTGGCTATGGAGAGAGGGCATGACTTGTACTGGGGGCACATCTGGCCACTGTGAAGGGGGCTATACCGGGGAGGAGGCTTATACATGAGTCAATCACTTTTTCTTGGTTTCTGAGGGAAAAGTGCGTACCTCGGCTTATACGCGGGTAGGCTTATATGCCAGTATATACGTTAGGTAAAACTTGAAAATTAACATTTCTTTATCTACTCAATTATGTCTCAAGACTTTGGATATACTTTAGGCATCCAAAAGGGTCAATTCTGTTGTAATGTTATGCCAAAATCCAAACTAAAGCTCTTCGAGATGACAAGATACCTCAGTACCTTAAGTGACTATTCAAATAGAGATGAGGTTACACAAAGGAATCTGTCTTTGGGGATGAAGTCAGTAGCATCAGTTCCAAAAGCCATCAATCAACGTGCAGTTAAAGAATAAGGAAATCACTCATGCTATTGTCAAGTCGAAGTGCAAAATGTGATGGCTTCATATACATCAGCATCACTAAGATTGTAAATGGCTCTCAAGAGGATCAAGTGGTCAGCCTGGTCTGAAATAAATGATGAGCCTCTTCCTGAAAGTGCATCTTAAATTACAACAGAACAATTTTACCTTTTCCATTATTGTGAAGCCTAAACGACGCCAACCTACAAATCATATGTTATTGACAAGATATTCTATGTATGTACACAGCCTTATTCCATTAACCGGTCCAAGAAGCAAAATGATAAGAGCAACCTGCTGTATGAAGAGAATCCAGTCACACAGTAATTCTTCAATGGCTGCTGCTGCTGATGTTACTGCTACAAGTGTTCCTTCCATTGTCACGCTATAAAGAGCATCACCTAAACCATTCCATCTGTCCTTAAAGGACATCCCAGGTGAAAATAAAGTGATGAGATAAACAATTGTATCTATCCTCCTTCTCCTGAAAATGACTTTTTTAGATATCTCACAGTTTTATTTTATATTTAAATCTAGTTTTCACCTTTTTATGGTTTCATTGTCTCTGCTCAATGACACCTTCATTGCAGTATGCCAGAGCTTTAGACTATGAACTATTAATCCTTTGTATCTCTTTCCTGCTCTAAGAAGCCATTTAGTGGCTTTAGTGTTTTATAGCTGTAATTAATTATCAGTAAGAGTTACACTATAATCTGACGCTGTCCCGACCAGGGATGTCACATGGGGCATGCTACCAGGGGCGTAACAAAAGGGGCTGCAGCCCCTGCACAATAAGTGGATAAACAGGAAGTAGCGCCAGACACCAGAGCGATGAACATCCATGGCGGAACGCAGGAAGGTATATATATCTGCCGCTGCCTGCACACACACTTATTGAAGCTGGAGGGAAGTGCAGAGGAGAGAGCCTGAGGCCCTCCCCCCTCCCCGCCGATGTGTGGCCATGGCGCCTTCCCCCTCATGTCCTCATGTTGCGACCCCTCCAGCCCCCCAAAATGGCCCTGAGCTGCACCGGGGGTGGGGTGGGGGGGGTTGGTTCTTGGGCATCAGAATCTCTGCAGGGGGGCTTGGTGGCTCCTAGTTACGCCCCTGCATGTCACCCCCTCAATCCCCCCCTTCAAAACAAATATTTTGTAATCAGCACCGAGGTACGCCACTGGATAGGGGTTAAGAAAGAGGTTGGATTTATCATCAGCACATTTTCATGTGTGAAGCCTAATAGTTTCCTGATTACATAAAAAAAAAAAACCCAAAACTAACATAAATCTACTTTCAGGTCACTCAAATTAACAACAAAATTAAACAAAAAATTGGAACATCACTTCACGTTACATACCCTTTAAAGTAATTGTTTTTGCATTAAAATGCCATAGAACTTTAATGTTTTCATTGGAAAATTTAAAGGAATACTATTGATTCACATATTTTTTTCATTTGACACAGGAACTGTTTGGGAAGTGATGCTAAGTACTGGTGTATACATTTTAGTAGCAACTTCTTTGTTTACTGTTAGCAAAATACATTCAAAGTTTACTGACGCCAAAACTGACGGCTGACTGAGTCATGAGGAGAGGGGAAATTCCCCTCACACTTGATCAGTTAACTCTATGTGTAGCTCTGTGTGTGACAGAGAGAGACAGGACACAGGAGCTGCAGCTGTTGAGAGCTCTGTTTCTGACTGAAGTGTCTGAAAAGAGCACAGGAAATGTAACTAATTGTCACAGCTTTTTCATATTGTTTTTGCTTTTAGAGTTTGGCATGTTTGATATTTGCTTTCTGTAGTCTGATATGCAACTCTGGCTGTGCATTGAAGCAGACACCCCTTCTGCAATTGATTTGTCCCAATATAGCAAAATCCTACCCTCAATAAATTACAGCTTTTGCCTCTGATATTTAACATGAAAAGTAGGAAAATGTTTACACAGCTACTTAGACATTATTTGTACATTGTCATTTTAGAACACTTGGGTATCGATAGTATTCCTTTAAGTTGAAAAAAATGTTACAGTGGTTAATACACATTCTTCAAATCTGGGCCGGTTCTAGATACAATGAGGCCCCGGGGAAGAAGTAACTTGGGGGCCCCACTAGCACAGCCTTCCCCCCTTCCCCACAGCAAATTCACCATCCTGGACTCCCAAGCTAGCTGCCAGATCCCCCCCCCCCCATCACACAATATGATTAGGTGTCCAGCATATGTCCCCAAAAGCATTGCTGGGCACCCCATTATTCCCTTCCTCCTTTACCCTACAAATGCAGAGTGTACACATAGCAGAGTCTTATCTAACTCAGTGTCGCTACCTAACCTGGGGGCTCCTGTCACTACCTAAACTGGTGGTCCCTGTCACTACCTAAACTGCAGTCCCTGTCGCTACCTAACCTGGGGGTAGGATGGATAAAATTGTTTATCTTCACAGTTTATTTTCAACTTGGATTTTCCATAATGTTCATGTATGAGTTAAAATGTTTGTATTTAGTTTAAAGAGAATCTGTACTCTGAAATTCTTACAATAAAAAGCATACCATTCTATTCATTATGTGCTCCTGGTCCCCTCTGTGCTGTTTCTGCCATTCTCTGCTGCAAACCTGGCTTGTAATTGCCAGTTTTAGGCAGTGTTTACAAACAAACTAACCAGCTTCTAATAGGCTCAGCTAAGCAGAGTGTGTTAGTCACACAGAGCCTGCAGGGGGTGTGTACAGCTTCTAGCTAATCACAAGCAGCCCTGCACATTCCAGTCTGACTGCCTCAGCCTGACTGTGCCGACTATAGAGAGAAGATTAGATCATATAACAGAGATAACACAGCTACTGTGCAATTAGGAAAAGCTGCAGTAAGCCAGACCACATTAGAAAAGGCATAGGAACTTATAGCATAGAAGAAATAAAGATAAACAATTTGTTACAGAGTCTCTTTAAATTGCTGTTGCCACTTTGCGATAGATAAGTGACTTTTGGGTTGCAGTTTGGGCACTCGGCCTCTAAAACGTTCGCCACCACTGTCCTAATCTAATGTCCCACCATTGCTAAGTTCATGTAAATTTGTCTCCACCCGTGACCACACCCACATTCTGGTCCATGACCACACCCATTTTTCGGCCCTCATATTTTTGCACAAATTCTTCAAAATCTTCGCACCACTTCTTCCTTGCCTTTTTGCCCTCTCCTGGAAAATTTTCTGCGGACGCCCATGGATACTAACAACATACTAGTAATGAATCACCAACGAAAATAGAAACATAGGAAAAAGGACACACTTTCCTTTTTCTTTAAAAAAAACCCACAAAAAAACCCCAATATTTTAGTCAGGTAACTGAACAAATGACAGCAGCAATTAGACATACACAAAACACTTTTTGCTCTGCGTTTGAAGTGCAATTAATTATTTAGCAGTGTTTCCACCTTTGTTCCACCTCCAGTTAAAATTCCTCGCCTTCGCGTTCATCAAATATTGATTCTTTTCAAGCAACGCTCCTGCCTTCCCTCTTCAATGTTATTATAATGAGGGACAGCAATCAGATTGTCCTCCCTGAAATGCCGCTGTTTCCCAGTGCCATCTGCATTGGTCCTTTTTTTGGTGGCTTTTACCATAAATTATTCCATTCAATTAGCTGAACCGGCTCAGAGTGGCATTTTTGCAAACTAAATAATTTATAGAGTGTTTTTGGAGCAAACAGGAAACAATCTGCCTAATGTGGAGGCTCGCTAGGAGCATTAGTAATGATACAGAGATCACCGCGGATGCTTGTCTCAGGCTTTGTTCAGGGAAACATATTGCCCAGGGAAGGATAGAACTTGTCATTAACAAATGGGGACGGGTTTCAGTGTCATTTCCATCAGCCAACAACTTCATCACCTGTAGGAAGGAAACGCTCCCCTGCACTGTTACTTTCACTTTAGCATTGAAAGAAAATCTAACTTTGATTTCATCAAAGTGATCAAACAGGATTCAAAAGAAAAATGGGAAAGCCCAATTTGTCCGTTGCAACATATGAATGAAATGAGCTTATTTATTATTTATTGTACTTATAAAGCGCCAACATATTACGCAGCGCTGGACATTAGTTTAGGTTACAGACAATATTTAGGGGTGAAAGACAGCAATATGACAATACAGGAATGCAATAAAGACCAGATCATGCAGCACAGTATGAGTACAAGGTAATGCTTAGGGCTCTTTCACATTAGGGCAGATTTTCTGCGTTTCAACGCAACGGGTAAAGTTTGCGTTATCTAAGGTGAAATGAAAGTCCATAGACTTTCATTTTAGCTTTCACATATAACACAGCCTTTTTGTGCGTTGCGTTACACTGCACCCAGGCGCAGTTTTTTGGCCAACGCTAGCTTTATGCGTTACAATGTTAGTCAATGTAAAACGCACACTATGTGCGTTTTTAATCCGTTAACGCAGGCAATCAGTCCCAGAATGCAACAGAGGAACAATGTAGAAAGTTGAAAACTAAGGGCTCTTTCACATCAGAGCTTGCGTTGGAGAACGCTCAAAGCATACGTTTTGTTGTATGCCTTTTACTGCGTTTTGATATGCGTTGCACTGCAGTGAGTGTGCGTTTTTAATCCGTTTTCAATGCGTTACAGCACATAGGAAAACGCAGGTAATTTTTTTTTCTTTTAGTTTTCAACTTTCTACATTGTTCCTCTGTTGCATTCTGGGACTGATTGCCTGCGTTAACGGATTAAAAACGTGCACAGTGTGCGTTTTACATTGACTAACATTGTAACGCATAAAGCTTGCGTTGGCCGAAAAACTGCGCCTGGGTGCAGTGTAACGCAACGCACAAAAAGGCTGCGTTATATGTGAAAGCTAAAATGAAAGTCTATGGACTTTCATTTCACCTTGGGTAACGCAAACTTTACCCGTTGCGTTGAAACGCAGAAAATCTGCCCTAATGTGAAAGAGCCCTTAAAGAAAAAAAAATTACCTGCGTTTTTCTATGTGCTGTAACGCATTGAAAACGGATTAAAAACGCACACTCACTGCAGTGCAACGCATATCAAAACGCTGGAGGGGAGCATGGAGATTAGGCAAGTTAGGTTCACTCAGATGCATAGCATGGGTTCACAGTGATGGAGGTGCATGATCAGGTAGGACACAAAAGGAGGAGGACCCTGCCCACAGGCTTACAATCTAGAGGAAGAGGTAGGGACACGAAAGGTAGGGGACCAGAGTTCAGCTGTGGGTTTAGAGCACTTGTGAGGGGTAGTAGGCCAGAGTGAAAAGGTGAGTTTTGAGGGCTTTCTTTGAGGGCTTTCTTGAAGATGTTGAAGGAGGGGGCTGCCCTAATGGATGGAGGTAGGGAGTTCCATAGTGTTGGAGCAGCTCTTGAGAAGTCCTGGAGGCGTGCATGGGACTGGGTGATGCGGGGGGCGGTTAGGCGAAGTTCATTGGAAGAGCGGAGTGAGCAGCTAGGTGAGTACCTCAGTTAGATCGGAAATGTAGGTTGGACAGGTTTTGTGGACAGATTTGTAGGTCAGACACAGTATCTTGAATTTGATTCTGGACTGGATAGGAAGCCAGTGGAGGGATTCTAGGAGGGGATACGCCGTGGTGGAGCGATGGGAGCAGTGGATAATTATGGCTGCCACATTCATGACGGACTGCAGTGGGGCTGTTCGTGTCATAGGTAGACCAGACAGCAGGGCATTGCAGTAGTTAAGGCGGGAAATTATGAGGGCATGGATGAGGAGTTTGGTGGTGGCCAGGAAAGGGTTAATTTTACAGATGTTACGAAGGTGAAAGTTGCAGGACTTTGTGAGGTGTTGGATGTGGGGAGTGAAGGAGAGTGTGGAGTCCAGGTGACACCCAGACAGCGGGCTTGAGAGGTAGGGTGAATGGTAGTGTGGTTAACAGTGACATGCACATCTGGGAGCTTACATTTTAAAAGGACAACTTAAGTGAGAAGTATATGGAGGATGCCATATTTATTTCCTTTTAAGCAATACCAGTTACCTTGCAGCCCTGGTGATCTATTTGGCTGTAGTAGTGCCTGAATAACACTAGAAACAAGCATGCAGCTAATCTTGCCAGATCGGACAGTAGTTTCAGAAACACCTGATCTGTGTGGGCTTGAAAAAAGGGCGCCAGTCCAGGAAAAAAGGGCCTGGCTTTATAACAAAAATGAAATCTTAATAACGATAAACATTGTTGTTGAACTTGGTTAACAATAAATACCATTTCAAAAACAGACAAACGGGAGATAAAAACGAAAAGATATTACCAATACAAATCATAACGTAATTCAACACTACAGCTTAACCCAACCCTACTCTCACACAGAACCCTCCCCTGGGGGTGCCTAAAACTAACCACTCCTCTGGTGGCACCTAACCCTAATCACTCCCCATGGTGCCTAAACCTAGCCACCCCTCGGTGGTGCCTAACCCTAACCTCCCTGGTGGTATCTAACCCTAACTGCCCCCCGGGTGGTGCCTAACCCTAATCACTCCCCCTGGTGGTGCCAAACCCTAGCAAACCCCCCTGCAGAAACAGCCTTTTACACATAGAAACGATAATATCTTTGATAACGTAAAGTCTGTACATACAAACAAAATAATATAACAAAAACTATAACATTGCAAGCTTCTAAAACTATAACATACTTCAAAAACTTTAATGTTCTAATGTTTTTAACAATATTTATCAGGCGCCCTTTTTCCTTTTTTCAGCTTTTTTTTCCCGTATTAAAGGGAACCAGAGAGGATGAATTATACATACCTGGGGCTTCCTCCAGCCCCATACGCATGGATCACTCCCACGCCGCCGTCCTCCGCTGCCTGGATCCGCCGATACCGGGTCCCGTCATTACCGCCAGTCGGCCGGTGGACGCGGCCAATTCTCCGCATCACAGGGTGCTCCCTCCATACAGTTACGTATGTGGCTGCCTACTGCGCAGCCGCATGCGTACGGGTATGGAGGGAACCCCTGTGATGCGGACAATTGGCCGCGTCCGCCAGAAGTGACGGGCCCGGTATCGGCGGATCCAGGAAGCGGAGGATGGCGGCGTGGGAGCGATCCAGGCTTATGGGGCTGGAAGAAGCCCTAGGTATGTATAAAATCTTTTTCTATTTTAGCTGGCCATTCGTCTCTGGCTCCCTTTAACGATAATTGCATTAGATTCTATGGCGGTGCCCTTTTCGTCCACTAGCCGCTGGCGCCCTTTTTTCCTGCTACCCTCTTTACCTCTGTACCAGCTTTTAGAGACATGAGGATATGGCCTCATCACCACTATGTAGGTTAGGAGAAAATGGTCTGGCTCTGAAATAATCCTTACTAGCCAAGTGCTAATCCTTTTTGCTTTTTAACTTTAATAGCATTTTGAATAGTCTCGAAACCGTGTCAAAGCTCTTCTTAGCTGGTGCATAAGAAGAGCTGTTACAAATTAAAATTCTTCTGATTTTTTTGCAAATGAGTTTTTAAACTTCTCGCTATGAACTAATTCTACCTCTGAATTGATTTTTATTACTCTGATTATAGTTTCTTTTACTGTAATAATTTACCATACTCCTCAGGTCAAATACTCCTCCATGCATATTTTATCTTTTTTTTCTTTACATATCATTATTTCCTCTTATTTCCCACGAGACAGACAGATTTATTAAGTGACTTTTTTTTCGTCTTTTATCTCCGCTGAAGGTGTCCACTTATCCATGCTTGCTCAGGGACAATTTAACAGTGAAGGATAAGGTCTAGTTTATTCCTGACCCGGCGCTGACACTAATGTGCAAGGTGAGCCTTGCTGGTGTAAGGTCATTGATGACCCCAAGCTTCTATCTATGGAGAGGTAGGGAGTTCCATTTCACTTTCATCTCTCGCCAGTTAACTGTTCATTTCAGACATGAAAGGCAAATGGATCCTCTGCTCCTGTATCTGGAGTAAAAGAGAAAGGATTCATTGCCTCTCTGGAGTCAAGGATTAGAACCATTCTTCGAGAGAGATTGACAGCCCATTGATGTGCGCTGCCTTCTTCCACATCTCCTGTCTTCTCTTTCTCTAGGAATTCCTAATGATTTTGTATGCTAAACAGATTGTTTTAAGTTCTACACTCTTTCCCCCCATGAAAGCTGTTAGTTGGAGCTGTAACATCTGAAAGACTAATACCTGGAAGGAAACTGAAAAGATCTAAAGATCTAAATGAACAAACGTGTTCGTCAAAGATGTAGAGGGGACCAGTGTAAATATTTACGCAGCAAAATAAATACAACTCGAGTGCAAGTGCTGTCAAAATACCATGTGAAATGAACAGTGGGGTTGATGATAACTGCTGGAAGAATCATGTTGGTTTCAGCTAGCAGCTGGATAGATCTTTTATTTTATAACCTGCACGAGAAAATGATTCGGGGAAGACGTTTGGCTGCTGGATTAAACACCAAGGCCCTGATTTACTATGGTTCTCCTGAGCTGCAGATCATGGGAGAACATAAGTCTTCCTGGTCAGGGTCTCTTAAAAGAAAGCCTGCTAGTAAAGTGGCAAGAACTGAACAATTCCTATTACTGCCTGTTCCTCAAAAGGGCCACCAATCCAATGCTACTGCCTTGAGCTAACTAAATGCTTTGGACAAACGTCTCCCAACATGATCATATGTGATCACATCATGTGGATATTTACCCATGACTAGTGATCTTCAATGTCTAGTAGAACTCATGGAGAAGCATGTGATTATGATAACAATTGTAATATTTCATTGATAATCAGTTTTAAATTTGTGGAAATAATTTGAATTATTACAAAACATGTATGCAATGCACTGCATAATGTGCATTCTTAATTCATTCAAATTCAATATTATATGCATTCAAATTGGGAAGGCTAAAGTAGTAGTAGTAATAGTAATAATAATAATAATAATAATAATAATAATAATAATAATAAAAAGATCAGACCTTATCTACCAAACCTAGGAAACGTACATTGTATTGGAGCTCCAACAAGTGATTCAATTTGCATTTATTTGAACATGTGGTTTGATGCTCTATATGTGGGTGTAACGATAAGTGATGCATAAATTGATCAGTAGTAGCTCTATCAGCACAATAGTCAGTACTTTATTCAGTTGTAAAACACTCGTGATTGGGTGCACAGTAATATTCAGGAACACACAATAGTGATGGCCCTAGGACCTTACTAATAGGAGAGTGGTCGTACAAGCAAGGTCGGAAGCAGATCAGATTAACAGAAGTACAGAATCGTTAGGCAGAATCAGAGTGAGTATTCAGGCAGAAGTCGGCAACAGATCAGATTGGCAGAAGTACAGAATCGTTAGGCAAAAACAGAGTGAGTATTCAGGCAGAAGTCGGCAACGGATCAGATTGGCAGAAGTACAGAATCGATAGACAAACGGAGGGTCAGAGACAGGCAAAGAGTCACAACAAATAATCAATACAATAATATAATCCTAATCTAGTGTGAAATCCCAGGGGTCCTGCAGGATCAAAGCACACACGGATCTGACTAAGGTCTGAGAGCTTTCACTGCGAGGTTTCAGCAACAACAGACAACGAGCCACTGACATCCCCATCCTTAAATACAGACAGGCAATTCCAAAGCTCCCGCCCAGAACCGCTTGACCAATCGGCAGTGAGAACAGCGGTCCGATGTCAGCTGACCCGTCTCCTAAGCCCATAAAGGTCCTGCCGCTCCGCGCGCGAGCGTGCTGACCTAAGCTGATGTGCCATTGAGAGATCTGTCCTGCCGGGAACTACACAAGACGCCTGAGGAGACGCGACAGCCGCCGCCATGACGTCAGCTGTAGAAGCGGCGGCCGCGCTGCTTTCTGCCGCTGAGATAATTGCGCTATACCTGACAGTGGGGGTTTACAAGAAATAGAGGCTATGTAGTCTTAGCAGCTGGGGGTAAGGGGTAAATACAGACTGGTGGGGAAGACAAACCCAAGTGAGACGTGTGATAAGAAATATGGGTCAGTACTGAACTAGTCAACTCTAGTCAGTACTGAGTTTTTTTTCTTCTTTGTTACAATTACAAGGGTTTTAAAACCTGTAAATGTTTCCATTGCCATCATTTTTTCCCTTTAGGGGAGTAACTATAAATTATGTCCCCTCCCCCCAGCAAAACGTTGATGGGGCTCCCAACACTCACACCCTTTACCTTGCCTACCCCTGGTAACCCTCACAGCCGGGGGGGGGCTCACCTTGCAAGGGTAATAAAACAAGTGTGGGTATCGTAATCTTCACACCTATAACAAATGTAGCCACAAAATCATCTGATCTGACAGATGGACCCCTTTAGAGAAGCAAAGTAGTAATCAGTTGGGGCCCCCTTCTAGCTCTAATCCCTTCTGCGGCTGCAAGGGCTTCTAAGCTGTAGTCATGGTGGGAAAAAATGACACCTAGGCTATGCATAATTACGCATTGTAATTTGCGATTACACATCATAAACATAATGTGAAATTTGCGGATTACGCATAAAAAATTACTCATGTTAACGTAATGTACACGTAATTTCAGAGGTGGCCGGTTTTACACATACAAACTGATTTTTTAAAATTAAATATTTAAATAACAGCCCCGCATGCGTAGTATACTAGCTGGTGAGCGTAATTTTTTTCGCATACGAACAGATTTTTCGCGTTGAATACTTGATTAATAGCTGCGCATGTGCAGTAACTGGCAAATTGATGCAAATATTTTTACGCATAGAACACGAATTATGCATAATTGCATAGTTACAGGCATAATTATGATTTACAAATGTAGTATGCTGCACGTAATGTAATAGCAATTACGCAATGCGTCCTGCTTGAGACCACTCTGCTCCATATTAAAGCCATGAGTATCAGCAGCAGTCCCAGAGACAGGAAGTGATCAGAAATCTTCCTAGTGAAGATGCAGAAGGCACACAAAAAAATCGCCCAATGTGTCACCTAACCCATTTTCACTGTATACAAAAGTAAAAAAATAAATTTTGTTAAATCTTGATTGAGGCCCAGTGCACAACAAAAACCTCTAGCAGATACACAAAACGCTAGTGGTTTTTGAAGCAGATTTCAGAGCGATTCTAGGCATGTTTAGGCCCAGTGCCCATCAAGCGTTTTTGGTAGCGTTTTCAAAAACGATGCCGCTTGTGAAAACGCTTGGCTAATGTATCTCAATGGGATGGTGCACACCAGTGGTTTCAGGTTTTTAGCAAACCACAAACTTGGCTCCTGCAGCATTTTTGTGGTTTGCAGATGTGTTTCTGCCTCAACGTTAAAGTATAGGAAAGTGGAAAACCGATCTGAAAAACGCTAGATCAGAGCAGTTTTCCTGGTGTTTTTGTTACAGTAGCTGTTCAGTAACAGCTTTACTGTAACAATATATGAAATCTGCTACACAAAAACGCTCCCAAAAACGCTAGGCATGTTTAGAAAACCTGACCTGGGCTTCAGAGAAGTCTTCTAAACATGCCTAGCATTTTTTGGAGCGTTTTTGTGTAGAAGATTTCAAATATTGTTACAGTAAAGCTGTTACTAAACAGCTAATGTAACAAAAACGCCTGGAAAACCTCTCTGATCTAGCATTTTTTCCTATACTTTACATTGAGGCAGAAACGCATCTGCAAACCGCAAAAATGCTGCAGGAGCCACGTTTGCTGTTTGCTAAAAACCTCAAACCGCTGGTGTGCACCATCCCATTGAGATACATTAGCCAAGCATTTTCACAAACGGCAGCGTTTTTGAAAACGCTACCAAAAACGCTTGGTGTGCACTAGGCCATAGTGCCTGGAGCAGAACTTCAGTCCTGCTGTTTCATTTTATGCACAGTCTTTCTCGAACATCCTCAACTTCTTTAAAAAATGATTAGTGCAACCTATCACCACCTAGTTACCGTCACCGGAAAGCAATCAGCCCTCTTGCAGAATGATGTTGGCTATTTTATATTTCTTAAATAGCTTAAGAAAAGAGAAATGCGGTGGCTTTGTGTATGAATGGGAAGGCAATTACCTGGGGAATGTCCCGGATTGATTTCTCAATGAAGGGATGTGCTTAGCGCAGCCGTTTAATCTCATGTTACGGGCGATATCACGAGGCATACAGATGCCTTCCGAATAGTTTATTGCAAGCAAAATAACGTGAAGATAGTCTTTGATCTTTCCTCGCATAACTCCAAATGATCTCCCTGCCTTTCCTTTTCATTTGACTCCACAGGTTCATAGCAAATATTTATTACTCGGGGGAAATCTTTGGAACTATGTAAATATTTCTACTAGCTAGTTATCACATTGGATTACCATAGGATTTCATTTACATATTTTTTATATTGTAAAGCACAAGTTTAGGCTTAGATTTTCTATGCACATTTAATCGAAAAGAAGGTTATGTAAAAATGTAGCAGTTTCTGAAATGTAACAAAAGGAATATATTTGTTGCAACAAATTATAGCTCCTCCTTAGCAATCTCCAGCTGCCCCTCCCACTTCCAGTCAGAGTGATACCATCAGGGGGCGTTTCTTCCATGAAGCAACGTTAAGCACTGTTTCAGGGCGGCAACAATAAGAGGGTGGCAAGAGGCGGCCCCCTCCCCAAATGTCCCGCTCCTTGCACTCACGGTTTCCCCTGCCCTAGATGCATGGCTCTGATTCACTGACCTGCTCTCAGCGTCCCAGTGATGGGACCTCCATCTGCATGTATCCAGGGCTACAGCAGTGCCTCATGTGACCTGTTACGCGCTGCCGGGTCGCATGAGGCGCCGCTGTAGTCAGAGAGGAAGCAGGACTGATGATCTTATCGCTAATCTTCTGAGACCGGGTGAGTGATGCAGATTCGGTGCAGCACATACCTGGCATTCTGGATATCAGATTCTGGGGTGTTGCGTCTTCACATTGTATTGCTTCAGATGGCAAATAGTCTAGAAATGGCCCTGGTGCCATGATAAGCCAACAGAGAGGCGTGGCTTCAGCTGGCAGGCTAATACCTCCCTGCATGTCCATGTGACTGCAGGGAGCTGTTTAGACAGTAATTGTGTAAACATAACAAAAAAGTATATATATATATACTGCACTTATAACAATAGAACCTTACAAATCACCATTTTTTCACCTTATGTAACATTCTGAGATTTCTGGAATGATGACCATTAGTCCCCATCATATGTGTAATGCAGTGAGGTAGGACTCATTTATACAGATGAAGATACTTCAGTGACACTCAAAAGATAAACACAGAGAGCCTCTTATGGTGAAGTATGTCAGGCACAGTAAGGGCAATCAAATCAGATTAATGCTCACAATGTTGCACTGCCTGCGAGACGACCAATCAAAAAGGCAGATGTGGATCATGAACCTGTCCGCACTCAGGTACCACTCAAATTAATTGATGGGACAGAATCAGGGAAGGCGTGGTTCATCAAGCAGAAAACATTTCTCCATTTCTCGCTCCATCCTAAACACTGTAACCCTTGAGGACTGGAGTTCGACATCTGTGCTGTAGGGGAAGCAATGGGTTAAAAACCCAAAACCTACAACTAAGATGGTGGTTTACTAGATAAATGGAGGTAACTAACTTGTAAATATTTCAATCAGATGTAAATAGAAAAATAACAACCAAAGAAAGAATAGAAGAGGACAGATCCAGTCCGTAGTTGGGCAATAAAATGTACAGATAATAACTATGTTTTATTAAAGGATGTACACCCCTCCTTCAAATTAAAAACATTTAAAACACAGTTACATGTGAGTAGAGGAAATGCACCTTCATAGCTGTTATAATGTGTGGAATTATAGTTTTTTTCATATGTAAAGAGTGAAACGCAGCAAAGTCCCCATTATCCAGAACTTAGGCAACCGGAAGTCTCAAGTAACCGGCATGCCTGAGTGATAACGGGGACTTTGCTTTTGGCTGGTTTCGAGGCTTTTTTAACCTCCCTGGCGGTAATCCCGAGCTGAGCTCGGGCTATGCCGCCGCGGAGGATTGCTCAGGCCCTGGTGGGCTGATTTGCATCAATTTTTTTTCAAACACGCAGCTAGCACTTTGCTAGCTGCGTGTTTGTTCCGATTGCCGCCACTCGCCGCCGATCCGCCGCTGCCCGCTGCGAAAGAGGCCCCCCCCGCAGACCCCTTGCGCAGCCTGGCCAATCACGGCCAGGCTGCGCTATGGGGAGGATCGGGACTCTCCCTGACGTCGATGACGTCTTCGCGATCGTCGCCATAGCGACGGGGGAAATCCATAGGGATTTCCTGTTGGGATTATGCGGCGGCGGTGATCGGAGGGGCTGGGCGGATGCCGCAGGGAGGGGGGAAGCATGTAGCTAGCGCTAGGCTAGCTACATGTAAAAAAAAAAAAATTAGGCAAAAAAACCCCTCCCGCGGCCGTGTGCCACAAATAATCATAACGCCAGGGAGGTTAATACTAACGGAGCCTCCAATGATGTCTTGCAGCCCTTCTGAATCACTTAGCGGGCTCCTAGAGTCTGTGCTTGTAAGTTGGCCTGTCATGTGACCTGTTTTGGGTCACACACTGACACTCCGGCCTCTGTGCACTGGGGAAGCCGAAAAGCTGCTAGGAGCCCGCTAGATGATTCAGAAAGGCAGCTAGACATCACTGGAAGCTCTGTAAGGGCTCTTTCACACCAGAGCCTGTTTTGTGTGGTGTAACGCAAAGTCGAAACTTTGCGTTAACCAAGGTAAAATGAAAGTCCATAGACTTTCATTTTACCTTTTACACCCGACGTTGCGTTTCGATGCGTTGCGGTACGATACACACGTGAGCTTTTATTCGTCGGGAGCCGGCATTTTTTCCCCTTGGGTTAATTAATTACTACCACCGCTGATTGCGTTGCACCACAGAATTCCGACAACATGCCGCAGGCTATTCGAAACGTGCAGGATTACGGCTCCTACACGCGTTGGTAGATGTGACAAAGCCCTAAATATTTGTGGGGGAGGTTTTGTGCATCTTAGGTCGGTTGCTCTAGCAATTGGCAAGCACATGTATCTGGACTCTGGAATCGGACGATCCTCGCCTGTGCCGGATACTCAGGACTCTGCTCTATACAAAAAGTAGATAAAAAATGTACAGTCAGTCATATCCTAATACCATATTTGTACACTCTCCCCATGATTGCAAGGGTTTCCTTTGGGCACTCCACCCACATCCCAAAAACATACTGATTCCCCCCAGAAATTGGCTTTAAGCCTCATACACACGCATGACTAAATTCGGGAGAGGCGGCCGATAACGACTGCCTCAGTTAATAGACAGGCATTTATACAGAGGCCCTTGATCAGTGACGGACATTCGGCAAGTGATCCGCCTGGAGGATGACTTGGTGCACACCCCTCCCTCACCCAACTCGTTACATCACGAACGCACAGCTCTGTCATCACTCCGCCCCTGCATAACAACAGAACACATTGTTAGCCACACAGCTGACACCGCATCTGTACAGCCCAGCCCAGAGATGTCATCCAGGGGATCGGGTCCCAATCCCCGATGGGCAACATCAGTAAATGGTGTCTACGTACCTTTAGACTGTAATAGGAACACAAGACAATAACTGGCTATGGTAGGAATTCGATTGTAAGCTCCTCTGAGGGACAGTTAGTGACATGACTATATACACTGAGTAAAAGTGCTGCAGAAGATGTCAGCATTATATAAACATGGAAAAATAATCGTGATAATACAGTGATATCATGCTGGAGAAATAATTTACCAACCACTTAAGTGCATAGGTGCCTATCTAAATACATGTTTAAAAGATTAGATACACAGTACACAAAGCTAGCCCAAAATAAACCATACAAAGTAAATCCAAAGACGATTGTACAATAAGTATAATCCCTCTACAAAACACAATCATGTTGGATACTTCATAAATAGATAGAACACAATCCCTGCACAGCTGTATGAGTCAGACACACCAGGGTAAAGATACATATCTTCTAACATGCATCAACATACAATATAAATGGAGCTTACCCTGGTGTCTAGTGGCTGCACTTAATCCTGGGTGACTAGAGCCCCCAGCCCCAAACCTCACATGTTTTGCACATATGTACTGCTTCATCTGATGCTGCAGAGCAAATGGAGATTCCGGTCAGTAATGATGATCTGGAAGCCCCATTTATAGAATGTATGTAATTACACTGTCAATTTATAGCCCAAGTTTGAACTGAATCTATCTTTTATCTCACTTCCTTTGTTAATTTTTTTTTTATCTAATGCTGGGCATACATGGTAGGATTCTTCCTTATCAATCGAGCCACTGATGGCTTGATTGATAATATCTGACAGGTCCGATGTAGTGATGGGCGAACAGTGTTCGCCACTGTTCGGGTTCTGCAGAACATCACCCTGTTCGGGTGATGTTCGAGTTCGGCCGAACACCTGACGGTGCTCGGCCAAACCGTTCGGCCACATGGCCGAACTAAGAGCGCATGGCCGAACGTTCCCCGAACGTTCGGCTAGCGCTGTGATTGGCCGAACGGGTCACGTGGTTCGGGCCCGAACGCGCTCTGATTGGCCGAACGGTCACGTGGTTCGGGTAAATAAATACCCGAACCACGTCATATCTCCGCCATTTCTCTGTGGGTTTAGCTTTGGGTAGGCAGGCAGGGTAGTTCGCTCTCCAGCCACGCTAGCCAGGGTCCCCCCCAGTCATTGTGTGTCGCTGCTGGGAACAGTAGTACACCGCTCGCTCAGCCACACTATATAGCATTCTGTTTACTGCCACTCTGTGTACCTCGCTCAGCCACACTATATAGCATTCTGTTTACTGTTCTGTGTCTGCTGGGAATAGTAGTACACCGCTCGCTCAGCCACACTATATAGCATTCTGTTCACTGTTCTGTGTCTGCTGGGAATAGTGGTACACCGCTCGCTCAGCCACACTATATAGCATTCTGTTTACTGTTCTGTGTCTGCTGGGAATAGTGGTACACCGCTCGTTCAGCCACACTATATAGCATTCTGTTTACTGTTCTGTGTCTGCTGGGAATAGTGGTACACCGCTCGCTCACCCACACTATATAGCATTGTGTTTACTGTTCTGTGTCTGCTGGGAATAGTAGTACACCGCTCGCTCAGCCACACTATATAGCATTGTGTGTACTGCCACTCTGTGTACACGGCTCAGCCTGACTATATAGCATTGTGTGTACTGCCACTGTGCACCTCGCTCAGCCACGCTATATATAGCATTGTGTTTACTGCCACTCTGTGTACACCGCTCAGCCAGACTACATAGCATTGTGTGTACTGCCACTCTGTGTACACCGCTCAGCCAGACTCTATAGCATTGTGTGTACTGCCACTCTGTGTACACCGCTCAGCCAGACTATATAGCATTGTGTGTACTGCCACTCTGTGTACACCGCTCAGCCAGACTATATACCATTGTTTACTGACACTCTGTGTACACCGCTCAGCCAGACTATATACCATTGTTTACTGACACTCTGTGTACACCGCTCAGCCAGACTATATACCATTGTTTACTGACACTCTGTGTACACCGCTCAGCCAGACTATATACCATTGTTTACTGACACTCTGTGTACACCGCTCAGCCAGACTATATACCATTGTTTACTGACACTCTGTGTACACCGCTCAGCCAGACTATATACCATTGTTTACTGACACTCGGTGTACACCGCTCAGCCAGACTATATACCATTGTTTACTGACACTCTGTGTACACCGCTCAGCCAGACTATATACCATTGTTTACTGACACTCTGTGTACACCGCTCAGCCAGACTATATACCATTGTTTACTGACACTCTGTGTACACCGCTCAGCCAGACTATATACCATTGTTTACTGACACTCTGTGTACACCGCTCAGCCAGACTATATACCATTGTTTACTGACACTCTGTGTACACCGCTCAGCCAGACTATATACCATTGTTTACTGACACTCGGTGTACACCGCTCAGCCAGACTATATACCATTGTTTACTGACACTCTGTGTACACCGCTCAGCCAGACTATATACCATTGTTTACTGACACTCTGTGTACACCGCTCAGCCAGACTATATACCATTGTTTACTGACACTCTGTGTACACCGCTCAGCCAGACTATATACCATTGTTTACTGCCACTCTGTGTACATGGCTCAGCCAGACTATATAGCATTGTGTGTACTGCCACTCTGTGTACACCGCTCAGCCAGACTATATAGCATTGTTCACTGCCACTCTGTGTACACGGCTCAGCCAGACTATATAGCATTGCGTACTCTGCCAGTCAGTGTGTATATTGCTGGGATCAGTAATACTCCACTCACCGTCAACCACTATATGAGCTCACCATGAGTTCCTCAGAGACCTCCGCTGTGAGCAGCACTCCCAACAACAGCAACAGCCAACGCCCCACGCAAGCTATAACATCCACCCCAGCAGCCAGTGGTCAGCAGCAGCCCTCCCCGGAGGAGAACGTTGTGTCCATCGGTCCGGCGCCAGAGCGATTAATGAGGGCTGCCATTGAGGGGATGATGGGGCCTGATGTGGAGGAGGAGGTCGGGCTCAGGCCAGCATCCCAAGTTAATGTTGAGGACGATGAGGGGTCTGTGACTGTGTCTGGGGATGTTGGGGTGGCAGAGGTGGTGGGTGGGTCAGACTCAGGAGAAGAGTTGTATGATGAGGATGATGATCGGGACCATCTGTATGTGCCTCAGAGTCCGACCCCGGAAAACATGTTGTATCGTGTGTTTAGGTACTAAAATCTGCGTTCCCAGTAGTGTTGGGCGAACAGTGTTCGCCACTGTTCGGGTGCTGCAGAACATCACCCCGTTCGGGGTGACTATATAGCAGACTATATAGCATTGTGTTTACTGCCACTCTGTGTACACGGCTCAGCCACACTATATAGCATTGTGTTTACTGCCACTCTTTGTCTGCTGGGAACAGTAGTACACCGCTCACCCGCCACTGTATAGCATTGTGCTCTGTGTCGCTGCTGGCAATAGTGGTACACCGCTCACCCACCACTGTATAGCATTTCTGTACTGCCACTGTACTGCTGCCAGTCAGCGTGTACTGTAAGGATAAGTGAAATGAGGAAGAAATCCGGTGAAAGAGGGAGGGGCAAGGGAAGAGGTGTTTCCCCTGACGGTTGTGCTGGGGAGCTGTACTCCACGGCGGCGGCCCCCCACAATGACATATGACGAGTTTGAGGAGATGGAAGAGGAGGGTATGGACAATGTGGACATAGACCCAGATTTTGTTTGTGAACGAGAACATCGCCGTCGTAGCAGCAGCACAGATGAGTCTGTTGAAGAACCCACTGCTGCACGAGTTCGCCTTGTGCCACAAGGTAGGCGGCGCGCAATTTCAGGCACCACAAGCGTGGAAGTTCAAGTGAGAGGCAAAAGAGGCGCAAACAGAAATCGCCAGCAAGGCAGGTGCTCCAAATTCTGGGCTTTCTTTGAAGACTGCACTGAGGATGTTACCATGGCGATTTGCAAGGTGTGCAAGACCCGCCTGAGCAGGGGGAAAAGTATTAACAACCTCTCCACCACCAGCATGAGCCGCCACATGCTATCCAAACATCCCACTCTGTGGGCAAACGCGGCAGGACAGGGTACCACCAGCAACACTGCCTCCCTTGGGTTCACCAGACTCACCACCAGACCCGCCTCAGCAGCAGCAGTAGCCCAGCCATTGCGTGGTTCAAAACATTCCAAAAAATCAGATGACGCTGACACTGTCACTTTCCGGAGTAGTGCTCTTGAGGTCTCCCAGTGTTCATCAAACACAACAACCAACAGCCCTTCGTTGTGCAGCCCTACGGTTCAGTTGTCTGTCTCGGAGATGTTTGAGCGCAAGAGGAAATTGCCAGCAAATGACCCCCGGGCCGTGGCAGTAAGAGCCAGCATAGCCAAGCTTCTGGCCTGCGAAATGCTGCCATATCGAGTGGTGGAGACAAACAGCTTCAAGGGCATGATGTCAGTGGCCATCCCACGTTACGTGGTTCCCAGCCGCTACCACTTTGCGCGCTCTGCAGTGCCTGAGTTGCATGAGCACGTGGTCAGCAAAATAACCCGAAGCTTGAAGAATGCCGTTGCCTGCAAGGTTCACGTATCCGCCTCTCCACAGAAAATGCAGACCGTCTGACTCAAATTAAAATGAATCAATCCTGGATTGGAAATGACTACGCAACACTCCAGGACCCCAACCAAGTAACATGACCAATGAACATCTGGGATGGTTTAGCGTTTCCGGTCCCTGTTCATTGAACCTCTCATCTGTATTACATTTATGACTGCATGGCGGCAAAAAGCATTGCTGCTATATCCGCACGCTTTTTGTCCTCATGCAAGGCCTGGGTTGTTGTGTCTCAAAAAGCATGGCCTTCTCCTCCTGCGCCTGCTCCTGTTCCATCACGTGTGCTGCTGCTGCTGGGTTAGCGTTTCCGGTCCCTGTTTATGGAACCTCTCATCTGTATTACATTTATGACTGCATGGCGGCAAAAAGCATTGCTATATCCGCACGCTTTTTGTCCTCATGCAAGGCCTGGGTTGCGTCTCAAAAAGCGTGGCCTTCTCCTCCTGCGCCTCCTCCTGTTCCATCACGTGTGCTCTGTGCTGCTGCTGCTGCTGGGTTAGCGTTACCGGTCCCTGTTTATTGAACCTCTCATCTGTATTACATTTATGACTGCATGGCGGCAAAAAGCATTGCTATATCCGCACGCTTTTTGTCCTCATGCAAGGCCTGGGTTGCGTCTCAAAAAGCGTGGCCTTCTCCTCCTGCGCCTCCTCCTGTTCCATCACGTGTGCTCTGTGCTGCTGCTGCTGCTGGGTTAGCGTTACCGGTCCCTGTTTATTGAACCTCTCATCTGTATTACATTTATGACTGCATGGCGGCAAAAAGCATTGCTATATCCGCACGCTTCTTGTCCTCATGCAAGGCCTGGGTTGTTGTGTCTCAAAGCGTAGCCTTCTCCTCCTGCGCCTCCTCCTGTTCCATCATGTGTGCTCTGTGCTGCTGCTGCTGCTGCTGGGTTAGCGTTACCGGTCCCTGTTTATTGAACCTCTTATCTTTATTACATTTATGACTGCATGGCGGTAAAAAGCATGCTATCTGCACGCTTCTTGTCCTCATGCAAGGCCTGGGTTGTTGTGTCTCAAAGCGTGGCCTTCTCCTCCTGCGCCTCCTCCTGTTCCGTCACGTGTGCTCTGTGCTGCTGCTGCTGCTGGGTTAGCGTTACCGGTCCCTGTTTATTGAGCCTCTTCTCTTTATTACATTTATGACTGCATGGCGGCAAAAAGCATTGCTGCTATATCCGCACGCTTCTTGTCCTCATGCAAGGCCTGGGTTGTTGTGTCTCAAAAAGCGTGGCCTTCTCCTCCTGCGCCTCCTCCTGTTCCATCACGTGTGCTGCTGCTGCTGCTGGGTTAGCGTTACCGGTCCCTGTTTATTGAACCTCTTATCTTTATTACATTTATGACTGCATGGCGGTAAAAAGCATGCTATCCGCACGCTTCTTGTCCTCATGCAAGGCCTGGGTTGTTGTGTCTCAAAAAGCGTGGCCTTCTCCTCCTGCGCCTCCTCCTGTTCCATCACGTGTGCTGCTGCTGCTGCTGGGTTAGCGTTACCGGTCCCTGTTTATGGAACCTCTTCTCTTTATTACATTTATGACTGCCTGGCGGTAAAAACCATGTTACCTGTGCAAAGAAACATGACATTTTCAGCATTTAAAAGACAATTTTTCCTTTGAAACTTTACAATCAATTTTCTCAAAAACTATAAGCTCTTTTTGCTAAATTTTTTTCCCTCTTGTACCCACTCCCAAGGTGCACATACCCTGTAAATTTGGGGTATGTAGCATGTAAGGAGGCTTTACAAAGCACAAAAGTTCGGGTCCCCATTGACTTCCATTATGTTCGGAGTTCGGGTCGAACACCCGAACATCGCGGCCATGTTCGGCCTGTTCGGCCCGAACCCGAACATCTAGATGTTCGCCCAACACTAGTCCGATGACCCGCCGGATAGATTCCCCGCTCGATCCCCGCGGGCGAACAATAGCAGGGAATCGAGCGGAAGATAAGGAGCGCCCACGGGGATGAGCGGGAATTGATCCGGCAGCCCGCGGGGACGCATGAGGACATGACGGGAGTCGATCCGGCGGCTAATCGAGCCACCGGGTCGACTCGTCTATGCATAGCATTATACCTCACATGCTAAATGTTATGCTGGGCATACATGGTAGGATTCTTCCTTATCAATCAAGCCGCTGATGGCTCGATTGATAATATCCGACAGGTCCGATGACCCGCCGGATAGATTCCCCGCTCGATCCCCGCGGGCGGACAATAGTGGGGAATTGAGCAAAAGATAAGGAAGCGCCCGGGGGGATGAGCGGGAATCGATCCGGCCGCCCGCGGGGATGAGCGGGGGCACGGCGGGAGTCGATCTGGCAGCTAATCGAGCCGCCGGGTCGACTCGTCTATGCATAGCATTAAACTGCACAGGTGAGTGGTGCAAACCCACTGTTCTTTGGCAGTTTGCTAGAAAAATAGCATTATAAATATATATATATATATATATATATATATATATATATATATGTATGTCACGTTAAAAAATCCATACCTTTATAAGAGTTTGCCAGCTATCTGTCATTGCCATTTTGCTGTGATATACGAAAGCTTATTCGGATTCTGTGGGACAGACGTTTCCATATTTCCGATTGGAAATCGACATTTCCGATCAGAACTCGCGGATACTGGTTGAACTCGATGGACGTATGTCTTTTTTCAACCAAAATAACTATGTAACTATGTAACTATGAAATATCTTGCTCATTTTAGCCCAATCACAGAACTCGGAAGCATTGAACCAATTAGAGAAAGCAAGTCAACTTGAAAGTATTTGGCCAATCTGAGAATCCACAAAAAAAAAAACCCATGAAAAGACTCGAAATCAGAATCAGTAATCCGCAGAACTGGTAATTGCGTGGTGCATCGTGGGATATAACGTGTTCCTGGGCACATTACACTGCAGCTCGTGGAAATGCTTTAGGTACTGTGCGTCATAACTGAGCATTGCCCATAGTGTGAAATAGCTCTTATGCCTTTCAAATGAATGGAGTTGTGGATCATCAGTTTTGGTCAATTACGGTACTTCAATCAAAGCTCCGACCGTCACTATAATAAATATGATGGTATTTTTATAAGAATAGTTGTTTAAAATTCACAATCAGATTTCAAAATGGGGAGTACCAAAAATTACCAGTTTTATAAATAGACTTCATAGTATAGTTTATTAGTCAAAGTTACATAGAGAGGGATGAGCAAAAAATTCTACTACCTATCAAAGTCATCAGCTGCTGATCTTTTAAGCACAGTTGGTTATGCAACCAGCAGCTTATTTTTTACAGCTTAAATCGTATACCCTCCCAGAATCACTGAAAATTAGTATATAAGGATTTTTTCCCCCTCATTAGTCATTACTTTTTACTAGAGATTGGATGAATCACAGATGTTATTAAATCCAGATCAGAGAATGGGAAAATACAAGCTATTTTTGTGAAAATCTTCTCAAAATCGAAAATGACTTTCGCGAAAACACTGATCAGCAGCTACTGATTTTGATTGGGCCAGTTTCAAGTTGTAGCCTATTTGCAACAACATTGAAAAATTAGCATCTCATGGATCACGTCTCTATATCAGCTTGAGATGTTTGGAAATCCCTGGAGACCCAGGCCCAATGTCATGTTCATCGTGAGGCCTGGCTTTCTTCTCTCAACACCTTTCTAGTTTGTTCATTTTCAAAAAGACTTCTTGACTGTCTATCCATAGCTTAAGCAGATGGGTTTATGCTTTGTGTATCTCCTATAGCCTAACCCAAATCCATCCTTCTTATCCTTCTCAACAAATCTCTTTCACATGCACTGCATGAACACACATTGTTCACAGTAGCCTGGCTACGGCCAGCACAGCTTTTGGAAATGACTGCTTTGTGAATAGATTAATGAGGGTCTCCTGTCCAAATGTTTACTCAGACCTGAATTAATCCTGATTCTGGAGTCCCCACCATGTGCTAACATCTGGCACATCTCTCTTGAATGTGTAGAAGATGAACCTCTGTAAAGACATCTGAGCCTGAAAAATATGTACGACCAGAGCCGAAAGTCGAGAGGTTGTCTGCAGCATGGCTGGCTATCAGGATGGATGCCCACCACGGTGGATTGGCAGTGGTGTGTCGTCCACAGGCCTGCATCTCATTTTAAAAACTGGATGAAGTTTCAAAGCATTTACTGAATACTATATTTAGTTATTTAATTAAAAGTTCTGTGTGATCTTTGTTCTCATTGAAGCCTACAAAACACAGACAATATGCTTAATAGATGTACTGGAAAAAATACTTTTTTTTTGTATCAAAGCAAAAAGACACATTTTTTAATGCACTTTAAGAGAATGGATTGTGTTTTTCGTCATTACATAGTAGTTAGTAGTGTTGGGCCTCGATTCACTAACCAATGCTAACTCAGTTAGCACGTCTTAAAGGGGAACTGAAGAGAGTATATGGAAGCTACCATGTTTATTTCCTTTTAAGCAATACCAGTTGCCTGGCAGCCCTGCTGATCCTCTGCCTCTAATACTATTAGTCATAGCCCCTGAACAAGCATGCAGCAGATCAGGTGTTTCAGACTTTAAAGTCAGATCTGACAAGACTAGCTGCATGCTTGTTTCTGGTGTTATTCAGATATTACTGCAGAGAAATAGACCAGCAGGGCTGCCAGGCAACTGGTATTGATTAAAAGGAAATAAATATGGCAGCCGCCGTATACCTCTTACTTCAGTTCCCCTTTAAGGCTTTAGACGTGCAAACTAGGGTGCTAAGTAGTTTGCACGGGCAAAGCTGTTACTGATCGCGCACTATCCGGTGCGCCCGAAACGTCGCATGGTGCGCAAGAAAGGTTGCACCGTTCACATGCAAAAAAGCTGTTCAGGCTAGTTTGCACGCGGACGGTGCAACCTTTCGCGCGCACCGTGTGACGTTTCGAGAGCACCGT
This sequence comes from Hyperolius riggenbachi, assembly GCF_040937935.1. Lineage (NCBI taxonomy): Eukaryota > Metazoa > Chordata > Amphibia > Anura > Hyperoliidae > Hyperolius > Hyperolius riggenbachi. The sequence continues at coordinate 242,367,536 of NC_090654.1, forward strand.
GCAGCGGTAAACTTTGCGTGCCGGAACACTTGCGTGCATATTAGCGTGTGGAGCGGCCGTTTTCGCGTCCTAAGTGCCTTTTCACTGGCGACCCTTTAGTAAATCAAGGTCCTGGTGTTCAAATTCTGAAAATCGTTCCAAATTCACCTTAACACCACCGGGGGTGTAACTAGGGGCCGGGGGGGGGGAGCAGCCCCTGCGACTGCAGGGAGGCCCAGAGGTGTGGGGGGCCCAAAACTACTAACCTTCCCTTTCTCTGATACTCCAGATCAGGTGTTTTTGTGGCTACATGTTATAGGTGTGAAGATCCTGATGGCCACACTTGTTTTATGACCCTTGTATTATGGACCCCAGAAGAGTCAAAAGGGAGGGTCACCAAGAAGAGTCAAAGGAAGGGTTGTGAACATTAAGGGCCCCTTGATTTGTAGTTATGCCCCTGAACACCGCACTTCAGCACCATTCAGCACCGAACCTATGGACAGGGTCAGGGGGAGTTGGAGTTTACTTCCTTTTACTTCTTGGCACATTTTACATGACTCCATAGAGTCCATACACTTCCTCCTTGCAAGGCCGAAAGGAGGAAGTACCTGAGTCATGTGAAATGCGCCATGAAGCACAAGTAAGTGAAAACAATCCATTCTCTTGAAAATGAAAAAAAAAATATTGCACACCAACACTAGTCGTTATCTTGCTTGCTTTGCAGTACTACGGTACAATCCCAGGTTTTAATCTTGGCCTGGATATTATCTACACAGAGCTCATAATCTAATCCCTGTCATAGTCATAGTCTTTTGTCCCTATTGAGGTATAAGGTCAATTTTTCTGAGAGAACCAATTCATTTATCTGTATGTTTTTGAGATGTGGGAGGAAACTGGAGTACTGGAGTGCCCATAACAAATCCACACAAATTTGGGGGTGGTTACTAGCGGGGGGGGGGGGGGGGACTCTTGTGCTACAAAGAAAGAAAGCTATAGAGACTAATAATGTACATTTCACGATGTATTATGTCTAGCAAGAGGCACCAAAAATGATATTAAATCATTGAACAAAACTTTTTCAAAGAGGATAGTGGTGTACTTACCTCTAACTGGACAGACCACTGTTGATAGATGGAATTTTTATTGGAACTCAGAAACAGTGCGTTTTGCTGGTTATATAGCCTGCGTCTTCAGGTCTAGAATGGAGTGCCGCAGAGAGATGCTACTGTAAATAACAATCAATGCTCATACTTGAGTTCTCATATATTCTGACCTATTGTATTACTACTGGTTTGCCCAATTAGAGATAGAGCCACCATTTTCCTCCTTAAACTTTTTGAAAGTGTTTTACAAATATTATTGGTTCCTTCCACTAGATTTATTCAGCTTCTCACCAGTTAGTGGAAGATTGTTTTTTACCCTCATTTCTTACCTTCACCTTGTAGAGCTGTCCCAGACCCGAGTGGGCACAGGCTTGTATTCCACACTGGCCTTGTGACTGGTTGCTTGTCAGGTGACCTCTGATTTGAGTAGCCATTTATATTGTCCTGAAAGTTAATTTACCTAACTTACTACACCTGAAATGATGCTTGGATTTTCTGTGCTTTGAGATACCTCGAGAACAACTCATTGCTTCTTTATATTGTAAGTTTAGTTTTTTATTTGAGTTTCAAATGGTGAGACAACAGATGACAATTGAGATACAGGTTAACTATGTTACCTTTCACTTATGATCTTTAGCTTACGTTCCAGGTGCATATAAGATAGGGTGGAATGCAATGACACAGCTCAAACCCCGCTTGAGAACAATGGACTGTGCTTAATAAACAGACGTACACCGAGGCAGGGCTTCTTGGTGTATAACATGTGCCACGCAGCACCTGAGTTTGGAACAGCTATAGTCCGTGCACAGGTCACTTGGGGAGGCAACGATTGCCTGGCCCTGAACTACTTCTCCCTCAGAGTTGCTACGACTCAGAGAGGAATAGTAAGTATTGCTGCCCAGAATCTCACCGGCAGCAGGGTGAGTTCTGCTGTCATTTGGCTCACCCTGCACCAAAGTGACCGGTCGGCAAAGTGCCATGTGGGCGACTTATAAAATCATGGTCACAAATAGAAGAATAATCTGCACCAGTCCAACAAGCAAAATCTCTAGCTACCACTTACTTTAAAGACCCACAGACCTGGGTCCTTAAAGAGTAACTGTCAGGCTGCAGAAGCTAATTTAAACCTCTATTCTCCTGTGTTAAACAGTTTAGAAGGAAGCTCAAAAGCCATTAGTGAAGATAAACATTTCAGTTACCTTTGATGTGTGCTTATCTTAAAGTCTGTTATAGACCCATAAAGACGCAAGCCGCAGCTAAACTGCAAAGCATTCTGGGGCCCTCCCCTCGGCTGCTAATGAGACGGTACAGGAGCTTCTAATCAGTCCAGCGCGAAGCACTGATAAATCTCGGGGCAGAGTACACTGCAGGACTCAGCTATTGTTCCTAGCCACATGGCTCATTAATATTCACTGCACACCGTGTTGTTCAAGAACGAGCTTATCTGTGATCAGAAGCAGGCAGGACATGACGACACATTTGGCTTCACAAACATGGAGCCTGCCATGAGCTGTCAGGAGCATCTATCTCTGCATATACTATATACAAATTCTGTGAAATCCAAACGTGGACAGTGAAATGCATATGTAATGTAAGTACAGCCAATCTTTAGCTACTGATATATGTGTTTATTTTCTCTGAGACCCTATACCTAACAGCTCCTCTTTAATCATAGTTTGTTGAGATATCTTAAGAACAGCTCATTGTTTCTTGATATTGTAAGTTGAGTTTAAATAGGGCTTCAAATGGTGGGACAACAGATGGTAATGGAGGCATCAGGAAATTATGTTAACCTTCTACTTCTTCTGATCTTTAGCTCCAGTTCCAGGTGCACATAGGACAGAAAACCACAGAAACAAGCTGTCCTTAATCAGAACTCCAGCACCTCATTACTAAATTTTCGGTAAAGATAAGGCAATCAGTTGACTTAATTCCTCTTTTTCATTGAAGAGGAATAGATAATAAACAATGAACAGAACAGGGCATGTGTTGCTGAAGCCTAAGATCATTTTGATGTCTCCAAGGTTACCAGGTCATCGGTTGAGCTGGGATATGTTTAGCTAACACCTCTCTCTTTGGCACCCTCTGAAACAAACCAAGGTGTTGATTTAAAAAAAAAGAAAGAAAGATGTATTTGCCATTGATCATTACTATATAAATAAATGCAAAGAAAAAGACTTTACCATTTTTTTTCTTTGAAAATCTTTGATCTGTCGTGTTACCGCAAAGTTCTGCTTTCCAGTTTCATGCAGGAAAGTCTTTACATTCGGGGCACAATATGTCTAATTTTATTTAGCCTTTATTCATTGATTTTTTGTATTCTCAGGGCTGATAAACTAGAATGTAAAAAGCAGAGCAAATAGAAAGCAATGAATATATATTTTCCCATGAGTCCCATAACCATGGTAACCTCATGAACTTCTATAAAGTTGCATCAACATTTACAATAGACACATAACACACATACGGAGTATATAAATAGAAGGGCTCTGAAATACAGCTTCCTGGCTTCCTATAGGCACGGGTGCATGCTGTGAACAGATTCACGCTGACATGCCGCAAGAAATTCTGCAGGAGTTGCTTGAAGGCAAAATCTATTTTTTTTTTATGGGCTAAATTGAACATATTAGCTGTGTGTTTGGCGATGACACAAGTACATTTGCTGCTTGTCACTGAGTGTGTGTACAGCTTAGAGTGAACCAGAGACAAAGCACCCTCATTTATTTTACCATATATATCAGTGGGAACATTAGAGAAAACACCTACCCTGCTTTCTGTTTCATTCTTCACTGCTCAACCTGCTTGTTATCAGCCCTGATAAAATCCCCGACTGAGCATTCAGTCTGGCTTTGCTCAGGAATCATTATAGCTGAGTCTGTCTTCTCTGATGTCTTTTCAAGCACAAGCCTACCCCCTTCTGGCTCTGCTATAATGACTCGGCTATAATGATTCCTGTGCAAAACCAGACTGAATGCTCAGTCGGGGATTTTATCAGGGCTGATAACTAGCAGGCTAAGCAGTGAAGGATAAAACAGAGAGCAGGGTAGGTGTTTACTTTAATGTTCCCACTGATATTTATGGTAAAATACATGAGGGTGCTTCGTCTCTGGTTCACTTTAACCTAACCCTACTCTCATAGAGAACCCTTACCTAGTGGTGCCTAACCCTAAGACCCCCAAGGTGGTGCTTAACCCTAAGATCCTCCCCTGGTGGGGCTGAACCCTAAGAACCACCCCCCTTGTAGTGCCTAACCCTGAGACCCTCCAGTAGTGCCAACCCCTAAGACCCCCCAGTGGTGCCTAATCTTAAGACCCCCCTGATGGTGCCTACACCTAAGACCACCCCCCCAGGGGATGGTGCCCAACCCTAAGACCTACCCCCATGTAGTGCCTAACCCTAAGACCCCCTAGTGATGCCAAACCCTGAGACCCCCTAGTGATGCCAAACCCTAAGAACCCCCAGTTGGTGCCTAACCCTAACCACCCCCTGCACAAACACCTTTACAAATGTAGGAATGAAAACATGTGTGACAATGTAAAATTTGTATATACAAAAAAAATAATATGACAAAAACTATAACGTTGCAAGTTTCAAAATGATAACATATTTCAAAAACGTTAATGTTCTAATGTTGAAAACAATATTTATCGGGCACCCACATTTCTGCTTTGGGCGCGGTATTAAGGATATTTTCAATAGCGCTTATGGGGAGCCTAAATCGTCTATTAGCTGCTGTTGCCCAGATTCCCCCCTTCCTGATAACCCCAGCTGTGGTCTCCTCCACAGAATCTATGCTCACTCTCTTTCCATTGCACCTTGGTCCAGCATGACTTCTGTTGCAGAACCACCTGTTTCCAAAACTAGGAATTTATAGGGCAAAAAATTAGATACTTATCTAAGAAGAGGAACGCCTCTGGATCCTCCTGAAGATTGCGCACATACACCTAGCCATGAATGGGCAAGGCCATGCTGCACCCATATGAATTAAGCCATGCCTGTGCAGTAGCAGCAACTTATCTGTTTATCTCTAATTAGCACTCCTTCTAGTTGAGGTTAAAATAATTAAGCAGTGTTTTAGCTAAAGAGCTCTGTGCCCCAGTGCAAAGTTTACAAAGGGCCCCCTTAAGATGTCCATACAAAACAATTGATATGGAGTACCAAATCATTTTGACAGTGTCAGACAAGAGTAAGGGCCCATTTCCACTACTTCAAGATACGCAACGTTTCCCTGCTTGCGAGCTGCATGGGGACAAGCTGCCTATCTACATAGTAATTTGACGTCCATATCGCACTTTAGGGCGTATCTGGACGACATGCTGCAGATTTCTGCAGCACGCAGCTGAATGCCTTACCTGTGCATTTCAAGGCTTATCGGTTTGGACTGTGGCTATGCAGCAGAATGGGAGCTGCAGCCAAATCGGAAACAGTTGTGCCTCCCAATGGAAATAGGCCCTTAGTAGGGGAGGGGGACAGTTTATTAAGGATTACCAGTATTCACTGGCCCACTGACACCCAGAGCTGTGCACACTACTGCTATTTGTTGCCACATTAAGTTGCAGGCACAGAGTACCACTCCAGTGCATTATTTGCAGGAATGTAATGTGATTTCTGCCCTTTAGCGATTAAAACAAGACTGCGTCAACTCTGTAATTTTCGGTGGGAATTTGGTATGGATCCTCCTCCGGCATGCCACAGTCCTGGTGTAGAGCCTTGAAATAACTTTTCCATCACTTTTTTGGCCAGAAACAGTCTTTGTAGGTTTTAAAATTCACCTGCCTAAGTCTATGGCAGTTCACATGTTCGCGAACCCAAAATTTGATGTTCGGACCATCTCTAATCATCACTAGCACAGCATCAATGAAGAGCTAATGCAGTGGTCGAAGAAGGACCCTCTGGTCCAGGGACCCTCAAAGCCGGATTTAAACTTTTTTAATCCCTAGGCTCAGGGGAGGACTGGGACCTTTTGACCTGGGGGAAAACACAAACTAGAGGCCCATGTTCATGGCAGCCTCAGCCCAAATGGTCCACCCACACACACTTACTGTATATCCAAAGAGGGACTGTCCCTTCAAAAAAGGGAAAGTTGGGAGCCTTGATGGTAAGAGAGCAGAGTTTTTTCCCATGGACCCTCCAGGCAAGCCTCTGCTCTGCATCATACTGTGCATATTTACTTTCCCACCCTCTAATTGCTAATTGGGCTTTTATTTCCCTCAGCCAACCTAGTGGTTCATATTGCCTTATGCAATAACCTGAATGCAGCAGGCCATGCACCAGCCCTAAATTATTAAATGAGAGGCAGCCTGGGGGGAAATCTCCCCCCTTCCCCCCTGGACAGTCCTCCCCTGCCTAGGCTGAGTATGTTGTGCATGGCCTTTCATGTGTATCATCCATGTACTCTTTCACAAACCGCTTCCTTGGACATCAGTTTTCCCTTTTCATGTGTTGCTCTCCATTTTCAGCCTCCTCTTTCATATGTACAAACCCCTCTTTCATGTTTAAATGTATCTTGGGTTGCAGTTGCCCAAGACCAGGGCCTTTGTGGCCGTACCATAAATCCAGCTGTGGAGACCCCAGTGTGGTTGCAGCCTGCTGCCATCCAGCCCACTGACCACCCATCCACCCGGCGGTGACGCGCTGGAGACCACGTGGAAGCATGTGAAGTCTGGCGTCAAGCGCCAAAGTGTCTCGGCTATCCGGAGTTGGCCTTGCACAAGAAGGCAGCGCTTGTTGATGGACTCTGTTTGGTGAGCCTGTTGTTCGGCAGGGACTGACCGGATGAGTTGCGGTAGATCCAAACCACGCACACGCGAGATACCAGCTGTCCAGCAGTGCATGTGTGTGGCTGCCAGCGCGTCTCTGGACAACATGCCGGTTCACACCAAGGGGGCTCCCATTGGATTACAACGCATACAACCTGCCTGTGCGGCTGGAGCAACATAGCCAGGTCAAGCTCCTCCTTGTTGGCCATCGATGGACATTATCGGAGGTCGTGAGTATAGAGCATTGAGCAAGGAGATATTAAGATTTAAAGGCATGCCGGATTTTGCTTGAATGAGACTTAATATACGTCTATTCAGATGATCCTGGACATGCAGAAATTTGTTTCCGTGCCCCCCATTCTATTGTTGCATCCTTTCTCCACAGGTGGACTGGTTCGTGCTGTTAGTGGGGTACCCCAACCTTGGGATGTGTGATTGGTGGTGTGTGTCAATGTGGTATGTTTGACAGCCAGGTTTTAATGACAACAGCGCTGTTGCTTTTTAGCTACATTGTTTGTATTGTATAGTTGGTCCCGCATTCATATATTGGCCAATAAAGTTTGTCATTTTTGCATACACCGTTGAGTCCTCAGGATCCCGTTGTTGAATTTTTTTGTTTTCACAAATAAAGTTCAGGACTTACACCCAAATTGGGAAGGTGATGCACATCCAAACTACTGATGTTCCATATTCCCCGCCGTCCCCCTTTCTCCGTTCAACATGGTTGCAACCTGTGCCCTATTCCTTAGTTACACCACTGCTTAGAAAATATCTTACATTCTATTTCATGTGTTCAACAAAAGCTCTAAAAAGAAATTGTGAAATGTCTTAGGTTATCTTTACAAAGTTTTTTGTAAAATCTTATTTATCATAAAACCAAGTCGAGACTTTTTCATTGATTCTGCAATTGTAGTATGTATTTCCTCTTACAGAGTGCTTCGCCCCTCGATCCGATAGAATGCTGCATATAATCGGAGCTGCATGAGCACTGTAAGCTGTGTTTTGTGAAAATCCACAGTATAGCAATAAGGAAGAAAAAAAATGACTTTTACTATGGCTGTAATAAGCATCTCATAAAAAAGTAAATGCACTTTTAATATAATTCTGATGCCAGACAATTCATGTACTCTCTCATTTCTTTCTTCTCTGGATAGAGTAAAATTTATAGGCGGAATTATAGCACGTCTTGTATAAATTTCTATTGTTGATGCCAAGTTTGAATCGATGTGACAAAGGGTTTTACTGTGTAAATTGAATAGTGAATCCTGGGGAGTCAGAAAGAATAGCTTTCTTCCAGCATATAGTCTGCTATTTTTATGGAGAAGAAATTGCAAAATGAATGAACCTTGGCAAGGTTTAAAGTGTGGCTGCAATGATGAGAGAAGTTTTAGTACGACGATTGTGGGCAATGGCAATGCAACGGTTAAAGGACATCTGAGGTGACTTGTGACATGATGAGATAAACATGTGTATGTGCACAGTGCCAAGCATGCAAATAACTAGGCTGTGTTCCATTTTTTTCTTTCTCTGTCTGAAAGAGTTAAACATCAGGTATGCAAGTGACAATTTCTGTCCTGGTAGGGATAGGGTTGGACTACATCATAACCCTCACGAATAATGAATTACAGCTGTAAAACACTTTCCTGACAGTAAATGGCTTCTGAGAGAAGGTAAGAGATAAAATGACTGTCAATAGTTCATAGATTTTAGCTCTGGCGTACTTCAATGGATGTGTCATTGAGCAGAGACAACAAAACAGTAAAAGCTTAAAAAGTAGATTTAAAAAAATCTTAAAAAAATAAGTAGTGCTGCTCGAATACCCCTTTTCAAAATCCAAATTGAATTTGGATCCGGATACCCAGATATCCGGATCCGAATTGGATATCCGAATCCGAACTTTTGGGTATCCGAGTAGAATCGGATATCCAAACCCAATATCCGGTCGGATTCGGATATCCGGATAGAAAACTGGAAGTGGCCTTTAAAATGCTTCCAAAACGTTTTTGAAGGTTAAATCTCTCTTTCTCTCTCTCCCTAGGACTGAATGCCACCGAAAGGGATTTTTGCCTTTGAAGGCCTCTGCTCGGATATCCTGAAAAACTATCCACCCGGATTTCGGATTTCACATGGAAAATCCGACTTTGCTTGGATAGTGCTATTCAGATTTAGAAAGATATCTGGAATCCAATTCAAAGTTTGGATAGTGGAAAAAGTTTGGATTATCTGGGTAGTTCGGATACCCGAATATTGGATGAGCAGCATTAAAAATAAGTCATTTTCAGGAGAAAGATAAATATAATTGTTTATCTCATCTGTGTATTTTTTACCTTGGATGTCCTTTTCTGGAAAATTCCTTTTGCCATCGTCCTACCCAGGACAGTAGCTTTTTTGACAGTTGTATGTGCTAACTCTGTTAGTGAGAGATTTCTCAGAAATCGATTGAAAGATCGACTGGGTGGCCATTTTGTGGCACCGATTCTCTTCCGGTTTGATAAAATTATTAAATCAGTCGATCGGCTTGTGATATTGAGTAATGTATGGGAAGCCTTACACCGGAATGTTCTTGTACTTTAATTTGTCCTCTCAAATTGGCAAAGCAGACTGCCACAGCACTGTTGGTTTGGTGTTGGCTGTGACAACCAGAAAATGCAGCTCGCCAACAATGAGACGCAGCAGTTAGGGCCCCCACAGTCCTGGACCCCCCTACAGATGCAGGGTTTGCTTTCTAATGGTTTCATCTTTTCTCCCTCACTTAGGCCCGGTTCACACTTGCGGTGGCCCTCCGGAATCGCCGTGCCGGAGCCGCACCGCCTGCAGAACGGACGGAACGGACGCACGGCATAGCAATTAAAGCCTATGCGTCCGTTCACATGGGTCCGTTCTGCAGAACCGGAGCCGGACCGGATCCGGGCCGGATCCGGACTCCGGCCTCCGTTCCAACATGCGCTATTTTTTCATCCGGCCCCTCCGGCAGCCGTATCCGGGGCGGAGCCGGACTGCACCATCCGGCCAATACAAACAAATGGGAACCGGAGGCCGCACAACACACTGGCTGAGAAATCCGGATCTTCTACCCCACTTCCTATGCGGATTTTTGCGGCGATATTGGCTGGGGACACATGGGCAAGCATTTTGGAGTGGAGCAGCACGAGCTGGAGGTGTTGGCAGGATGTTGGCAGCATGTCGGAGGTGGAGGTGAGTGCTAAACAGCAGAGGGCCTGATTCCACAGGTCCCCCTTCTGCTGACCTCCCAGACCCCAACATTTTTTTTTTTTTTTTACGTATATTTTGCCAAACGGATCCGGATCGCATCCTGATTACCACCTGATGCAACCTGACCGGATCCGGATCGGATCCGGATCAGAACCGTACGGTTCCGATCCGGATCCGGTCCGGATCCGGTCAGGTCATCCGGTCCGTTTGGCAAACAACCGCTAATGTGAACCGGGCCTTAGCTGCACCAACTTTCTCAATCTCTAGTCGTGTGATATTGGTGTCATTAGTGGGTACCTGGTCTAGTGACCGTTGTCCAATAGAAGCAGCTTAGGGAGGAAGAAAGGGGTGGATACTATTTACAACTTGAGCCTAAGTCTCATTCCATAATCTGTTGGACACAGGATCACTTTAAAGCTCACCCAAACTGGATGCAAACCTGGGGATTTTAATTTTCATGGGGCTTCTTCTTTTAGCCCCCCTAGTACTTCAGGCCCCTCAGCATCCTTTGGGTCTGCTGATGTCAGCTCTGAAATAGCTGCACTGGAGCTCCACTGTATATGCTCGGTCCTGTCAATGATCCCGCTCCCGGTGGCTGGAGCATTCTACACATGCACAATTCATTTTGTTTTAGAACTGCACATGTGCAGATGCTCCCAGGAGAGACCATGCTTGCGCAGTTGGTGTACCAGTCGCAGGAATTTCGGAGCTAACAGCAGGAGAACTGAGGGGACCCAGAGGAAATTGAGGGACTTGACAGACTACGGGGGGCTGGAAAAAGTGCCAGGTAAGTTAAAATTCCTAGTTTTACTTCTGGTTCAGGTGTGCTTCAAATCCACACATGATGTATAGCACATTCCTATGTCTTCTTTGTATGTGATAGAAGTCCATCGCTACAAATCCTTCGCCACTTCATCTGAATTAACAATCTGGCAGCATAAGCTTTTCTGGCTACTTACATGAAAACAGCTTGAGGAAGATCAGGATCCTTTCTGATATCCATGATAACAAGCAGCAGAGGTCAAGGATAACTGCTGGGTTCCAGAAATAATAAGTACAATGAGAATTATCGTAGCAGGAACTACAAGTCCTACATAAGGGCCACTCAAACCAGCTATCACAAAAGCAACATTTTCTCAATGATCATGCCTATTACTTATCTTGACAAAAAACACATTTAAAGCATAGCATTACAATAATTACAGTCCTGGCGGGATTCTCTACATCCTAACTCGAGGTCTGAGAAATGATGAAAGAAAGGAAAAGGAAGAAATACAAACTGCCAAACTGGAAAACTTGGTATTAGATCTCCCAGTTTATGAGCCTATTGCATATTTTGCCCAAGTGACACTTCAAAAATATGTACCTTTTTCGACACTCTTTAGCTGGGTGCAGTATATTGGGGTAAATAGCAATGAATAGCATTGGCATATGGTTGTTTTTCAACAGAGGAGTCAGATTAGAGTAAAACAGCTTAAAATCAGTTTAAAATTGGAGGTAGTGGTGGAGCATCGTCTGCAACGATCTGCTCATGGCAAGGGACAGAGGGGAATGCTCCATCCTAATCCTGTTGGATCTCTCAGCAGATTTTGATACAGTTGACCATGAAATCCTGCTCAACAGACTGCAGGAGTACTGTGGCATCAATGGGTCAGTCCTCCAGCGGTTCAGATCATTCCTGACTGACAGAACACTGAGAGTAGCCCTAGGACCTATTATGTCCAACCCTGCACCTCTAAAATTCGGAGTTCCACAAGGATCAATCCTATCCCCTCTGCTGTTTGCAATCTACATGTTACCACTCGGTACAATTATCCAACAACACGGCCTGACTTACCACTGCTACGCCGATGATACACAGCTATACCTGTCCTTCAAACCTGGTGGAACAGACCCTACTCCAAAAATAAATTCTTGCTTAGCCGAGCTACAGGCGTGGATGAATGATAACTGGTTGAAATTGAATGCTGACAAAACTGAGGTCCTTTTTGTCCAAAGCTAGTGATCACCATCAAAACAGCTCTATCCTAAATCAACACCAATCAGGATTGGGAATCCAGACATAAACAACTCCAACCTTGTGCACAGCCTTGGTGTGCTAATCGATGGGGAATTGAGTTTCAGAAACCAAATTTCATCCGTAGTCAAATCTTCCTACTTTCATCTGAAGAACATTGCAAAAATTAAACATCTGATTCCCCCAGAGGATCTTCCAACCTAAGTTCACGCATTCATCACATCACGGCTGGACTACTGCAATGCCCTTTATGCTGGCCTTCCCAAAAAAGACCTGCTTCACCTGCAATTAGTGCAGAAAGCTGCTGCCGGATTTCTAACAAACCAACCTCGCCACTGTCACATTACACCGATCCTTCGCTCACTGCACTGGCTACCAGTAGAATGGAGAATACTCTTCAAGATTGGACTGCTGACATTCAAATCACTGCACAACTTGGGCCCTGGATACATAAAGGACTTGCTGAAGCTGAACCACACCCCTCACAACCTCAGATCAGCAGGATCCATAAACTTGGTCACCCCCAGAGTGCACCTCAAAACCTCTGGAGACTGAGCTTTCTGTCATGCTGCCCCTACTCTTTGGAACTCCATACCACACCTAGTAAAGACAGCACCATCCCTGGAGCTATTCAAATCCAGACTGAAAAGCCACCTGTTTAGGCTAGCTTTTCAGGACTTATAGAATTCTTCCTCCATACCACGATTTACCAATCAACCAATAATTGGTCTGAGCCATGCTTATGCGCTTTGAGTCCTACGGGAGAAAAGCGCTTTACAAATTTTATTTGTTGCTGTTGTGGTTGTTGTAGTGGTGGACTTACAGACAGACTCGAGCAGTCAGTATCCAATAGAAAAATAATTATCTAATCATAAAACTCCAAAAAATTGCAACACGTTTCATGGGCTTTTGAACATCATTGCATTCTCAACTGTTCTACAGCTAGTCAGTGCTCTGACCACTGAGTGTCTGCCTTTCCCTGTCCTATCCTTATACTCAAACTTGATTATGTGGGGGAAAGTGGGGTGCCCCAGTGTTGTACGGATGTGTCGAAAGTAGGAGGGGAGACGGCATTGGGAATGTCAAAATGTATAAATCTGGCCTTGGTGGTGGCTTTACCCTATGGCAGAGAACTATAACATGTCGCTTCAGATGTGACGTTATGGGGGGGGGGGGGGCTGTTCGCCACTGATGTCGAGTGCTAACAAGCACCAGGCCGGTGCATAGGAGCAGCTGACAGGCAGTGAATTTGCCGCATTCAGCTGCCCAACTCACGCCTCCATACCCTCCTCTTTTAGCTTCTAAGCCTCTACCTTCTCTTTTCAACCTGACACTTTCAATATGCACAATTTTCTCTTTTCCATCCCTGTTTAACAATGTTGTCATAGCGGCAATATTTAAGAAACCATCTTGGGATCTTTCAGCTCTCTCTTGCTACTGGCCTGTCTCTCGTCTTCTCAAAACGGCTTCAACGCTCAGACCTGGTTAATTACCTCTCTGCTAACTCCCTCTTTGATCAACTTCCATCTGGTTTCTGCCTTAACTACTCTTCAGAAACCACTCTGGCTACAGTAACAAATGACTTGGTAATTGCTAAACCTAAAGGCTTCTATTCTGCGCTCATTCCTCTTGATCTGTCTTCAGTTTTGTTGACACTGTTGACTATCCTTTACTACTCCTGTTTCTCTCATTTCTTTGCATTCAAAGCTTTTCTTTCTTATTACAAAACTTAAAAAGTAAGACGAAAATACAAGAAAGAGATACCACAACAGAGTGGATTCCTAGTGCAGATCTTTATTGCAAAACAATGCAAAAATTGAACCATTGCCATAGCATGACATCAGGTGTGGTCTGGTCAAGCAGGCCATTGCCATCCACCATATCATAAATCATTCTTCTTTTTAAACTCCGCCCCTTTCCTTGTCAAAACCAATGTGGCGTTTTTTCTTCTAAAGTGTTCCAAAGCTCTGTGGCTACACCCTCGGACTGGGCCCAGCAGTCTAAGAAATGCGGGTGGGGGTGACCACAGATCTTCGGGAACACTACGGTACAAACATGGCCATGGTGGTCTTCGCCAGAAAGAAGACAGAGTTTCGAAAGAGGAATGATTTACGGGAAAGTGGGTGAGCTTCTGCACCTATCACCCACCAATTGTAGTAGAGCTGGAAAAGACATTGTTCAATGTTAGTTAATGTTACAACCTTGGTCACACACACACACACTCATGCACACACACACACACACACACACACACACACACACACACACACACACACACACACACACACACACACACACACACTAAATAAAGCAGATGCATGCACAATTTGAAAGGACCCGTAGGACCCTTAGTTAGCGCTAGATGTAGATTTGAAGGGTTAAAGCCATTTAGTGGAGGAGGAGGTTAATTTTCAGAAGGTAGGCATCAAGATCATCTAGGTGGATTCTATGGTTAGATGTTAGTAGAGGGTCAATGGGGGAGGGGGGCTAGATTTTAAGAAGTGGATAGCATTAAGAGGGAAGGATAAGGTTAAGCATTGGGAAGTTATACATTTTGGGGATGATGTTAGGAACATGAAATTAGGAATAGACCTCAGGATTTTACTAATCGGATTAATTACGACCTGTACCAGTTGGGACACGAAAAGGTAACACCACTGAAAACTGTGTTGCATAGCCAAAAGTATTGTGTATCAGGGATTGTATTGTTAATACTGTGCTCCAGCATCAAACCCATTGGTGCCAAATTTATACATACCCCCCCCCCCCCCCTCTTACAAAAGGACTTGCAAATTTGCATCCTCTGCCTTCCCTCCTTAGTGTGCTTACTCGGGATCAGTTTAATTCACAAAGTTTTAGAGCTAACACCCCCCCCCCCCCCCCCCCAAAAAAAAACAAAAAAAAAAAACAACTCAGTTCTGGATTTCTGGAAACGTCATGAAGGCACAGGCCTTGGGCGGCTGCGGCCCAAAGGGACATCTAGACATGAAAGAAGGGTTGCTACATTTGAAAGGGGAGACTGAAAATGGGGAGCAACACATTAAGGAATCTGGTGCTCAAAGGGACTGTTCATGAATGTAAGGAATGGCTGTACATAATAATCCAAACACTCATATACTGCTTTTCTCCTGTCGGACTCAAAGGGCTCAAGAGCTGCAGCCACTGGGAAACGCTCAGGCGGCCACCCTGCAGTGTAAGGGAGTCTTGCCTTGAACTCCTTACTGAATAGGTATTGACCCTAGCCAGGATTAGAACCCTGGACTCCTATGTCAAAGGCAGTGCCGTTATCCAGTACTCTATTCAGCCACTACTAGCCTCTACATGGATGATAAACATGGAAGAGGGGGCTGCACATGGAATGGGAGGGGTACCGCAGCACAAGAAAGGGGAGCCACAACATACTTGGCCTAGGGGCACAATAAGTATACAACAACCAAA
This sequence comes from Hyperolius riggenbachi, assembly GCF_040937935.1. Taxonomy (NCBI): domain Eukaryota; kingdom Metazoa; phylum Chordata; class Amphibia; order Anura; family Hyperoliidae; genus Hyperolius; species Hyperolius riggenbachi. Next base: position 242,383,045 of record NC_090654.1, read on the forward strand.
GAAAGGTCAATTAAAATGGTGGCCATGATGGAAACCTATTTTTCTCCTGACAGGTTTGCTTTAATGGTTTGATTTTTTAACTGAATGTATCAGAGTAAAGAGTGTATTTATTTCTGGATTTCAGATGTAGCAGTATTGTCTTCATACTCACAGGAAGATGGATTGTCCGGATGCCGGGGTTGTGCAGTACCTGAGGCTTTGGCTAAACTTACCTATAAATTGTCGGCTAACTAGGGATGCACTCTGATTTTTAACCAGCACTCATTGACAATCAATATCCCTTTTGTGCTGTCATTTAGAGCTGTGGGGCTTTGGTTTATAATAGGAGACTGTGGCTCATAAATCCTGCAGTACTTGGGCTGACAGTGAATTCCCACACTTCGCACTGTTTCATTTGGTGTTTAGTGCTCCGATTTAAAACTAACGGTGTATAAAACAGTTAACGATCTCAGCAAACAGATGTTTCATCACATGGATATTACAGATTAGAAAACGATACACAAAAACCTGCAGTGATCTAAAAATTTTAAAACAAATGTTGCTGGTATGGATGTTACAGCAAACCCGAGCCAAAGCTTGGGTTCAAAATAAGATATTACGCTGAAGAGAGGGAAGTCTCAGGATTCTATTGAGGCTTCCCTCGGTTGTCCGATGTCCCCCCTTGAGGAGCGTGACCCTCCTCCAGCATCGGGGCCACACTCCTCCTCTTTTATGAGCATGGCCATGCAGTAGCCATGGGAGCATGGCAGCGCATGCACAGTAGCACGGAGCCCGCTGCTCCAGCTTACTGCGCATGCAGGGGTGTGCTCACGTGGCTACTGCACGTCCACTCTGAAGGAAGAAGAGATTGGTGGCCCTGATATGATGCCTTGTTGCTAATCTTTGGGGGGTGGGGGGGCCACACTCAACCACAGGGGACATCAGAGCACCAAGTGAAGCCTCAATAGGATCCTAAAGCTTCCCTCTCTTTGAGGAAGTATCTAATTTTGTACTCGAGCTTCAGCTTGGGAACATATTTAAGAGTAACTAAGCAAAAAATGAAAGAGCATGTCAATAACAGGTTCTGTCTTAATGAGGACGGGTCTGGGGGGTGGGTGGGGTTTTGCAGGGTTAAATCCTCACCTCTCCTCATCTTCGGGTCACAGGTGATGCTCCGCCCCCATCCTCAGTAATGCAGTTGCAACCAAGTATCTGAAGACTGTAAAAGCTCTTCAGAAATCTCCACCTGTGCTGCGCCGGCTGCTGAACTGGGGGCGGGCTGTGGCAACATAGCCATCTATGGACATGGCCAGAGCCTCAGCAGTGGTTTAATTTTTATTTTTGCCAGGACCCATACTCTGAGGGAGGTGGAGGATGGCAGTACAGGTACATATCGTGTTTAACCCGTGAACCCCCCCAAACCACCCCCCCCCCCCCCCGTCCCATCTGTTCTTAAGGTAAAGCAAATTTAAAGTGAATAAAAAAAAAAAAAAGATTTACCTATGGAGAGGGAAGGCTCTGGGTTCCTAAGAGCTTTCTTATTCTACTCATGGTCCCCTTGTTCCAGGGCCGTCACCCCCCTCTTAGCAGTATTCGACCAACGAGTTAAATACGGCTCTGTGCCACCAGAAGGCTTCCGGAGCCCAAGTGCTCACAAAGACAGGTGGATCTGAAGCCTTACAACTCCTCCTGTGGCTGCAGATTCAAACGGGGCTGAGAGCAGTGGAACGAAGGGACCATGAGAGAAATGAGAAGGCTCTATAGGACCCAGAGCCTTCCCTCTTCATAGGTAAGTATCTCATTTCTATTTTTTAAATTTACTTCAGAATAGCTTTAAAGAGAAACTCTGACCAAGAATTGAACTGTATCCCAATCAGTAGCTGATACCCCCTTTTACATGAGAAATCTATTCCTTTTCACAAACAGACCATCAGGGGGCACTGTATGGCTGATATTGTGGTGAAACCCCTCCCACAAGAAACAAAAGTACGTATTCTTGGCAGTTTCCTGTCTGTGAACCTTGCTGCATTGTGGGAAATAGCTGTTTACAGATGTTTCCAACTGCCAAAAAACATGCAGCAGCTACATCACCTGCCAACAGTAAAAATGTCACCATGTAATAAATGTCAGAATTTTAAATCATTTATACATAATTATTGTAAAAATTAAGCACTTTTTTATTACATTATTTTCACTGGAGTTCCTCTTTAAGACAGAGCCTGTCATGACTTGGAAGGTAAAGAAGCAAAGCTACGTACATATGCTAGATTTAGGGTGTCCTAGGTGGCTGATAATATGACTGACTCTGCTGACAATGAAGCATGAGTACAGCAGCCTCTAACCCCCTTAAGGTGGCCACTAACTGCCCAATTTCTGTTACAAATTTTTTATGAAAGTTTTCAAATGCAATTTTAAATGGACTGTACACACAGTGTGTATGAGTGACAATAAAGGGGATTGTACATTTCCACAGTAAATTTTCAGAGCCTGGTGATACTTTGCCAAGGGCTGTTCACACCAAGATGATATAGTAGTGCTTGACAAGCTCCATTTGAAAGAGATACACTAAACATCCCCTCTGAGGCCGAGGCCTTAAAAAAAAGAGTCCAAAGAAGAGCAACCTATCAACTCTCTAAGAGTTGCAACTAGAAGAGTACTACATAAAGAGAAATGTAGGAGGACTAACTGCCTAATTTCTAGCGAAAAATCGTTCGAGCGATCAGAAATTTTTATCGGATTGGTTGAAAATAATCTCAGCTGATGGGCACAATCCATTATGAACGATTATAAAAATAGTCGTCCGATTAGATTTTTGTCAAACCGAAATTTGAATTTTCTTGATTGGTTGTGATAGATAGGAAGCAAAGATTGGTTCGTTGATGGTGTAGTGGACGATTTTTCTTCCGATCAGAATTTCTGATCGCTCTAACGATTTTTCGCTAGATATTGGACCATTAGTGGCCACCTTTAGTGCGTGGGCGAGCAATCCACCTGGCTGATTGATTCGGCTGAGTGCATTCTTCTCTCCACTTTCCCTGCCTACTCTCTGACGCTTTTTGTGCACCGCTCATTAGCCCTCCTCCTTTCAGCCTTCCTCCTTGCTACCATCTTATGTCATCAGCACAAAATTCTCCTAGCATGGCAATTATTATAGAAATGATTTGAGCCTATGAAAACTAACAGATGTCAATCAATTAGCTGGCAGTAGGTGTACCTGAGCTGACATGTGACATGATGAGATTATGCAAATGAGGCAGTGAAACTGTGGCCCTGGATCTCCTGAAAAGTAAATAGAAGGCAAAACACTTCAGTCTAAACAATCCATGATAACACTAGAGTGCTGAAAAGCTTAATCATTGTTTTGTTCGGAGCTTCATGAACCAGATCTTATATCACACTGACATTGTTGCTTTGCTCACTTCAGAGATTTCCTTTCTGCCAGTCACTTAGTCTGGGCAGGTGTGGGAAACAAGCAACAATTGTTCCTGGTCTCTTGCAGCTGAGCTAACTACTCCTGCAGGATGGGGAATGTAGATAGGCTGTCTGTACCAATAGTTGGTGCAACACAGAATACATATTCCACAGCAGAACTTCAATTTAACTTGGGCTTGCTGTAAGTTTTGGATAAATCATCGACAGCTTCAAATAAAAATTCAAAGCTAATGTTTCATAACTTGAAGCTGCAAATACATTTGGAATTTCACTTTAAAGGTTGCCTCAGGCAGCAAAAAGTCTAGGGCTGCCGCTGGGAAAAATGCTGCCCTGTCGACTGCTTTATCTCCAACTGGCAACTCCTACTCCCTAGCAACCTCTGAATGTTCATAACTGTCAGTTAACAGAACTGCTGTAGCTTCTAGGAATGTAAACATGCCTCCATATTTCACTACCCGGAGAAAATCCAGCACTTTAAACCAAAGCACCAACATGTTTAGATGACTTACATGCAAAGTCCATAATGTCATTTAAAAACTGATGACATCATTTACTGGGGTGGTAGTTCAATCAGTAAAAGTGCCATGCCTGGATAATAAACGGGCAGTCAGTCGGCAGCATGCACTATGTGGACGTGGGGTCATTAATCAGTGGGCTTGGTGGTGAGTCTCTGGGCACAAAGTCATCACTCAGCTCTCAGCAATTTCTGTACATTCAGGAAGATGCATTTTAAGAATCACGGAGATGTCCAGACCGTGACATGAAGCCACTGGAGGATTTTCGTCTCTGAAGTTATTCTGAACACTTGGTATTAAACAGAGACGGTGGCAATTTTTAACTAGCTGGGAAATCTGTAAGTTTTGCAAACCTTGAATTTTGAATAAGCACTTGCCCTGATTTATTAGGCTTGGTGCACAGCGTACATGAAATAGAGGCGTGAGAAAAAATGGGCGCGGGCCTCGGGGAGAAGCCGATCTAAGTCTAAACGATAAATACCATCATGAGTTGGATTAAAAATGAAAACAAAAATATATGTACAGGGGTAATGATGATAGTAAAACACTGGTAAATGTTACCAATATTTTCTACAGCTAAACCTAACCCTACTACTCTCACACACAACCCTCCCCCTCTGACGTCTAACCCTAAAACCCGCCTTCCTGACGCCTAACCTTAAAACACCCCTTCCTAACGCCTAACCCTAAAGCCCGCTACTGACACCTAACCCTAAAACACCCCTTCCTGATGCCTAACCCTAAAAAGCCTCTTTATGACGACTAGCCCTAAGCCCCCCTTCCTGACACCTAACTAGAGATGGCCTGAACAGTTCTCTGGCAGACAGTATCTGGCGAATTTCCGCTGTTCGCATTCTCTGGGAACATATGGCGTGTTTGACCCGTCCCTTATACATCATCATGGAGCCAAACTTTGACCCCTTACCTCACAGACAGCAGACACATGGCAGCCAATCATCTAGCACCCCCTCCTGGACCCCCCCATCCCACTATTAAAAAGCAGTTGCGGTGGCCATGTTGGGTTAATTCTCTGCTGGCTGCTGACTGTTAGTTAGAGCAGACTTGCTGCAGATAGGTAGGGAAAGCATTAGCTAGGCCTGTGTTCTTGTTCCTCACTTGATGCGAAATCACCCCAAACATTCCTTTCGAGGGCTAATACATTGGTCTAATGTGTTTTTTTTTTTTGTGTGTGAGACACTCCACAGCCCACTGACACCCAGAGCTGTGTGCACAGTTTTGCTATTGTTGTTGCCTCATTAAGTTGCACGGTGCATACACAGAACTCCAGTGCATTATTATTTCACTGTATTCTGATAGTACTATTGCATTTCTCTGTGTGTGACACTCCACAGCCCACTGATACCCAGAGCTGGGCATAATGTGATTTCTGCCCTTTAGGGATTAAAACCCGACTTTGTGTCAACTAATTTTTGGTAGGACTTTTGGCTTGCATCCCCTCTGGCATGCCAGTGATGCCACAGGTATTAGACCCCTTAAAACAACTTTTCCATCACTTTTGTGTCCAGAAATAGTCTTTGTAGGTTTTAAAATTCCCCTGCCCATTGAAGTCTATGGCAGTTAGCCAACGTTTTCAGTAATTCACGTTCGCTGTTCGCGAATGGAACATTTTTATGTTCGCGGCATCTCTACACCTAACCCTAAAACCCCTCTTTCTGACGCCTAACGCTAAAGCCCCCTTACTGACACCTAACCCTAAAACCGCTTAACTTTAAAACATAGGCATTTTTTGTACATTTCCGAACTGTAAGAACCAAGGGTGTGAATGCAAATCATGGGGACCCCAGCAAAACTTTGATGCAGCCTCCAATGCTCACAACCTTTCCCTTGTTTACCCCTGGTGACCCTCACAGCCTGGGGGTCATCTTGCAAGTTGCAAGGGTCATAAAACAAGTGTAGACTTCATCATCTTCTCACTAATAATGAGTGTAGCCACAAAAACACTTGATCTGAAGCATGGACCCCTTTATTGGAGAGACTGAAGTAGTAGCTGGATTCCCATTACAGCTCTGGGCCCCCCTGTGATTGCAGGGGCTGCCCCTCCATAGTTACTCCCCTTGTAATGACTATGTACACAGCCTTATGCTTTATTGAATATGTGTGTCAACAGTAGTAGAAAATGGATGGAGATAGATAGATAGATAGATAGATAGATAGATAGATAGATAGATAGATAGATAGATAGTCTCTGAGCAGCAGGCAGGAAATCTATATCACAATCCTGCATGTGTAAGTATGGAGCAATCAGCGCAGCAGCATGGATGGATCTTATACCCTGAGGATGAGAAAACACTTCCAATCAGTGCAAGGCGTCTGGAGAGCCCTCACTGATAAATTAGCAAATCAAGGCAAAGCTGGTAGAAGAATATCATGCAGAGGAGAGATGCCTCTGTTCTCCCTGATTCCCGCTATTCTGAGCAGCTCTGCTCTGATTGGCTGCTGACACATATTACAGGCAGCATTTGCATACAAACCTCAGATGGAATGTAACTCCAGATAAACATGTTATACGAGATAATGATGTGTCTGCAGCATTCTATCACTGCTTCCTCCCAAAACTCCAGTCTGGATGAAAATCATCAGCAATCATTGGGTTGTTATGGATGTGTTTATAGTCTGTGCTAGGAGAGTATTCACAAAGCTTCAAATTCTCTTAAGGTAGCCATACATCTGTCGATTTTGTGGCCGATCGACCATATTTTTGGATTATTATTGAATTGGATGAAAATCGGTACCGCAACAAGGGGGCATGCTTGTTGCGGTACCAATCAACAACTCAACCAATTTCGGGACATGCAGACTCAAAGTGCCTCAGATGCTTGGGCATGCTTCATGGGTGACCAGGATCATTAGTCAGCCTTGCACAAAGACTCCATATTGTTTAACATACTGCATTGAGCATTCTGGTTGAATTCAAATCCTGGTCAAAGGCTCAAACCCTATATCTAAGTCAACAGCCTTAACCAGCACGCTATTCATCTGAATAGATTAGTGATGGAAGAAAGGACCAGCATATGCTCTGAAAATAAAAGCTGCATATATTTTGCATTATAGGAAATCTAAACCCTATTGAAAAAAAAAAAAGTTGAATTTACCTGGGGCTTCTTGTAGTCACCAGCAGTCATCCTGTGCCCACATTGTCCTCCTGAGAACCTCCAGCAAACAGTGGCAACCCCCTGAAAGCTGACCGGCCATGCACCTCCTATTCGCGTCCCTGAGCACGGCAGCATTCTGCGCATGGGCAGTATGGGAAATTGTTACTGTGCATGCACAGAACCTATGCAGTAGACTCTGACTGGCCACGACCTGCCAGCTTTGAGGAGGTCCCCGCTGCTCACTTGGGTGTCCAAAGGACAGCACGGGCACATGAGGGGCTTGATTCACTAAAATGTGCAAAGTGTTACCACGGCAGTGAAAAGCCGCTTTGCACGTGCTAACATGAGCATAAGAGTTTGCGCGCGTAAAGTTTTGCGCTTCGCGTGCAAAGTACCATGAACTGCACTGACTTCACGTGATAATGATAGTTAGCACGTAAAGTCAGTGCAGATCACGCGAGCTGAATGTAAAACATTGATTATTACTATATATACTTCATTATGCAGCGTGCGTAACACTTTGCGCGCGCCGCTTTACAGTACCGTACATGTTAATGTAACCACCATTCATAATTACATTAACATACTCTATTTTACTGTGCTGGTGAAGCTCCATTGATTTCAAGGCTTTGCACGTGCAAACTAGGGTGCTAAGTAGTGTGCACGTGCAAACTAGGGTGCTAAGTAGTGTGCACGTGCAAACTAGGGTGTGCACGTGCAAACTAGGGTGCTAAGTAGTTTGCACGTGCAAACTAGGGTGCTAAGTAGTTTGCACATGCAAACTACTTAGCACCCTAGTTTGCATGTGCAAAGCTTTTAGGCGTGATAACTGAGTTATCACGCTTTTGTGAATCAAGCCCAATGACTGCAGGTGCCTGCAAGAAGCCACAGGTAAGTTCAATTATTATTATTTTTTTTTTACTTAAATATCAATGATTATTTCTGGATTTTAGTGTCTGAAAGCGGTGCAATTTTTTCATATGCTTTTAGACCCTAAAAATCATAAACTCTGCGGCAGCCCTGCACATTACACACCTCTCATGGATCCAGCTCGGGGTTACCGCTCTGAGCTGAAGATTTCCTGAGCCTGACTCGGGATTACCGCTAAGGAGGTTAAATATACACATGCCGACTGGAGTTATTAGCATCTCATGGAAAGGGCTTGTATCACTATCTCATAAAGAAAAGCCAAATCTGCAGTAATGCTTGCCAACATGCTGATATTTTATGTAGTTAACCTGGGGAGGAATTTTTTATTCTATATTTTAGTTTCTTGAATTCGGAGCTGTACTTTAAATTATTCTGCGCAGTATCCAGACCAAGCGGCAGAATCTGAGCTTCCACTTTTATTATGTGTTCCTGATTTATATCCCATCCATAGGGAAAGCAATAGAACAGCTGTTGTGCAGAGGTATTTAAAAAAAAAAGTTCCCCATTTTTATGTGAAATCCCAACTCTCTCAACTGAACTGAAATATTTATTTAGATAGTCAATGAGAGAATGAGATGCCTTCAGGGGTTGGTTCAAAGCGCGCAGGCATGTCATCAGACGTCTCAGCAGTTTAATCTGCCTCTTTCTGTTGCCCTAAAGTTCCCAAACTAATCAGAATAAGCTTCCCCCAGATATCCGCCCGCCGAACATATCTGTCTTGCTATAAAACCGCCGTCGCAGCTGGCGCTCCTTATACAACCGGGAGTATTTTTAACTCGCGCAAAATACTCCTGCTAACAGGTGTGCATTTTATTAGACTTTTTTTTATACATAGTAAATTAGCAGAAGCCAAGGAACACAGCAAGCGTGCGTTTCCGTGAATTAAAGGAAAGTGATCTACGGTCTGCAGGAAAAGTTATTCAAGTTAGTGTCGTTAAAGCAGAACTCTAGGTGGATAAAAAAAGATAACAATTTGATTCATTAATAAAGTAGTAAAGAATAAATCATTTTATATGTGACCTGACTTTTTCCTCTCATAAGCTTATGTAATCCTTGCACAGGTCTTTAACTTCAAAAGTTACATGACCCTACCTGTCAGCAGAGATGCCCCGAACAGTTTGCCGGCAGACAGCATCCAGCAAATTTCCGCTATTCGCGTTCTCCGCAAACACATGGCAGCTAATCAGCTAGCACCCCCTTCTGGACCCTCCACCCCCCAATCAAAAAGCAATTGCGGTGACCATATTGGATTAATTCTCTGCTGGCTGCTGACTGTTAGTGAGAGCAGGGACAGACTCAGGCCCGGCCCTAGACTTTTTGCCGCCTGAGGCAAAATTCAAAAAAAATCGCCGCCCCTCCCCCCCCCCCCAAGCCGTGTGTGTGTGGGGGGGGCCGCCCGAGCTGGAGGGGATAGCGGGCAGGAAGGGGGTATTGGGCCTAGCGGCGGGGAGGGGGGTCGGACCCCCCCCTCCCTCGCCTGGGTCCCCCGTCCTCCGCTCCCCTCCAGCTTTAGAAGTGAGGTCGCTGGCTGCAGCTATATTGTAAGAGGCAACGGGCGGGGATCACTCACCTCTTCCTCGTTCCAGCCCGAGCCTGCGCTCCACTGACGTCACTTCCTGCGGCCTTCTAAAGCTGGAGGGGAGCGGAGGACGGGGGACCCAGGCGAGGGAGGGGGGGGGTCCGACCCCCCTCCCCGCCGCTAGGCCCAATACCCCCTTCCTGCCCGCTATCCCCTCCAGCTCGGGCGGCCCCCCACACGCACAGACGGGCGGCTGCCGCCCCTCCAGAAGTGCCGCCTGAGGCAAAAGTTTCACCCCGCCTCATGGGCGGGCCGGCCCTGGACAGACTTGCTACAGATAAGTAGGGAAAGCATTAGCTAGGCCTGTGTTCTTGTTCCTCACTTGCTGTGAAAGCACCCCAAGCAGCCCTTTTGAGGGCTAGCACATCAGTCTCCTGTGTTGTTTTTGTGTGTGTGACACTCCACATCCCACTGACACCCAGAACTGTGTGCACACTACTGCTATTGTTATTGCCTTATTAAGTTGCAGGCACAGAACCACTCCAGTGCATTATTATTTCACTGTATTCTGATAGCACTATTGAATTTCTCTGTGTGTGACACTCCACAGACTGCTGACACCCAGAGTTGTGCAAAATGTGATTTCTGCCCTTTAGGGGTTAAAACCCGACTTTGTGTCAATTTCATAATTTTTAGTGGGACTTTTGTCATGGATCCCCCTCTGGCATGCCACAGTCCAGGCGCTACACCCCTTGAAACAACTTTTCCATCACTTTTGTGGCCAGAAACCAGTCTTTGTAGGTTTTAAAATGTACCTGCCTATTGAAGTCTATGGCGGTTCGCCTGTTCGCGAACATTTTTGAAAGTTTGCAAATGGAAAATTCTATGCTCGCGACATCTCTACCTGTCAGTAGACCACACTGTTCCTCTTCAGGGCTAACTGGCCAGACATTTTCTTATGCCAGTGCCACACCTTCCTCCTTTATGGAAGAACAAGAGGAAGGCTGGTGGGTAGTCGACCAAACGTAATGTCATCAGTATCTACAGAAGCCGTGTGTGTGGATGGGTGGGGAGAAGAAATAAAATGTATAATTTCTCAGCCATCCTAATCAATAATCAAAATGTCAGCTGCCCTCTAACAGGATCTTTTGTAGATTGCCATAAGATCCCAATCTGTTTAAATTTGGCAATGCAGAGGAATAAGCTGCTAGTGATGGGCGAACACCTGGATGTTCGGGTACGGGCCGAACAGGCCGAACATGGGCCAGATGTTAGGCATGTTCGGCCCGAACCCCGAACTCAATGCAAGTCAATGGGGACCAGAACATGCCGCAATACGGCCCCCCTATGGGGTCGCAGGCATAAGGGGGGAGCATGCCCCGATCGCGGGGGGGGTCGGAAATTCCCCCCACCCCCTCCGCTAGCGCTCCCCCCTCTGCACGCTTCCCCATAAAAAAGTTGGCGTAAAGTTAAATATTACCGGTGGTGGCTGCTGCAGTGGCTGGCTGGCAGTGGTGTGAGTGAGGACTAGGAGGAGGAGTCCGAGTATGACGCGTTGAGGCCAGGCAGCGGGCGGTTCAGCGGTAGTACCCTTGTGGTACTTCCGCCCTTTCTCTGACCTCACGTCCTCTACGTGATGACGCATACGATGGTACGCGTGACGCGTACCCTCGTATGCGTCATCACGTAGAGGACGTGAGGTCAGAGAAAGGGCGGAAGTACCACAAGGGTACTACCGCTGAACCGCCCGCTGCCTGGCCTCAACGCGTCATACTCGGACTCCTCCTCCTCATTCACACCACTGCCAGCCAGCCACTGCAGCAGCCACCACCGGTAATATTTAACTTTACGCCAACTTTTTTATGGGGAAGCGGGCAGAGGGGGGAGCGCTAGCGGAGGGGGTGGGGGGAATTTCCGACCCCCCCCGCGATCGGGGCATGCTCCCCCCTTATGCCTGCGACCCCATAGGGGGGCGGTATTCGGCCGAACAGGGCCCTGTTCGGCCGAACAGGGGCCCTGTTCGGCCCTGTTCGGCCGGGCATTTAGTAGTTCGGGCGAACCCGAACGGTTTGGCCGAACACCATCAGGTGTTCGGCCGAACTCGAACATCACCCGAACAGGGTGATGTTCTGCAGAACCCGAACAGTGGCGAACACTGTTCGCCCAACACTATAAGCTGCACATACTGATGAATTTAGATAGGTTTTTTTTTTTTTTACGCGCAGGGTAACGCAATAGCAAAAAAAGTGTATGGTGGCCTAGTACACCAAACGCCTCATGCCAAATGCTTCTGATTGGCCAGCGACCCACCGCAAAGTTAACAGCGTGTTACTGTGTGATTTCTGCTATGACCGAATGATGTAGCTATACAATAGATGTGCATTTGTGCACCTCCACTGCATGATAGCCGCTAGCAGAGTTCAGGTCCACTTTAAACAGGTTTTGATAAATTTTCCCTGTTGCTGGAAGTGAATGGGATCAGATGACATAAATGTTTACGGCCTGTTTTAGAGTATGACATTCGTCAAAAGGTATCGATACTCCTTAACACCTCTCAGCACCCAAACGGTTAATTGGAATAAAGTGTTTGTGAAAAGCTGGGCACATAGCAGCTTGCTTGGACAGACCTAGTGAATGTATTTTACGAGAGCCATTTGCATTTACTCCCTTTTCCTGCTGTCGCTGCACACGCCCCTTTCAGTTCTCCTGAATCTACGGTTGCACTGGGTATAGTTAGTAAGCTGCCGCATTCTGATGTGTATTGATTGTACCGCCGGCCGCCTGCACAATTTGCATTCATTCCATCAGAACCAATTTATTAGAGGTTTTACGAGGAGAGAACGCCACACCCGTCGTTTGTTCTACGGGGACAGATTCAGGCTTTAGGTCTGTAACCATAAACGTGTGGCTAGACATGAGGACTTACAAGTAGAATGAATATCCAGTCCTGGCTCTTAAAAAGCCAGGGTGTGAAGTCATTCTGCCCATCTCCCATCCGTCCATTCTGTGACTTGTTACTGAAGTGTATTTAACTTTTGTACATTGGAGGTGTCTTGTCTTTGTGTAATCATTTTAGATAGGCAGTCTTATAAAGCCTGGTTCTGCAGACCTGCATCTGATCCTACCTGCAGTGGTAAGCTGAAATTTTGCATAGAAATTTGCAATTACGCATAATAATTGTAATGCGAAGTTTCAGAGAAAATCTTAATTAACCGGTTCAGCACCGCAGTCCGAAAATCTCATGCATCCGAGCAACGTTCACCTCCCATTCATTCGCCTATAACTTTATTGCTACTTATCACAATGAATTGATCTATATCTTGTTTTTTCCGCCACTAATTAGGCTTTCTTTGGGTGCTACATTTTGCTAAGAATTATTTTTTTCTAAATCTATTTTAACAGGAAGATTAAGAAAGAAATGAAAAAAATTCATTATTTCTCAGTTTTTGGCCATTATAGTTTGAAATTAATATACGCTAGCGTAATTAAAACTCATGTATTTTATTTGCCCATCTGTCCCGCTTATTACACCATTTAAACGATGTCCCTATCACAATTTATGGTGCCGATATTTCATTTAGAAATAAAGGTGCATTTTTTCAATTTGCGTCCATCACTATTTATAAGCTTATAATTTTAAATAATATAATAACATATTCTCTTGACATGCATATTTAAAAAGTTCAGACCCTTGGGTAACTATTTATGTTGTTTTTGTTTTTTTTTAATTGTATTTTTTATTTTTATTTTTAATAAAAAAAAGTGTATGTGGGTAATTTTTGGTGTGGGAGGGAAACTGTTAATTTTAAATGTAAAATATATATATTTTTTTAATTAAAAATGAATTGTGGTGCAGTTTACTATTCGGCCACAAGATGGCCACAGTGAAAAAAGTCCTAGATGCGAACGATTTCGCATCTAGGAACTTAAAAGCAGGGGAAATGTTTCCTGGGGGCAGAAATACAGCGCTCTCTGGAGAGAAAGCGTCGGTATTTCTGCGGGGAAGATAGATCAGTAAATGGGAATTATATTCCCATTCACTGATCGGGGGGCTAGCGGCGGGCAGCGGGAGCGCGCGAGAGGGCGCGCCCGATCGCGCGCACGAGGCGGCGGCAGCAGCAGTGCCTATCTGGACGAGGAAGCTCGTCCAGATAGGCCGAACTGGTTAATTTTGGTACTTTTCCGTTAGCCGGGCGCAAGTTTAATAGGGCAAAGTAATGTGTTCTGTGAGCCCGTTAGCCGCCCGCAACTTTAATAGGGCAAACAGAATACGCTGCCTGCCTCTCTCCTATAGAACACTGGCAGCCAGAGTCGTTCGTCGCAAGAAACAAGCAGAGCGGGGAGGCTGTAGACATTGATTCTGCAAGCCGCTGCCCTACAAGAACGAATGGCAGGATTCCCTGCCGCAACTAACGACTCTGGGGGGGACACGCATGTCCCCGGCTGCCAGTATTGTATAGGAGAGAGGCAGAGGGAGGAGAGAGAGCCGAAGCCGACGGAGTATTCTGTTACATTGCCCTACTAAACTTGTGCCCGGCTAACGGAAAAGTACCTTAATTTTGTACGTAATAGTAATATTTCATAATTACTTTGCAGGTTTTGAGAAAATGGTTTAAAAAACATTTTTTTTCTGTGCATTTTTAAAACCGATGTTCTCAAAAACTACAAGGTATTTTTGGAAAAATTTTTTTTTTTTACTTGTTCCCACTATTAAAACGTGTACATTACCACATGTAGCAATTTTGTTGTCAATAGCATGTATGGGGGCTTTGCTGTTCACTGCCAAAGTCGGCACAAAATTACTTGAAAATTACGTGAAGTTTTAATGTGAAATTACGAATGACTATATGAAATCAGTTTAATTTACAAATCGTAATTACATATAGGGGAATTGTGAACATTTACGTGAAATTTTGCATAATCATAATTAGCTGATTATGATTAGCACTACCTACCTGAACTGAGGCACAGACAAAACTATCAAACACACAAGGACAGGTGTGTTTGAAAAGGCATGCCATTTTTTGGGGGGGTGGGCACAAAGGGGGCACAATGGCTGGCTGGTGGCACCCATTTGGGTGATCAATATCAATGTGTGTATGGCGAGCTTTAGATATTTTTTGCATAACTCGGGTGATAAAGTTCATGCTAATTAGTGCAGCAATGATAGGAACCCAATTGTAAACATCACACACAGAACTCAAGGGCTTTTAATCAGAGCAGATTGTTGAAATGTGATGCTATTAGGGAAGAAAAGTGATCTACAGATAAACAAGCTGCTCCTGTGTGGATGGATAACAGACAAATAACTCCAGCCCCATGCCTGTGTCTGAAGACTCTACAAGCTGAATGGGGGGGGGGGGGGGGTGCATTAGGGGGGGGAGGGGGAAACGCTGTGCTTTAGTATTGCTGCAGACTAAAGCATGTATTTAGCAGACAGGAAGTTTTGGATCAAGATGATTCAATGTATAGGCTAATTTAAAAGAAAAACAGTAAGTTTTCAGCTAGTAAGCTTTCTTAAAGGGACACTGTAGGGCGGTCTAGGGAAAATGAGTTGAACTTACCCGGGGCTTCTAATGGTCCCCCGCAGACATCCTGTGCCCACGCAGCCACTCACTGATGCTTCGGCCCCGCCTCCGGTTCACTTCTGGAATTTCAGAATTTAAAGTCTGAAAACCACTGCGCCTGCGTTGCCATGTCCTCGATCCCGCTGATGTCACCAGGAGCATACTGCGCAGGCCCAGTATGGTCTGTGTCTGCGCAGTACGCTCCTGGTGACATCAGCGGGATCGAGGACATGGCAACGCAGGCGTAGTGGTCTTCAGACTTTAAAGTCTGAAATTCCAGAAGTGAACTGGAGGCGGGGCTAGAGCATCAGTGAGTGGCTGCGCAGGCACAGGATGTCTGAGGGGGACCAATAGAAGCCTCGGGTAAGTTCAACTAATTTTCCCCCAACTCCCCTACAGTATCCCTTTAAAGCCTGCACACTGCAAATCCGATTTGCGATTCTGATTTTTCCCTGGATGCTATCAAATGAAAAAAACAGAAAAAACGCAGCATGCAGTACCGATTAAAAATCGGAATCGCACGTTAAAATCAATTGAAAATCAATCAAAAATCTAAATCGGAATCACATGTAGTGTGCAGGGAGCCTAAGACTGTATTCTTGTTCACTGACAATGTTAGAACATACAATCAGAAGCAGGTAAGTGTCACCTAGATACAATAATTACAAGGAATCTTGCAAAGATTGTGAGGAATTTATGGCAAATAGATAAGATCCTTTCTTTACTTAACACCTATGTAGACTCAAGGCTCATACACGCTCAACATAAGTCTTTTAAATGCACTTTACCATTGTTCAAACAACTGATAAGACGCAGCTCAAGTCAATCCAACTGTTAGATTTCTTGTTTCAAAAACAAAAGTTGTTTGATAATTGTGCACTTAAAAGACTTTTGTTGAGCGTGTGTATGAGCCTTCAGGCTGATAGTTCTTTACAAACTCTATCCTGTTCAATGTATGCTGCCTGGAAAACAGAGCCTGGAAAACAGTTAACGGTATGTTACTAAGCAGGGGTGGGGACACAGGTGATTTACAGGGGGGGGGGGGGGGGGGGGGTAGGGTCAGTGCCCCAGCTGGCCCCGGTGTAGGCTCCAGTGTAATGGGTATACTGAATAATTTACTGCATTCTACAATAAGTGATTACAGTGCCTCTTTAAGGGAGGGTGGTAGGAGGGGACATCACGGCAAGCCTGCCTTTTCCTGTCTGAAAATTTGGATTAAAAGTGGTATGAAACTCAGCATTTCCTCTCTAAAAGATTATTTACAGAATAAAATCTACTACTGTACCACAATTTTTTGTACAGTTAAACACAGCATGTTGTTCCTCAGAGGAACGCTCCTTGCTTCAGTGGGTAGCTTCTGGCTGCATCTGAAAGTGATAATTTTGTTTACATTCCTTTGTCAGATACATTTAGTAAACATGAGCAAACTGCTGAAACTGAGTTCTATCTGCTTCTAGTATGTGTGCAGCTGTGAGAAGTGATCAGTAGATATATTTTAATATATAAATAAAGCAGCTATGCACTAAAATTCATTGGCAGCTTTCAGAGCAGGTAAACTGTACTTTGGGAAATAATACGTGCACAAAAGCAAATGTGATAACTGTATGGATAATAAATAGTGATGTAGCAAATATCACTTTTTCAGTTTGCAAACAGAAATTTATGGCAAATATTCCCAAACCAGCTGTTCGCAGCGGGTTCCATAGACCTTTGTGGCAGCTTTTATCCTCCTGATCCCCATTGTCTGTTAAGGAACCAATGGGGAACCTTGGAGAGAAATTCAAAGATGCTTTTTGCTCTCAGCTATACTTAGCTTAGCTATACTTATACTCTCATAGCTGAGAGCACCGTCCTATGCGGACGCTTTACCGCTGGCTTCCACAGTCCTCCACCACCTACCCACACTTATCACCCTCACCCAAGCTGGCACCTAGTGCACCCATGGGTGCACTAGATGCCAGCATGGGTGGGGGTGACAGGTGTGGTTTAGTAAGGAGGACAGTGGGAGCCAGCGGTGCAGCGTAGAGTGGACAACATACTTAGTATAGCTGAGAGCTACGGTGGGGCATCAAGTGTGGCGGTGGAAGGCGGAGATCAATCTTCAATCAAGGTCGCAAGTTAGAGGATATTGGCATGGGATCATTTCCAAGGATATTGGTGAGGGAACATTTTTCTAAAGGTACAGGTAAGTATTTATGGTTAATTAAGAATATTACAGGGCTTTTTTCATTGTTGTGTTTTTATTTCATTTAACACTTTATTTTGTACCTCTATACTCATTTCTTTTGGGGAGCGGACGGGTATCTGTGGGTCCCCTTTTCAAAGGGGACTCCCAGATGCCACTATGAACCCCACCAGGTCATCCACATATCCTGCAAATTTGGTGTTTCTAGCACTTAAGGGGACTTTAAAAAGGCAAATGCAATTTGCGTTAAATGTGAATGGCGAACAGCCGATGTTCGCCAGGAACTGTCCACAGGCGAACTGTTTGGACTATCTCTAGTAATGAAAAGTAGGAAAAAACGTTTTTATTGAATACTATGTTGGAATTTTATTTCACTTTAAGGCGACACATTTTTCACTGAATGATTATGGAGGCAGAGCGAAGAGAGGAACAGACAACGAGCAGGGGTACCGGCATGTGGATCCAGTATGAACATACCACTGTTCTTACCTGAAGGTAACTTTGCCTTGGGTCAGGTGTATGTTAAGTAACTACCTCCTTCCTGGAATGATTAACCAATAAAGTATATTTTGCACACGTAATATGTGACTACTAATGGAGATTGGGAGACACTTGTAACTGTTGAGAAAAAGACTGGTGAACATTTGTAACTGACAGCATTAATTGGGGATCACCAGAGACTGTTGAGAAAGATTATTGGCTATTTGTAACTGCTAGTAGCAGTTACATCCACTAAAGCCAAAGACTACAGAGCACCAAAAGGGTCAGATAACTGATTGAAGTCCACTTCATTCTGTTCATCTTGAGATCAGAGTCCTTCTTTAACCACTTGCCAACTACAGGTGGTGTTCCCCTTAAGGACCAAAGCAATTTTAACATTTTAGCACTCCTCCCATTAATTTGCCAATACCTTTATCACTACTTATTACAACAAAATGAAAAAAAATATTATTTCTCAGTTTTCAGCCATTATAGTTTTAAAATAAAAGTGCTACTGTGGATACAATCCACACATTTTACTTGCCTATTTGTCCCAGTTATTACAACATATAAATTGTGTCCCTAGTCCTTAGTGGAAATTAAGGCGTATTTTTTCAGCTTTGTGTTCGTTTAGACTATATCACTAATTACAAGCCCTAATTTTCAAGAATAACAGCAATATACCTTCATGACAAACATATTAAAAAATAATTGTCTCCCTAAGGTAACTATGTGTTTTTTTTGTTGGGGGGGGGGGGGGGGTATCTATGGGAGGGGGTAAGGGGTTTATTAATAGGGGATTTTTTTATTTTTCTTTAATTTTATGTTGTCTGGTATAATTTGACTACTTGACCACTAGATGTCCCCCCCCTACTTTATATACCTGTGGACTGTGAACAGTACACAGGAAATGTTGAATGTATGTTTTTACTTTTTTCAATCACCACCAGCATCTCATTGATACTGGTAAGCATTAATCAGCATCGGCAATCACGTCAAGGTATATATATCTACGCCCCTGAGGCTATGCTGAAGTCTCAAGGGGTTTAGATAAACTATCGCCAAACTAACAAGTGGTTAATACAGGTAGTCTCTGACTTAAAAAACCTCCCGACAAAAAGGAATTTTAAAGTAGCATAAGCAGTTACTGGGGGGCAGAGGTGACACAGAGGGGGACACTGGAGATGGCCCAGCATTACGACTTAAAGTGGATCCGAGATGAACTTTTACTCCTTGCATAATTGTGTTCCTTTCCTATTGTTTATAGGGCATTCCTCAAGCCAAATACTTTGTTTTTGTTTTAATACTCTAATTCCCTATAAACTAAACAAGCCACACCCACAGGTTTTCAGAGGGCCAAGGCATTTTCAGACAGCAGCAAGGGCTCATGGGAGCTCAGTCTGGGCAGTAGGAGGGGGAGGTATTACTAGCCAGAGATTTTAGAGGCAGAGGGGAGGAGGGTGGAGGAGGGGGTATTAGGTTTTTTTCACAGGCTGAGTGCTGAAGATGCAGATAAGCCTACCTCTGTGTAATGTTTACAAACAACATGGCTGCTGTCATTGTATCACAGGAAGACATAATCATATTCTATTGAAGCTGTTTGCAGCTTGATTTGCTTTGTAAACTATCTAAACTTTAGAAAAGATATATAGACAAGTTACTTGTTATCGTTATTTTTTCATCTCGGATCCGCTGTAAAGAGGAACTGTCGTGAAAATCTTAAAATTTAAAACACATACAAATAAGAAGTACATTTCTTCCAGAGTAAAATGAGTCATACATTACTTTTCTCCTATGTTGCTGTCACTTACAGTAGGTAGTAGAAATCTGACATTACCGACAGGTTTTGGGTTAGTCCATCTCTTCATAAGGGATCCTCAGCATGACTTTTATTCTTTATAAAGACATTCCCTGAAAAAGATTTATACAAAGATGCTGGTCAGCCTCCCTGCTCGCTGTACACTTTTTTTTGGTAGTTGGACAGAGCAACTGCCATCCACTAACTGCTTTTACAAATAAAGAAAACCCTGAGAACCCCCCATGAGAAGATGGGCTAGTTCAAATTCTGTCAGTAGTGTCAGATTTCTACTACTTACGATAAGTGACAGCAACATGAGAGAAAAGTAATTTATGGCTCATTTTACTCTGGAAGAAATGTACTTCTTATTTGTGTATGTTTACATGTATTTTAAATTTTAAGATTTTCTCGACAGAGGTCCTTTAAAGCCAATGGGTACCACATTAAAAATAAAAAAGTCAGATACTCACCTAAGGAGAGGGAAGGCTCGGTCCCAATGAGCCTTCCCTCTCCTCTCCCGGTGCCCTCGGTGCTGCGCTGGCTCCTCCGTTCGCGTCCGCCGCCGCAGGGACTTCGGGAGCACTCGGGCTTCCGAAGACGGGCCGCTCCATACTACACACGCGCGAGTGCGTCATAGAGTGCGCTCGCGCATGCGTAGTATGGAGCGGCCCGTCTTCGGGAGCCCGAGTGCTCCCGAAGGCTTCCGAAAGCTCCCTTCGGCATGCGGAAGTGGCAGTATTTGACCGACCTGGTCGAATACTGCCACGGGGGATCCTGCGCGGGACCGGGCACCGGGAGAGGAGAGGGAAGGCTCATTAGGACCGAGCCTTCCCTCTCCTTAGGTGAGTATCTGACTTTTTTATTTTTGAAATGGTAAACACTCACTTTAAAGAACAGATTCAGGTTACGATCTCACTTGTTTACCTACCTGTACATCCAACCTTATAGGACTAAGACATCAATACCTGTATTTGTTGTGCTCACTCTGTAACTGTGCATTCTCCGTATTCTGCTTCTAGCATGTTTTGTTTTTTTTGGGACAGTTTTCGTATCTGCTTTTAGTTCTTTCCTCCAAACAAGTCTGTTTTATCTCTGTGTCCCTGGTATGAACCTACCAAGCAAAATCATTTTCTCAACCCGCTAAATCAATTTTTTTTTGTAATGCTTAATGTAATAAAGATGGTTAGCAGGCCATTTCAGGCCCACATTCATTACTAAGCAGGTAAAACGGATTAAACAGAGCCAGCTCGCCGAAAATCAACCTCTTCAGGTTGTATTCCGCATAATAGCGTTTGTCACATGGCCCCATAAGATAAGTTTCTAAATTTTAATAAAGCCTCCTTTCAGGCATACTGCACTTAGTTGAATTATGCAAATGGGTATCTAGATGTTGCCACAGTTTTACGGTTTCTGCGCCTGTTTTGGGACGTGTGACCAGTCAGTTGCCTTGGGGCAGTTGATCAATCTAAACATTTTTTTTTCCAGCAGCCTGCACATTATTATGGATGAACAGAAGCCGACATCTGAAAGAAACAGGGCTCTCTAAAAAATAGTGAAGACTGATGAATAAAAATATAAAAGAAAAAAAAAACACATATTCTGAAAAAAAACAAAAAGCAAAAAAAAAAATAAATGGAATGGGTCGTAAAAAATCTACATTATACATTTACAGGACCTCCCTTGAGACATTTACAAGGTAACGAATAATACAGCCATTGCCATCAGCTTGCTTAATGGAATGGAAAATGTCTCAAATTATTTAGCCTGTATAGGACATTTAGGTTAAATGTTTCTGACAATGCCGTAATCCCTGCATAGTTTATCATTTAGAAATAATATTAATTGGGCTTCATGGGTGGTCTAAGGAGACAGCAAAATTGTAACAACCAAGTTCCATGCCTGTCGCCCAAGCCCTGCCTTCATGAAATATACAAAAGACAATCTTGTGGTTTCTGTATGCCCGTCTTTTTAGTTATTTGATTGTTACAAATAGGATTTGTAACGTACTGGTATAACTCTCTTGAAAACTGTTATTGCTTTTTTATTATTTCTTTTGTAAAATAGCTTCAAGGATATTAAATAGTGACAAAGCATTTTTGTTTTGCACCATTTTTACCTTTTTTTTCTTTTCTTCATGTTTTGC
Source organism: Hyperolius riggenbachi (assembly GCF_040937935.1). Taxonomy (NCBI): domain Eukaryota; kingdom Metazoa; phylum Chordata; class Amphibia; order Anura; family Hyperoliidae; genus Hyperolius; species Hyperolius riggenbachi. The sequence goes on from NC_090654.1 coordinate 242,404,706, forward strand.
CTTTTATAACAAAGGACGTAATAGTCAGATAAACACATGTAAGGATTACAAAAAAAAATAAAAAAAAAATAGCCAAATACAATTTGTTGTGTGTTTTTCATTTTTTCATTGTTAAATTAAAATAATAAATTAAAATAATTTTACACAGCAGGATTGGACTCCCATGTGCCACGTCCTAGAGTATTGAGCTGAGTGGGGCAAGAGTACCGCTCGAGTGGCTGGAGTTCAGCAGGAGGACTGCTTGAGGAAAAAAGGTGTACCTTCGCCTGTTGGTTCTTGGGCGGATGGTTCTGTAGCGTCGGCCTGATGGAAGGAGCTTGAAAAAACAGTAGCCTGGGTGGACAGGTTCCTGGCTGGGAAATTCTGTTAGCTCTTTTTTCAATATAGAGGTATAGAGGAGGTCTAGGGGTGGCAGAGGAGAGCCGATGACCCTTTCCTCTGAGCTGATGACTCAGTTTACACTTATCTCTGGCGGTTGCTCCTGCATACCACACTATAATGGCGAAGCAGAGGATAGCTTCAGTGTAGTGGCAGTGTAGAAACTGGACAGCAGCTTCTGTGGAATACCGAATTTTTTCAATCGGCATAAAAAGAACAGTCTCTGCTGAGCCTTCCTCTGGATTTTGGAAGTGTTCTGTCCCCACCTTACATCACTAGTCAAAGTGGTTCCGAGGAACCTAACACTACATACCCTGTTTTGACTATGATTGTCCTTTGGAATGTCAATAATAAGTTCCAAGGTTTTTGTGTTGTCCCGTACTTAGGACAAATGAAGCCACCTGGCGGTTTCATAGTCTTATATATAATATTATTAATATTGCCTGTTATTTATGATGAGATAGTGACATCTTGCGGTGAAGATATTATATTTCTTCATCAGAAAGACAAATATATGGAAAATGATTTTAACAACAACAACAACAAATAACATTTGTAAAGCGCTTTTCTCCCGTGGGACTCAAAGCGCATAAGCATGGCTCCGACCATCGTGGTACAGAGGAAGAATTTAATAAATCTGGAAATGCCAGGCTAAACAGGTGGCTTTTCAGTCTGGATTTGAATAGCTCCAGGGATGGTGCTGTCTTTACTGGATGTGGTAGGGAGTTCCAAAGAGTAGGGGCAGCATGACAGAAGGCTCTGTCTCCAGATTTTTTGAGGTGCACTCTGGGAGTGATCAAGTTTATAAAACTTGCTGGTCTGAGGTTGTGAGAGGTGTGGTGCAGCTTCAGCAAGTCCTTCATGTATCCAGGGCCCAGATTGTGCAGGGATTTGAATGTCAGCAGTCCAATCTTGAAGAGTATTCTCCATTCTACTGGTAGCCAGTGCAATGAGCGAAGGATCGGTGTAATGTGACAGTGGCGAGGCTGGTTTGTTAGCAATCTGGCAGCAGCATTCTGCACTAATTGCAGGCGACGCAGGTCTTTTTTGGGGAGGCCAGCATAAAGGGCATTGCAGTAGTCCAGCCGTGATGTGATGAAGGCGTGGACTAGGGTTTGAAGATCCTCTGGGGGAATCAGATGTTTAAACTTTGCAATGTTCTTCAAATGAAAGAAGGAAGATTTAACTACAGATGAAATTTGGTTTCTGAAACTCAATTCCCCATCGATTAGTACGCCAAGGCTGCGCACAAGGTTGGAGCTGTTTATGTCTGAATTCCCAATCCTGATTGGTGTTGCTTTAGGATAGAGCTGTTTTGATGGCGAGCACTGGCTTTGGACAAACAGGACCTCAGTTTTGTCAGCATTCAGTTTCAACCAGTTATCATTCATCCATGCCTGAAGCTCAGCTAAGCAAGAGTTTATTTTTGGGGTAGGGTCTGTTCCACCAGGTTTGAAGGACAGGTATAGCTGTGTGTCATCGGCGTAGCAGTGGTACGTCAGGCCATGTCGTTGGATAAGTGTACCGAGTGGCAACATGTAGATTGCAAACAGCAGAGGGGATAGGATTGATCCTTGTGGCACTCCGAATTGTAGAGGTGCAGGTTTGGACATTATAGGTCCTAGGGATACTCTCTGTGTTCTGTCAGTCAGGAATGATCTGAACCACTGGAGGACTGATCCACTGATGCCACAGTACTCCTGCAGTCTGTTAAGCAGGATTTCATGGTCAACTGTATCAAAAGCAGCTGAGAGATCCAACAGGATTAGGATGGAGCATTCCCCTCTGTCCCTTGCCATGAGCAGATCGTTGCAGACTTGGATGAGGGCTGTTTCACAGCTGTGGTGTTTTTTAAAGCCAGATTGTAGAGGGTCCAGGATGTTGTTTACTGACAGCCTGGTTTCAAGTTGCAGATAGACAGCCTTTTCAATAACTTTACCTAAGAAGGGGAGGTTGGAGACAGGTCTGTAGCTGCTCATAGCATCTGGATCCATGGAAGGTTTTTTAAGAAGGGGCTTGATGATTCCTTCTTTTAGAGAGGTAGGAAACCTCCCTGCTTGCAGAGAGCAATTTACTATTTTGTGAAATGCTGGACCAAGCAGGTCAGGGCATTTCAGTATATGTTTAGTTGGTCCAGGGTCCAGGTCGCAGGTTGTCTGGCGGAGACGACAGAGGATGTCTGAGATCTCTTCCTCACTAATACTTTTGAAATCAGTCCAGGGTGTTAGGTTGTTTTTGCAGCTATTTCCATTAGTTGCATGAGTCTTGGGTGCTGTGGACTGAATGAGAGACCGAATAGAAGATACTTTGTCAGCAAAGTAGCAGGCAAATTTCTCACATAGCTCCTTTGAGGGAGTTATAGTGGGTTTTAGACAGGATGGATTACATAGTCTATCAACTGTGCGGAATAGTTGGGCTGGTCTGTTGGCGGCCTTTGCGATCTCCTGTGATAGGTAGGAGGATTTTTTCTTGGTGATCGCATTTTGGTAGCTTTCCCGGTGAGAGACAAGGGTGTGTTTATCTTTTGAATTCTGAGATTTTCGCCACTTCCTTTCTAGTCTGCGCACTTCTTTCTTTAGGTCCTTTAGTGAGCTGTCAAACCACCGTGCATGGTGAAGTGGTGTAGATCGTTTGATGCGAACTGGAGCGAGGGCGTCATAGGCAGATGACACTGCATGGTTGTATATCAGGACCATGGAGTCTGGGTCTGCGCAATGATTGGTTAATGTGTCGAAGTTGAGGATATTCTGAACGTGCTGGGGTGAGACATCTTTCAGTGAACGGTATTTTATGAGTTCTTTCCCTCTGTGTTTTATCGCTGGTGCTGTCAGAGAGAAGTGGATGGTGTGGTGGTCTGACCATACCACTGGGTTTATATCCATGTGTGATATTAATAGTCCGGAATGAAATATAAGATCCAGGGTGTGCCCTTTCGTATGGGTGGGGAGGTTGATAGCCTGAGAGAAACCCAGTTCATTCATTATGAGAAGTAGTTCACTTTCTAGCTGGGAGTCGTGATCATCCACCCATGCATTGAAGTCTCCCAGGATGATCCATCTAGGGTGTTCCACTGTTACGCAGGATAAGAGTTCAGATATTTCCTTAAGAAAGGCTGGACCATTTTTTGGGGGGCGGTATATGAGCAATATGTTGATGTTTACTTCTGCTGACAGTTGAGCTGCAATACATTCAAAGGTTTCAGTGGGGCCTATGGGCAGGGGCCTTATGTTCAAGGAGGATCTGAAGCATATGGCAACCCCCCCACCCTTGCCGACTTGTCTCTCACAGTGCAAGATTGAATAATTGGCCGGCACGGTTGCTTCAAGAGTTGGGCCTGCATGCTTCCCAAGCCAGGTCTCTGTCAAAAAGGTCAAATCAGAGAGCTCTATTAGGTCATGTATAGTTGCAGTCTTATTATTTATCGATCTGGCATTGCAGAGTGTAGCTGTGATTAAGCTTTTCTGAGGGCAAATATGTTTTTTATACTTGGATCCACTACCTCTCCACCCCCTTCTGCATTTCCTGAGTATCCCAAAGGATTTTAAGAGGAGAGCCAGAGAGGTGTTAATTTGTAATTGATTCTTGGGAGGGCAGGCAGAGAAAAGGTCCTTTGATGAGTATTTGTATGTTGACATTAGAGACAATAGACTTGTTCAGATAGCTTGTACTTCTGGAGTCCTGCTGGGATCAAAGGGGATCTGTGCAAAATCCTTTCATTCCTACACAGAGTTGGATCATAGATTTATTTTAAGTAAAGTTCCTTGTTTTAGAAGATAAATGTGGAAAATAGTCACTTGGTGCATATGCCTTGGATAATGTATAAAGGATTACTCACAGGGTGGAGTGAGGGCAATCACAGGCAATCAAGTTTCCAGAGAGGTTGAAGGTCTTGTTTCAGGTCAGCTGTTAGAAGGCTTGGTGTGTTCAGCAGAGGTAAGCTTCATGGAGGATTTCAATCCAGTTTAAATCTCTGCCATCCAAAGTAATCCAATTGTTCTGGTTGGTTGTAGTTGTAGCCTTGGTCGTGGTGGGTGGAATTCCTCTGTAATTTTATATTATTAAGATTTAATATGCAATTATTTCTTATATGATTAATTATTTTAAGAAGAATTATATAATAAGCTTTATATTTAAATGAGTATATGAGAAGCCCTGAAGGCTTCAATAAGCCTTAAATTGCTGAAGGCTCTTACAGGTCTGTGTACAGTGTTAGTGTCTCCTGACCAATCTTATGTCTGGGAAAGTACCGAGACATTCCAACATAATTAGCAGAGAATACTTTATCAGAAATGGGTCATGAATGACATTGTTTAGTCTCAATGTCTGGGGCAGCCAGCAGACAAGATGGCTGGTGACGTCCATTTTTAATTAACTGCGTCAGAAATGACCTGATCAGAATTTGTAAGCACTCCAAATGACATTAATTCCCACAAGATAAGGTAATTAACCACTTTACCCCCAGTGGTACGAATTTCTCCGCCCCTTTTTTCCCTCCTAAAAAACCAGGGACGGAGAAATCCGTACCTTCCGCGCTACCGCCGCTGTCCGCGCTCCCGCCGCTCGTGCGCGCGCACCCGCCGCTCGTGCACTTTGCCGCCCGCTCACCCGGAGATCAATGAACGGGAAAATCCATTCCTGTTCGTTGATCTAGCCCCCGCAATGATCTGCTGCTTCTTTCAGAAACAGCGAGATCATTGTGCGTCTCCCAGCCTCCTACTGCTTCCTGTAAGCGTCCTTCCGGACGCTTACAGGTCGCATGTAAACAAACACTCTGTGGCCATCTTGTGGCCAAATAGTAAACTACACCGTAAAAGCATTTTACATATACAAACATTACATTTACACAATAAATTAACTCATTACCTCCCACACTCCCCAATTTTTTTTTTTGTAATTAAAAAAAAAAAAAAAATACAATAAAAAAACAAAACATAAATAGTTACCTTAGGGACTGAACTTTTTAAACATTTATGTCAAGAGGGTATAACACTGTTACTTTATAAACTGCGGGCTTGTAATTAGGGATGGATGCAAAACTGAAAAAAATGCACCTTTATTTCCAAATAAAATATTGTCGCCAAACATTGTGATAGGGACATAATTTAAATGGTTTTATAACCGGGACATATGGGTTAATACATTTCATGGGTTTTAATTACAGTAGCATGCTTTATTTAAAAACTATAATGGCCGAAAACTGAAAAATAATAATTTTTTCCCACATTTTTTCCTATTTCCCCATTAAAACACATTTAGAATAAAATAATTCTTGGCATAATGTCCCACCTAAAGAAAGCCTAATTGGTGGCAAAAAAAACAAGATATAGTTCATTTCATTGGGATAAGTAATAATAAAGTTATAGACGAATGAATGGAAGGAGCGCTGAAAGGTGAAAATTGCTCTGGTGGTCAGGGGGTAAAACCCCTCAGTGGTGAAGTGGTTAAGGAATTTATAAACAATAATATTATGATTAAGGTATTCAAAACAAAAAAGTGTTATGGGTATTTTAAATGTCAAAGATAGCAAGCTACGCATTGAAGCTTTAGCCAATCAGAACCTGCAATTCAGGGAAATTCCAGATTAGGCAGCCATATTGCCTCCAACCCCTATAAAAGTAGGAGCTGAAAGCTCATAGTTTGCAGAAGCCCAACAATCTCCAGAGAAGACACATGAGGCAGAAGCTACCTTCCCACACATGGTTCTAGATGCTGAAGAAATGACAGAGAAGGGGTAATATGCTTAATATTCTGGTGATTTACTTTATTCATTTTTCAGCATTAAGTTTTGTTAAGAGGTTAGCAAGAAGTTTTTTTAGAAGCTATTTTTTAAGAAATCATATACTGAGTGCTCTGATTCATTTCAAGGTATACCGTCAATCTATAATTACTGTTATAGAGGGTTCAGACCCCACTATGCCGGATTTATATGATAGCAACGCTTTAAGGGCTGGTCCTTTACTGAGTTAGCAATCATGAAAAAGGCAAGAACCGCTCAGGTTTTTGACACTTCACTCTCATTAATGCAAAGAGAAGAAAGAGCGCTCCTCCTTGTGCATTAACTTCGTTTAATATCAATAAAAGCGCTTACAATTGCACTTACAGTGTTGCAGCGTTTTAAAAGGCGCATCAGGGGCCTGCCGGCAAGTCCTCCCTCCTCTCCTGCGCTTGGCCAGAGCTGCAGGGGCGATGTTCGGCGTGGAGCGAGGTGCGATGGGCGGAGCCTGGTTGCGCTGGTGCCATCTGACGTCACGACGCGTTTCTCGGCGTGGAGCGAGGTGCGGTGGGCGGAGCCTGGTCGCGCTGGTGCCGTCTGACGTCACGACGCGTTTCTCGGCGTGGAGCGAGGTGCGGTGGGCGGAGCCTGGTCGCGCTGGTGCCGTCTGACGTCACGACGCGTTCGGCGTGGAGCGAGGTGCGGTGGGCGGAGCCTGGTTGCTCTGGTGCCGTCTGACGTCACTGACGTGCAACACTGTAAGTGCAATTGTAAGCGCTTTTATTGATATTAAACGAAGTTAATGCACAAGGAGGAGCGCTCTTTTTTCTCTTTGCTTTTTTAGACTTACTGGCGCCACCCAGCCCCAAGAGCAGCACCCAAGACATTAACTTTTCACATCACCATCTCCTACACCGAGGCAGCGCAGGGTTACTTTCACTTTTGTATCCACTCTCATTGATGAGGACTGGTTGTGGCGTGGGAGGGTGTCTCCTGAAGTCCAAGATCAGTTCAGAGTACAGAGCATAGAGCAGCATGGAGCAGCAGCATGTGTACAGAGCATGGAGCAGCAGCGTGTGTACAGAGCATGGAGCAGCAGCATATGTACATAGCATGGAGCAGAAGCGTGTGCACAGAGCATGGAACAGCAGCATGTGTACAGAGCGTGGAGAAGCAGTGTGTGTACAGAGCATGGAGCAGCAGAGTGTACACAGAGCATAGAGCAGCAGCATGTGTACAGAACATGGAGCAGCAGCGTGTGTACAGAGCATGGAGCTGCTCTGGAGAACTTATCAGAGTCAGATATGAGCACAGCCCTGTGCCCTGCTGTGTGAATGCTGCACTATCCCCTTCATTACCAATGTCCCCTGTCCTCATCAGGGCCGGAGCTACCATAGGAAAAAAATGGCAATTGCCTGAGGGCCCCAGAGCCTGTAGGGGCCCCCAAGTTGTCCCTCCCCTATCTTAACTGTTGCTCCCCAGGGACTCTGCAGAGTCTGTTAAATTGGGAAGTGATTGGGGGAGGGTCAGCAGCCAGCTCAGGGGCCCAGGAGGGGCCTCTAATGACGCTATTTGGTCCAGGGGGTGTCTTTTGGGGGGCCCCCAGGCTAACTTTGTCCTAGGGCCCAATTGTTACTTGAACCGGCCCTGGTCCTTATTATTATCTGTATCCAAACTGTTCCTGATCGATCCCGTTGTCGGTTGGAGGCGAAATTGCATTATGTGTACCCAGCATGATGTCCTACCATATTATTATATTGTAAGGTGCGTTGCTGAAGAAGACCTTTCAAGAATCCCCCCTTGAAAATCCTGGGTTTGCCCCTGATTCTGCACATGTGCGCAGCTCCACCGGCACCAACATGCCGCGGAAGTCTGACAGGAATGCACTGTTGACTTTGCAGTGGGTCGGCGGTGAATCAGACTCATCCGGCGCAACGCGATGCAGCAGGGTTAGTGCGCCAGGCCTCATAGACTTTCATTACAACTCAATCAAAGAGGCCTAGTATAAAACGGGCCTCAATGTTGTATTGGCTCCCCTATCTTTTGTACAACACTACGTAATATGTTAGCACTTTAATAAAATTAATAAAGTTTATTAATAATAATAACAGTGTCATAATCTTCATATGAAATGCAAGTATTTTTCTTTCATTCAAATGAAACCAGCGATATCATGCAAATTATCATATAAGTAGATTATCTGTCAGACTTGAAGCAAAGCATGGCAGCCTGAAGTCCCCAGTGAGTGACACTTCTCTGCGAATTGCTCTAAATGCAGATAGTTCAAATTGAAGTGCTCTGAATGGGCTGCAGAGCAATTACAAGGGTCTGTGTCTGTCCCTGATCGGCGACTGCCAGGCCTGGACCAAGAGTCAGGAGGATAATCATGCCTTCCCCTTCCTCTCCCTGAATAATCAGGCCACACAATGCAGATTTTTATAGAGCTAGGTGAGGCCCGGGAAAATGTAAATCCATCAATTAGACTACTCCACTGTTTAACAGTCTAATGAGCCTTTCATCCCCCACTATAGGGAACAGCTGGGGTCACTCTGTGGATAATGGGCCACAAATTTACAAACAGAATTCCAAATGGAATGTTAGTCTCAGAGAGGCTGTAATGTTTTAGCTCTCAGCGCATTAAATTAAAAGGCTTGATTTGCGGTTTCACCAAACTACCCTGCAGTTGGGAACTTGCGTGATTCAGTTTATGTGTGTGCTGCTAATACTGTGTGCTATCATTGTTATTATTATTATAATTATTTTCAAAGGATAGATATTACCCATCAACATAAATTCTTGTGGACCTTTTCTCCTACATGGTTGCTTAAAGAGACTGGGTGTACTTACCTTGGGAAGAGGAAGCCTCTGGATCCTATCAAGGCTTCCCCCGTCCTCCTCTGTCCCACGGTGGTCTCCCTGGACCCCTCCGAATGGCGGTCATGTAAATATTTACCTCTCCGGCTCCAGCGCAGGTGCAGTAGTGGCTCTCGGCTCAGGATCAGGCGGAAATAGCCGATGCGCAATAGAGCAGACCCAACTGGGATCGACTATTTCCGCCTGATCCCGAGCCGAGAGCCGCTACTGCGCCTGCGCTGGAGCCGGGGAAGGTAAATTATTGTAGGCATTCTGCTCCTGCGCCATAGCTTGGCAAAGTGTCAGCTGTGGCTTCGGAGGGGCCCAGCGAGACCACTGTGAGACCGAGGAGGACGGAGGAATCCTACCTCAATAGGATCCAGATCCCCCTACCGAGGTAACTACCCCCAGGGGCACTTTTTACAGAGTCTCTTTAAGCAACCGTGTAGGAGGAAAGCTCTACACAATGTCCAAAATTAGAAATATTTATTGTGTATTTATCCAGTAAAATGGCCAGCAGTCACAAAAGCTTACATGTTTCGGACCATAGATGCTATGACTAAGGACCACGTTGGTCCGAGACATGTATGCTTTTGTGACTGCTGGTCATTTTACTGGATACATACACAATTAAGATTTCTAATTTTGGACATTGTGCGGACCTTTCTTCCTTCGTACTGTATTTACAGATGGTTGGTAAACATATTATAACCTAAAATTCAGTATTCAAATTTACACAATAGAGTAGCATGTAGCGAAGTTGAGAGGGTCCACAGAATCCCATCATTAGATCACTGACAGGGTAACTCTCCAGGCTGGAGGACAACATACCGGTAATCAAATGTGGTTCCCGATTACAGAGCAACAATCCAGTGAAATTCAGGATCGTATCTGCAACATGGGATACCTCTATGAGTTTTCATTTTCATTTTGCATTATTTCATGGGGTAATGATTAATACAAATATCAGCTTTAAGGCACCCAAAGCAGAACATTTTGCACGCAATAATTATCGTTATGAAAAGTACATCTTTATAGTTTTTGAAATTTTTTTATCGTTTTCAAAATTAGAATGTTATAGTTTTTGACATTTTTAAAGTTAGGCATTTCGAAATTATTCATTTTTGAAAGTTATTGTTTTATAATTTACTGTTTTTAATAATATAGGGTTAGGAAGGGTTTTTTTAGGTTGTGCTAGGTTAAGTTCTAAAGGGGTTTTAGGCGTGCATGAAAAAAAGGGTCCGTGAAAAAAGGGCCCGCTGGATAACAAAATGGCGTCGGTGGATAACAAAATAGATAAGATAAACATCGTTGTCAAACTTGGTTGACAATACATACTGTTGTTAAAACAGACTGGAAATAATAATGAATATATATTAAAGTTAAAAATAGTTAAGCAATTCAATAATACAGCTTTACCCAACGCTACTCTCACACATATCCCTCCCCTGGTGGTGCCTAACCCTAACCATACCCCAGGTGGTGCCTAACTCTAACCCCCCGTGTGGTGCCTAACCCTAACCACCTCCCTGGTGGTGCCTAACCTTAACTACTCCCTCTGGAGGTGCCTAACCCAACTACCCCCCTTGGTGGTGCCTAACCCTAACCAACCCATAACCAAACTTTAATGTTCTAATGTTGTTAACGATATTTATCGTGGCGCCCTTTTTTCTGTATGTACAGATTTTACGTTATCAAAGATATTATCATTTCTATGTGGAAAAGGGTGTTTCTGCAGAAGGAGTGGTTAGGGTTAGACACCACCCGGGTGCACTGGCGGTTAGTTTAAGGCAACACCAGGGGGGTTGGTTAGGGTTAGGCACCACCAGGGGGTGGTTAGGGTTAGGCACCACGGGGGGGAGGGGGGTTAGGATTAGGCACCACCAGGGGGGTTTAGGGTTATGCACCACGGGGGGGGGGGGGTTAGGGTTAGGCATCACCAGGGGGTAGTTAGGGTTAGGCACCACCAGGGGGTGGTTAGGGTTTGGCGCCACCAAGGGAGTGGTTAGTTTTAGGCACCACCAGGGGAGGGTTCTGTGTGAAAGTAGGATTAGGTTAAGCTGTATTGTGGAATTACGTAACGATTTGTAATGTTAATATCTTTTCGTTATTATTTCCCATCTGTTTTAACAACAGCATTTATCGTTAACCAAGTTTGACAACGATGCTTATCGTTATCAGATTTCATTATTCTCCAGCACCATTTCGTTATCCAACTGGGCCCTTTTTTATGCACGCGTACCACGGGTCATGTGGAAAAATGATAAGCAATCCCGGCTGTCAGCCAAAGTTTCAGTTTTCTGGAAAATATTCTGTCCTGGGGCAATGTAGGTGGTCTGCACAGGCTCGGTCTGGAAACAATATTTTATATTCCCAAGATCTCTTGCACAATCTGTGGGCTGTTATCAAAGTCTCTCCCTGCATGATAAAATCTAACCATCCAACCAAGGTTGGAGAAATATATAGATCAGACACAAATGAAGCTATTCAGTTCTGCTTTGCTCAAAGTTTGATTGAAACAAAGTGAAATATACACCCAAAGGAGTGCCAAAGAGTGTCTCAAGAACACTTTTTCAAAAAAGATAAAAATAAAGCTATGGATAATTTTCTTTCGCAAAGACAATTCCACACATACCTATTTGTTTGCACCTCTGTTCTTTTTAAATGATGACTTTTATCCAGGGTTGCTCGCAAACTACGCCAGTGCGAATCTATGCGTCGTATTCCGCAAATACGCATCGTAGTTAGTAGGCGAAGTTTAAAATCTACACTTACGTATTTACGCGTAGTCGTTGTACCGCTATGCAAAGCTTCGCCCGCTACGCCTAGTTGACGTAAGTATTGCGAGGATCAAGTATTGATCTTTTTTTTAATTGCGCATGCGCCGAAACATTATTGCCCTACTATACGTAAACAATTTTGCATTGTAAGGTGGAATGTACGCATATATTAGTTCACGCAAGCGCATATATAGCGGATTAATGTGGAAATGTTTCTGCATAAGGACATAAGTGTCCGCATACACTATGCTTCGCACTACGCGAACCTTCCATATTTTAACGCGTAGTCTACAAAATGCAAACCCAGTACTGGAACGGATGACACCAGGAGGATCTGGCAAGCCTCTGGACTATCCAGAGGGTTTCCTCTATTGAGGTAAGTATAATTATTATTATTATTATTATTTTTTTTTTTTTTTTTTTTTTTTACTGCAGACAAGCATACAATGTAACTTAGGCCACCTTCAGCATCTGGAAAAGTTGTGCTCATATCTGAATATAACCTAAAAACACAACACCTCTGGATGAAAACGTTATATATTTCCCACCTTTTGTTTCCATAATATTCTGTTAGATTGTAAGCTCACAAGGGCAGGCTTAGTGATCACTACACATTTATCACTATAACTATTGTATTGTCTACCACCTCTGTATTTGGCACCAATTTCAAGGGGTGTAACTATAGCTCCCGCAATCCCGCTGTCACAGTAGGCCGGCCTGCCTGACCCTGTACTTAAAGAGAATAATGCAATAAAAAAGTGCTTCATTTTTACAATTATTATGCATAAATGATTTAGTCAGTGTTATCCCATCTTTCCTCTCCCTGATTTACATTCTGACATTTATCACATGGTGACATTTTAATGCTGGCAGGTGATGTCAGTGGAAGGAGATGCTGCTGGCTTTTTTGGCAGTTGGAAACAGCTGTAAACAGCCCCCAATGCAACAAGGCTTCCACAGTGTGATGTTAGAACCATGGTCCTGACATCACACTGTGGGAGGGGTTTCACTACAATATCAGCCATACAGAGCCCCCTGATGATCCATTTGTGAAAAGGAAAAGATAAGAGAGTATCAGCTACTGATTGGGATGAAGTTCAATTCTTGGCTACAGTTTCTCTTGAAGAATAGTATGCAGAGCAGCAGCAGCCTATATACCTACAAATCTACATACCTCCTTCTGGCTGCCCTCCTCTTCAGTGTACAAGCGCCATACAGCCTATTACCATGCGACGCTCGCTGCACATCACATGATATGCAGAGACGGGAGCTGCAAGGTGACAGGTAAGAGAGGATCTGTCCCGCACCCAGAAGCAGGTAATGTATGATGCTCTACATCTTAACCACTTCCATACCAGCAGTCTCTGCCCCCTTAAGGACCAGAGACAGCTGGTATGGTAAAATGCTGCCTCCTGATGAATCGCCGCACATACCCGCCGCACTTCCGGGCACAACACTGTCTCATCACCGCAGGCTCCACTCTCTGCCATCTCTATGACGGCAGAGAGCTGTCAGCCGGTCAGGAGCCGCTTTCATTGGCTCCTGACGCTGTCTATCAGTGTGAGCCAATGTGATTGGCTCTCCATAATCACGTGGTCAGGAGCCAATGAAAGCATCTCCTGACCTGCTTACAGAGCTCTGCTGTCTTATTAAAAAAAAATTAAAAAAAAATGGCAGAGCGAGCGAGTTACGGCAGGTTCAGAGCGGCAAGATTGGCTGTACCGGCGGTAAAGGCGGGGATGCACGATTTATCAGGACTTTAAAGTCCAGCCAGAGCAGCAGCACCAGCTTCTGGACATAGATTTGTACTGTGTCGGTCCTGGACCAGTTAAGTACAGGCCCTGGGGCTCCCACAATGGAGGATTGCTAAGTACTGTGACTTGGGGGGTGGTGGCCAACAGATTTCTTCTGGGGTGCTACAAACAGCCAATCAGATTTGTTTGACTGATTTCAATGGGAAAAACTGCTAATTATTGATGCCAAGGATCCCAAAGCTCACAAACTTGGTAATTGACTAACTGTTTGTCAAGGTTAGAAAAAGTGACCGGACCGAACAACAACCAAATACATACCCGAGCAACGCCAGGTCTTCAGCTAGTTCATAAAAATAAATATTTCACATGAGACACAGGGGTGCTCGGATGTGCCTCATCCATGAATTCAGCAATCCGCATGGTTGCAAAAAAAAAAATCCGCATTCGGCCCCGCCGCATGCGGATTTTCGTCCGCGTCCACGCAACCACGCGGACTTTCTGCCGTAAATGGCGTAATCACGCGTGGATTCCCGCCCGGAGGCAGAATTTCTTTTAACATTAATAACAAAGCCCCCATACATGCTACAATCCCCCAAATTGCATGGATTATCGAGGTGATAAGGGGCAACATAACTTCAACATTACATTTTTTTTTAATGGCTTTTAAAGACAAATCACCACTGTAAATGGGGCTATTAATTGGTAATATGTGGTTTTAAAAAGGGATATACGCGTTAAGCAATCAAAGAGGTGAGGGCGAGTTCCAATGGCACTTGGCGGCGAAGGTACCGCTGGAGGAGGATGAGTGGCTGACGCCAAAAAGGCCCCAGAGAGGTTTTTGTATTTTTTTTTTTTTTGCAGCAATTAGCAATGACATCGCAGCAGTACAAGGTCACTGAAGGATGCAGTGGGCACAGCAGTGGGCACTGGATATACAACTAGGTCACTGAAGGATGCAGTGGGCACAGTACAAGGTCACTGAAGGATGCAGTGGGCACAGCAGTGGGCACTGGATATACAACTAGGTCACTGAAGGATGCAGTAGGCACAGTACAATGTCACTGAAGGATGCAGTGGGCACAGCAGTGGGCACTGGATATACAACTAGGTCACTGAAGGATGCAGTGGGCACACAAGGATGTCACACTGTGTAATGAGATGCTTATATGCCAGCGAGCGAGCAGTGGGCACTGGGCACGGCACAAGGTCACTGACAGAATGAATGAACAGCGCTGGCAGAGAGTGGCGGTGCCGGCGGTGTGACTGGCTGCCTGCAAATAGTACAAGTAAAGTGTATAACTGTCACTGAAATAATATACCAGTGTGTAATGAGATGCTTATATGCCAGCGAGCGAGCAGTGGGCACTGGGTACGGCACAAGGTCACTGACAGAATGAATGAACAGCGCTGGCAGAGAGTGGCGGCGCCGGCAGTGTGACTGGCTGCCTGCAAATAGTACAAGTGTATAACTGTCACTGGAATATACAAGTGAACACTGCAGCTGCACTAACCTGCCTGCCTGCACTACACACAGATAATCCCCACTCCCACTACACTGACTACACTGCAGCACTGAACCTGCCTGCACTACACACAGTTAAATAATCACTAGACTCCCACACTCCCACTACACTACACTGACTACAACTAACTACAGCAATCACTCACTGACTAGCTAACTGTGTACAGTATAAGAGCAGTGTTAGCAAAAAAAAAATGCTTTGTTTTTAACCCAATAAATGCACTTGCTCAAACAACAATGGCCTGGAGATAATCCTCTCAGCACCACAGTCTAGCAAGGACAGAGCTTTTCCATCATGGCCGCTGCTTTATATTCAGGAGGGGAGGGCATAGCTCCCCTCCTGTGATTGGTTGCTAGGGCCTGGCTGGGGCCCTCTGATTGGCCTGCAATGTGTCACTTCCGCATAGTTTGACGCATTTCCGCTAACCACGACTTCAGCGCCGGGTTTCACGAGCGTGAAGCAGAAGCAGATTTTTGTGGTTGAAAATCTATTCACGGCTTAGCGTGTCCGAGGCGTAATGCGTCAAAATGGTCGTGAATCCACGCGTAAGCATGATCACGACCTGGCGGTAAGCACCACTGATGAGACAGACCACCAAAAACAGCTTTCTAGCGACTGCATGACAGAGGTGTAAGCGGGGTAAAGGGACTGGTTTGTTAGTTATGACCACTATTCAAAGCACATATAGGGCTTGATGTATGAACTTGCTGTAACATTGCCATTAGGGATGTTCGGACATTTCCGATTCCGTGGAAATTCCGACTTCCGATTTTCCATTTTTCCGATTTTCTGTTTTCCCGATTTCCGTTTTTGAGGAATATTTCATTATTCATTTTTTTTTGCATCAGAAAATGCGAAAAATAAAAAAAAAAAGTCTTGTTATTGGTCTAGAATTAGAATTTTGCAGAAAAATTCTGAATTCTCTGCTTGGTCCAATGCTTTTGAGTTCTATGATTGGGCTAAAATTACCCAGTTGCGGTAAATTGCATTTCCGTACTGTAGAATTCTGATTTCCGTTTTCCGATTTCCAAATTCCACTTGGAAATTCGGAAATTTAAATTCCGCGGAATCCAAATGAACATCCCTCATTGCCATGTACAGAGATTGCATGGCTATACTACCCTTACTACTGGCATTGGGTACCGCGAGTTACGCTATTAAAGCGTCCTATGGTACTCAACTACAGCAACCGTTGCTATAGCAACACAAGCTACAAATGGTATCACTTAGTGGTAACATGCATTACCATAGCGACAATGGTCGCTACATTTCCATTTTCACAGTCACAGGTTTGCTTTAAATCGCTCCTGACTAGTCACCGCCAGCATTCCAGAATGAATCATTGAACTGCATTAGATAAGGAGATCTTGCTCTACTCTCCTATATTCAGACACTGATGTAAATCAGTCTTCTGGTTGACTGCACATCTCCTCTAGTCTCCATATAATCAGCTTGAGCAGTTACATCTTGCACCCAATCTAGCAGTTGATTAGTGCTGGAGGAGCTGCTGGCTGCACCTGTATGATTTGACCTCTCTGTCCTGACTTGATGGTATCATTGTTTGGCGGAGGGGAAGCCGAATGCGGTGGGGGAGATCTGATTGTTATCTTTCATTCCAAGGATAGGTCTTGACAGCATTATCTCTGCAGCAAGTGTGCCCGTTCTGCTCAACAATTACTTAATCAGAATGTCTCACTTTCTTGTGTCTGAGCATATTTAAGGTCACAAGGGGGAATCATTCCAGGTTATTAAATCACTGGAATACAGTTATGATGTTTAAAATCATTTGCGCAAGAAGGATCCGCTCTTGGAGAATATAAAACATGTCTTCTCCTCTCATTCACAAAGCTTTGTTTTTTCCGTATAAAGATGGAGAGCAGAGGATGGTGAGGATACCGACAAGATAGGTTATTTTAAATAAAACCTCCGGGGCAAAAAGTAAGGCAGGGGTTAAACTTGCAGATATATCATACACAACCATCTGGAAGTGCAGGTTGCTTGTAACAGAGAGAATACAGAGTGAATACAGGAAATGACTATCCCATAAAGATTACCATCACCGAGTATAACAAGTTAGAACTCTTTATTGAAGAAAAAACGTGCAGAGATGAAATCATACACCACCATCAGGAAATGCAGCTTGCTTAGAACAGAGAGATATACACAGAGTGAATACAGGAAATCACAATACCATAGAGATGTTCACATCATTCTACAGACAGTGACATCTTGTGATTGCTTTGCTATACTGCAGTTTAAAGTCACAATTTATGGGAAAAAAAGAGGTGCCCAGGTGTGTATAAAATGGATTAAAAAACACAATAAAATTAGAAGATGAGGTAGCTTACCTCAATGAGTCAACAAAGAATAATTTATTTAGCACAGGAGGTAACACGTTTCGCGGGTCACAGCCCACTTCCTCAGGCCAATTCAAGAGAGGCTCCCTATGCTGACCAGCTTTTACTAATCGGCACTTGTATTGGCCTGAGGAAGCGGGCAGTGACTCGCGTTGCCTGTGCTTAATAAATTATTCTTTGTTGACTCGAAGATTTCGTCATTGAGGTAAGCCACCTCATCTTCTAATTATATTGTGTTTTTAATATATTTTATACACACCTGGGCACCTCTTTTTCCCCATAAATTGTACATAAATTACATCACCCCCCAACATACCATGTCGGAGGGGTTGAGACAGACCACGTGTGGTTTTACCATAAGTGGCACTGTCGTCAGTTTTTTCAAAGGAGAGCGACCGCATCTGGGTCAGGCTGGACTAGTGTTGGGCGAACAGTGTTCGCCACTGTTCGGGTTCTGCAGAACATCACCCTGTTCGGGTGATGTTCGGGTTCGGCCGAACACCTGATAATGTTCGGCCAAACTGTTCGGCCATATGGCCGAACTAAGAGCGCATGGCCGAACGTTACCCGAACGTTCGGCTAGCGCTGTGATTGGCCGAACGGGTCACGTGTAGTGTTGGGCGAACATCTAGATGTTCGGGTTCGGGCCGAACATGGCCGAACTCCGAACATAATGGAAGTCAATGGGGACCCGAACTTTCGTGCTTTGTAAAGCCTCCTTACATGCTACATACCCCAAATTTACAGGGTATGTGCACCTTGGGAGTGGGTACAAGAGGAAAAAATTTTTTAGCAAAAAGAGCTTATAGTTTTTGAGAAAATCGATTTTAAAGTTTCAAAGGGAAAACTGTCTTTTAAATGCGGGAAATGTCTGTTTTCTTTGCACAGGTAACATGCTTTTTGTCGGCATGCAGTCATAAATGTAATACATATAAGAGGTTCCAGGAAAAGGGACCGGTAACGCTAACCCAGCAGCAGCACACGTGATGGAACAAGAGGAGGGTGGCGCAGGAGGAGAAGGCCACGCTTTGAGACACAACAACCCAGGCCTTGCATGAGGACAAGAAGCGTGCGGATAGCAATTTGCATTTTGTCGCCATGCAGTCATAAATGTAATACAGATGAGAGGTTCAATAAACAGGGACCGGAAACGCTAACCCATCACAGATGTTCATTGTTCATGTTACTTGGTTGGGGTCCGGGAGTGTTGCGTAGTCGTTTCCAATCCAGGATTGATTCATTTTAATTTGAGTCAGACGGTCTGCATTTTCTGTGGAGAGGCGGATACGCCGCCGATCTGTGACGATGCCTCCGGCAGCACTGAAACAGCGTTCCGACATAACGCTGGCTGCCGGGCAAGCCAGCACCTCTATTGCGTACATTGCCAGTTTGTGCCAGGTGTCTAGCTTCGATACCCAATAGTTGAAGGGTGCAGATGGATTGTTCAACACAGCTACGCCATCTGACATGTAGTCCTTGACCATCTTCTCCAGGCGATCGGTGTTGGAGGTGGATCTGCACGCTTGCTGTTCTGTGTGCTGCTGCATGGGTGTCAGAAAATTTTCCCACTCCAAGGACACTGCCGATACCATTCCCTTTTGGGCACTAGCTGCGGCTTGTGTTGTTTGCTGCCCTCCTGGTCGTCCTGGGTTTGCGGAAGTCAGTCTGTCGGCGTACAACTGGCTAGAGGAGGGGGAGGATGTCAATCTCCTCTCTAAAGTCTCCACAAGGGCCTGCTGGTATTCTTACATTTTGACCTGTCTGGCTCTTTCTTCAAGCAGTTTTGGAACATTGTGTTTGTACCGTGGATCCAGAAGGGTATAAACCCAGTAATTGGTGTTGTCCAGAATGCGCACAATGCGTGGGTCGCGTTCAATGCAGTCCTAGGCCAAAGAGGTCATAGCCTAGGGTCACAAAACCTGTTTATTGGGCAATTTCAATGGTGGCGAGTCTGACGTACATAAATCGCAGCAATGGCCGTTAGCAACGTCTGAATCTCACGAAATGTCTCATGCAGGTAGAAGACATATTGTTAGACTTGGGCTCCAAAGATGGGTTCCCTACATCTCTGCAAACCAGAGTTACAGGGCTCCAAATTTGGTAAAATCCCCCATAGGCTTTCATTGGGCCTCCTATTTACAGTTCCAAAATCTCACATCTTTTCAAAGGGCAATTACTCAGCAGTGGCAAATTTTCTAGCATTGTAGGGACCCTTAGGGGGAACATGACTGGTGAGTTTCGGGCCCCTAGGCCAAAGAGGTCATAGCCTAGGGTCACAAAAACCTGTTTATTTGGGCTATTTCAATGGTAGTGATGGTGACGTACATAAATCGCAGCAATGGCCGTTAGCAAAGTCTGAATCTCACGAAATGTCTCATGCAGGTAGAAGACATATTGTTAGACTTGGATTCCAAAGATGGGGTCCCTACATCTCTGCAAACCAGAGTTACAGGGGTCCAAAATTGGTAAAATCCCCCATAGGATTTCATTGGCTCCCTATTTCACTTTCCAAAATCTCACATCTTTTCAAAGGGCAATGGCTCAGCAGTACCAAATTTTCTAGCATTGTAGGGACCCTTAGGTGGAACATGACTGGTGAGTTTCGGGCCCCTAGGCCGAAGAGGTCATAGCCTAGGGTCACAAAAACCTGTTTATTGGGGCTATTTCAATGGTAGTGATGGTGACGTACATAAATCACAGTAATGGCCGTTAGCAAAGTCTGAATCTCACGAAATGTCTCATGCAGGTAGAAGACATATTGTTAGACTTGGATTCCAAAGATGGGGTCCCTACATCTCTGCAAACCAGAGTTACAGGGGTCCAAAATTGGTAAAATCCCCCATAGGATTTCATTGGCTCCCTATTTCACTTTCCAAAATCTCACATCTTTTCAAAGGGCAATGGCTCAGCAGTACCAAATTTTCTAGCATTGTAGGGACCCTTAGGGGGAACATGACTGGTGAGTTTCGGGCCCCTAGGCCGAAGAGGTCATAGCCTAGGGTCACAAAAACCTGTTTATTGGGGCTATTTCAATGGTAGTGATGGTGACGTACATAAATCGCAGCAATGGCCGTTAGCAAAGTCTGAATCTCACGAAATGTCTCATGCAGGTAGAAGACATATTGTTAGACTTGGATTCCAAAGATGGGGTCCCTACATCTCTGCAAACCAGAGTTACAGGGGTCCAAAATTGGTAAAATCCCCCATAGGATTTCATTGGCTCCCTATTTCACTTTCCAAAATCTCACATCTTTTCAAAGGGCAATGGCTCAGCAGTACCAAATTTTCTAGCATTGTAGGGACCCTTAGGGGGAACATGACTGGTGAGTTTCGGGCCCCTAGGCCGAAGAGGTCATAGCCTAGGGTCACAAAAACCTGTTTATTGGGGCTATTTCAATGGGAGTGATGGTGACGTACATAAATCGCAGCAATGGCCGTTAGCAAAGTCTGAATCTCACGAAATGTCTTATGCAGGTAGAAGACATATTGTTAGACTTGGATTCCAAAGATGGGGTCCCTACATCTCTGCAAACCAGAGTTAAAGGGGTCCAAAATTGGTAAAATCCCCCATAGGATTTCATTGGCTCCCTATTTCACTTTCCAAAATCTCACATCTTTTCAAAGGGCAATGGCTCAGCAGTACCAAATTTTCTAGCATTGTAGGGACCCTTAGGGGGAACATGACTGGTGAGTTTCGGGCCCCTAGGCCGAAGAGGTCATAGCCTAGGGTCACAAAAACCTGTTTATTGGGGCTATTTCAATGGTAGTGATGGTGACGTACATAAATCGCAGCAATGGCCGTTAGCAAAGTCTGAATCTCACGAAATGTCTCATGCAGGTAGAAGACATATTGTTAGACTTGGATTCCAAAGATGGGGTCCCTACATCTCTGCAAACCAGAGTTACAGGGGTCCAAAATTGGTAAAATCCCCCATAGGATTTCATTGGCTCCCTATTTCACTTTCCAAAATCTCACATCTTTTCAAAGGGCAATGGCTCAGCAGTACCAAATTTTCTAGCATTGTAGGGACCCTTAGGGGGAACATGACTGGTGAGTTTCGGGCCCCTAGGCCGAAGAGGTCATAGCCTAGGGTCACAAAAACCTGTTTATTGGGGCTATTTCAATGGTAGTGATGGTGACGTACATAAATCGCAGCAATGGCCGTTAGCAAAGTCTGAATCTCACGAAATGTCTCATGCAGGTAGAAGACATATTGTTAGACTTGGATTCCAAAGATGGGGTCCCTACATCTCTGCAAACCAGAGTTACAGGGGTCCAAAATTGGTAAAATCCCCCATAGGATTTCATTGGCTCCCTATTTCACTTTCCAAAATCTCACATCTTTTCAAAGGGCAATGGCTCAGCAGTACCAAATTTTCTAGCATTGTAGGGACCCTTAGGGGGAACATGACTGGTGAGTTTCGGGCCCCTAGGCCGAAGAGGTCATAGCCTAGGGTCACAAAAACCTGTTTATTGGGGCTATTTCAATGGTAGTGATGGTGACGTACATAAATCGCAGTAATGGCCGTTAGCAAAGTCTGAATCTCACGAAATGTCTCATGCAGGTAGAAGACATATTGTTAGACTTGGATTCCAAAGATGGGGTCCCTACATCTCTGCAAACCAGAGTTACAGGGGTCCAAATTTGGTAAAATCCCCCATAGGCTTTCATTGGGCCTCCTATTTACAGTTCCAAAATCTCACATCTTTTCAAAGGGCAATTACTCAGCAGTGGCAAATTTTCTAGCATTGTAGGGACCCTTAGGGGGAACATGACTGGTGAGTTTCGGGCCCCTAGGCCAAAGAGGTCATAGCCTAGGGTCACAAAAACCTGTTTATTGGGGCTATTTCAATGGTAGTGATGGTGACGTACATAAATCGCAGCAATGGCCGTTAGCAAAGTCTGAATCTCACGAAATGTCTCATGCAGGTAGAAGACATATTGTTAGACTTGGATTCCAAAGATGGGGTCCCTACATCTCTGCAAACCAGAGTTACAGGGGTCCAAAATTGGTAAAATCCCCCATAGGATTTCATTGGCTCCCTATTTCACTTTCCAAAATCTCACATCTTTTCAAAGGGCAATGGCTCAGCAGTACCAAATTTTCTAGCATTGTAGGGACCCTTAGGGGGAACATGACTGGTGAGTTTCGGGCCCCTAGGCCGAAGAGGTCATAGCCTAGGGTCACAAAAACCTGTTTATTGGGGCTATTTCAATGGTAGTGATGGTGACGTACATAAATCGCAGCAATGGCCGTTAGCAAAGTCTGAATCTCACGAAATGTCTCATGCAGGTAGAAGACATATTGTTAGACTTGGATTCCAAAGATGGGGTCCCTACATCTCTGCAAACCAGAGTTACAGGGGTCCAAAATTGGTAAAATCCCCCATAGGATTTCATTGGCTCCCTATTTCACTTTCCAAAATCTCACATCTTTTCAAAGGGCAATGGCTCAGCAGTGGCAAAACTCACCAGTCATGATCCCCCTAAGGGTCCCTACAATGCTAGAAAATTTGGTACTGCTGAGCCATTGCCCTTTGAAAAGATGTGAGATTTTGGAAAGTGAAATAGGGAGCCAATGAAATCCTATGGGGGATTTTACCAATTTTGGACCCCTGTAACTCTGGTTTGCAGAGATGTAGGGACCCCATCTTTGGAATCCAAGTCTAACAATATGTCTTCTACCTGCATGAGACATTTCGTGAGATTCAGACTTTGCTAACGGCCATTGCTGCGATTTATGTACGTCACCATCACTACCATTGAAATAGCCCCAATAAACAGGTTTTTGTGACCCTAGGCTATGACCTCTTCGGCCTAGGGGCCCGAAACTCACCAGTCATGTTCCCCCTAAGGGTCCCTACAATGCTAGAAAATTTGGTACTGCTGAGCCATTGCCCTTTGAAAAGATGTGAGATTTTGGAAAGTGAAATAGGGAGCCAATGAAATCCTATGGGGGATTTTACCAATTTTGGACCCCTGTAACTCTGGTTTGCAGAGATGTAGGGACCCCATCTTTGGAATCCAAGTCTAACAATATGTCTTCTACCTGCATGAGACATTTCGTGAGATTCAGACTTTGCTAACGGCCATTGCTGCGATTTATGTACGTCACCATCACTACCATTGAAATAGCCCCAATAAACAGGTTTTTGTGACCCTAGGCTATGACCTCTTCGGCCTAGGGGCCCGAAACTCACCAGTCATGTTCCCCCTAAGGGTCCCTACAATGCTAGAAAATTTGCCACTGCTGAGTAATTGCCCTTTGAAAAGATGTGAGATTTTGGAACTGTAAATAGGAGGCCCAATGAAAGCCTATAGGGGATTTTACCAAATTTGGAGCCCTGTAACTCTGGTTTGCAGAGATGTAGGGAACCCATCTTTGGAGCCCAAGTCTAACAATATGTCTTCTACCTGCATGAGACATTTCGTGAGATTCAGACGTTGCTAACAGCCATTGCTGCGATTTATGTACGTCAGACTCGCCACCATTGAAATTGCCCAATAAACAGGTTTTGTGACCCTAGGCTATGACCTCTTCGGCCTAGGACTGCATTGAACGCGACCCACGCATTGTGCGCATTCTGGACAACACCAATTACTGGGTTTATACCCTTCTGGATCCACGGTACAAACACAATGTTCCAAAACTGCTTGAAGAAAGAGCCAGACAGGTCAAAATGGAAGAATACCAGCAGGCCCTTGTGGAGACTTTAGAGAGGAGATTGACATCCTCCCCCTCCTCTAGCCAGTTGTACGCCGACAGACTGACTTCCGCAAACCCAGGACGACCAGGAGGGCAGCAAACAACACAAGCCGCAGCTAGTGCCCAAAAGGGAATGGTATCGGCAGTGTCCTTGGAGTGGGAAAATTTTCTGACACCCATGCAGCAGCACACAGAACAGCAAGCGTGCAGATCCACCTCCAACACCGATCGCCTGGAGAAGATGGTCAAGGACTACATGTCAGATGGCGTAGCTGTGTTGAACAATCCATCTGCACCCTTCAACTATTGGGTATCGAAGCTAGACACCTGGCACAAACTGGCAATGTACGCAATAGAGGTGCTGGCTTGCCCGGCAGCCAGCGTTATGTCGGAACGCTGTTTCAGTGCTGCCGGAGGCATCGTCACAGATCGGCGGCGTATCCGCCTCTCCACAGAAAATGCAGACCGTCTGACTCAAATTAAAATGAATCAATCCTGGATTGGAAACGACTACGCAACACTCCCGGACCCCAACCAAGTAACATGAACAATGAACATCTGTGATGGGTTAGCGTTTCCGGTCCCTGTTTATTGAACCTCTCATCTGTATTACATTTATGACTGCATGGCGACAAAATGCAAATTGCTATCCGCACGCTTCTTGTCCTCATGCAAGGCCTGGGTTGTTGTGTCACAAAGCGTGGCCTTCTCCTCCTGCGCCACCCTCCTCTTGTTCCATCACGTGTGCTGCTGCTGGGTTAGCGTTACCGGTCCCTTTTCCTGGAACCTCTTATATGTATTACATTTATGACTGCATGCCGACAAAAAGCATGTTACCTGTGCAAAGAAAACAGACATTTCCCGCATTTAAAAGACAGTTTTCCCTTTGAAACTTTAAAATCGATTTTCTCAAAAACTATAAGCTCTTTTTGCTAAATTTTTTTTCCTCTTGTACCCACTCCCAAGGTGCACATACCCTGTAAATTTGGGGTATGTAGCATGTAAGGAGGCTTTACAAAGCACAAAAGTTCGGGTCCCTATTGACTTCCATTATGTTCGGAGTTCGGGTCGAACACCCGAACATCGCGGCCATGTTCGGCCTGTTCGGCCCGAACCCGAACATCTAGATGTTCGCCCAACACTAGGCTGGATCACCACCCGAGTGGAGTCGGGTTAATCATCTCCACCTGCTTTCTGTGGTCAGTTGCCCCTCTGCAACCCACTTTTGTGAGTAGTTTCTTTTATATCTATTGAATTTTCCATTTGACCTTCCATCCTGCACTACATCCTGCACTACTGGGCTCCTGTTCTCTGTTTTCTGTTGTCTTTGTCTTTAGGGTGTCAAGAAACCCCCACCACTTCATGCAGTTTAAAGTAATTATGTTGATACTGCCAACAAAAAAAGTGAGCCAGGCATTTTGGCGCCCAGTAATCTCAACAAATATTTACCAATATTTGACTCATGGGGCCTGATTCACAAAGCGGTGATAACTCAGTTATCACGCCTAAAAGACTTTAAGGGTGATAACCTTTGCACTACCTACTTATCACCGATTTGTGCTGCTCTTCGCGCGAAGTTCCCGCACGCAAAGTTTTGCGCGCGCAACCTCGCACGCGCGCGCGCGCAAAGTCCCATAGGGCTTAATGGACGCTGCGCGCAAAGCGGGGGCGCTGCGCGTGCGCGCGTGCGCGGTTTCGCGCAAGTTTCTTCTTATCATGCCTAAACTGAGTTTAGGCGTGATAAAGGGCTTTTCACTCGCGTGCAAACACTTTGCACCGCTTTGTGAATCAGGCCCATAAAGTGAAAAAACAATGGTGAAATATTGCTATTAAATACCTATCTTTTACAGTAGCTAAACCT
Source organism: Hyperolius riggenbachi (assembly GCF_040937935.1). NCBI lineage: Eukaryota > Metazoa > Chordata > Amphibia > Anura > Hyperoliidae > Hyperolius > Hyperolius riggenbachi. The sequence goes on from NC_090654.1 coordinate 242,430,633, forward strand.
AAGCCTATTCTCACTGAACGCTCCCACTATGCAGGGCTGGATTAATCAACAATGGGGCCCCAGGGCAAAATAAACCTGGGGGGCCTCCCAACATATAACATGGAGCAAAAATCGGCATTAGGGGACCTTTTTTGCAGCTGCTATAGTCAGGGTGTGAAGTCCCAATCGGTCAGAGCTCCACATTCTGGCTATCCCAGCCTGCATGGGGGACAAGGGGTTAAAAAGTTTCAGGAGGGGGGACCCCATATACTTTAAAAAAAAAAATGGTACTTATCCGTTAGCCGGGCGCATCCGGCAGGTGGCGCTAATTACTATTCCCCCTCCAGGCCGACATCGATAGTAGGGAAAGATGTAACGGTGGAGTTTTGTCGCCACCTAGAGGATGCGCCCAGCTAACGGATAAGTACCAAAAAAATTCCCACACTCTAAACATAAAAAAAAATTGGGAAAATAGAAAAAAATGCCAGGGATCTTCATACAGCCATATTGTGGCTGTATAGCGATCCCTGGCCGAAGTGCTGCGGCTGCGTATAGACCCCCTGGAAACCCCGTCAGGAAATTTATTGCTCTTTCATTTGAGGCATGTAAAATTACACTACCGTTAGGTTTGCTACTAAAAGTGACATTTACCGCATTTAAAAGTATACTTTTTTCCTTCGAAAATTTAAAATCGATTTTCTCAAAAACTATAAGGTCTTTTTGAAAAATTGTTTTTTCCTCTTATTCCTAATGATCTCCTTAACATTTCCTGCAAATTTAGGGTTTCTAGCATTTAAGGTGGATTTGCTATCAACCATTAAATTCGGCAGGTTTTTAAATGTGTATTTTTTTTCCTTTGAAACTTTAAAATCGATTTTCTCAAAAACTATAAGGCCGATTTGAAAAAATTGTTTTCCCTCTTGTAGCCACTGGGGGCCCCTACAAGCTCTGGGGTCCTGGGGCAGCTGCCTCCTCTGCCTCTATGGTAGCGCCGGCCCTGCCACTATGGGTCACAAAAACCAACATATCAGGTTTAAATCCCAGCACACATTTAAACTAAGGGGCTCACAATCATACCATAGTCATATGTTTTCCACATTTTGTCAAATTACTGCCACAAACATGAATCAATTTTATTGGAATTCCACCTGAAAGACCAATACAAAGTGGTGTACACGTGAGAAGTGGAACGAAAATCATACATGATTCCAAACATTTTTTTACAAATCAATAACTGCAAAGTGGGGTGTGTGTAATTATTCGGCCCCCTGAGTCAATACTTTGTAGAACCACCTTTTGCTGTAATTTCAGCTGCTAGTCTTTTAGGGTATGTCTCTACCAGCTTTGCACATCTAGAGACTGAAATCCTTGCCCATTCTTCTTTGCAAAACAGCTCCTGCTCAGTCAGATTAGATGGACAGCGTTTGTGAACAGCAGTTTTAAGATCTTGCCACAGATTCTCGATTGGATTTAGATCTGGACTTTGACTGGGCCATTCTAACACATGGATATGTTTTGTTTTAAACCATTCCATTGTTGCCCTGGCTTTATGCTTAGGGTCGTTGTCCTGCTGGAAGGTGAACCTCCGCCCCAGTCTCAAGTCTTTTGCAGACTCCAAGAGGTTTTCTTCCAAGATTGCCCTGTATTTGGTTCCATCCATCTTCCCATCAACTCTGCCCAGCTTCCCTGTCCCTACTAAAGAGAAGCACTCCCAGAGCATGATGCTGCCACCACCATATTTGACAGTGGGGATGGTGTGTTCAGACTCAGAGTGATGTGCAGTGTTAGTTTTCTGCCACACATAGCGTTTTGCATTTTGGCCAAAAAGTTCCATTTTGGTCTCATCTGACCAGAGCACCTTCTTCCACAGGGTTGCTGTGTCCCCCACATTGCTTGTGGCAAACTCAGAGGCATATCTAGAGGGGTGCAGGCATGGCTTGTGCCATGGGCGCCACAGCACCATGGGCGCCATGCCTGACCCTGTGCTTCACCGGCCTAGCTGCCTCCATGGCTCCCCTGTCATTCAGACCTCAGATCAGATTGATGCTGTTATCTGGGGAACATGGCTACTTAACTTATGCATGTAGGGTGCACTTTGCTTAGTGTTAGAACAGAGGACAGAGAGGGAATAGGAAGAGGTATTTCCAAAAAAGTCACCTCAGCAATATCCTAAGCCAAAACACCCAAGCAACCATAACACATGTACACGAGAAATGATGCTGTTTTTAGAGGGGAAGGGGGCTCTAACCTAAGAGGGGGGGGGGCGCAATTTCATTGTTTGCTATAGGCGCTATATTACCCAGATACGCCCCTGGGCAAACTGCAAACGGGACTTCTTATGTTTTTCTGTTAACAATGGCTTTCTTCTTGCCACTCTTCCATAAAGGCCAACTTTGTTCAGTGGATGACTAATTGTTGCCCTATGGACAGATTCCCCCACCTGAGCTGTAGATCTCTGCAGCTCGTCCAGAGTCACCATGGGCCTCTTGACTGCATTTCTGATATGCGCTCTCCTTGTTTGGCCTGTAAGTTTAGGTGGACGGCCTTGTCTTGGTAGGTTTACAGTTGTGCCATACTCCTTCCATTTCTGAATGATCGCTTGAACAGTGCTCTGTGGGATGTTCAAGGCTTTGGAAATCTTTTTGTAACCTAAGTCTGCTTTAAATTTCTCAATAACTTTGTCCCTGACCTGTCTGGTGTGTTCTTCGGACTTCATGGTGTTGTTGCTCCCAATATTCTCTTAGACAACCTCTGAGGCCATCACAGAGCAGCCGTATTTGTACTGACATTGGATTACACACAGGTGCACTCTATTAGTCAGTAGCACTTATCAGGCAATGTCTATGGGCAACTGACTGCACTCAGACCAAAGGGGGCTGAATAATTACGCACACACCACTTTGCAGTTATTTATTTGTAAAAAATGTTTGGAATCATGTATGGTTTTCGTTCCACTTCTCAAGTGTACACCACTTTGTATTGGTCTTTCACGTGGAATTCCAATAAAATTGATTCATGTTTGTTGCAGCAATGTGACAAAATGTGGAAAACTTCAAGGGGGCCGAATACTTTTGCAAGCCACTGTATGTGTGTATTGTGTAGTGTATGTATTGAAGTCTAGGGACAATTTAGGGGGAAGCCAATTAACTTATCTGTATGTTTTTGGGATGTGGGAGGAAACCGGAGTGCACAGAGGAAAATCACACAGACATGGAGAAAACATACAAACTCTGTGCAGTTAGTACCCTGGCTGGGACTCAAACTGGGACCCAGCACAGCAAGGCTATCCACTAAGTCATTGTTCAGGCCACAGAGTTCTACACTTCCACAAATCTTGCAAGTACCCTACTCATCTATTTACCCATCTATGTATGTATGCAAGCAGTCCCGGGCCACCCATGAGGCGAGGTAAGGTGGGTTCCTCAGGCAGTAGTAAGGGGGGGGGGGGGCGCCCCATCTAGCCGTGGGTGGGGGGCGCCGAGCTGGAGGGAATAGCAGCCAGGAAGGGGGTAGAGGGAACAGCGGTGGGTCGGACCCCCCCCTCACCTGGGTCCCCATACCGCTCTACCCCTCCAGCTATTACTCTTAGAGGGGGCGGTATATGAGTCGGCATGGTGCTGTGTGAGAATAGTTTTAAACCTTTTTTTGAAGAATTTTATATATACCGGGTGTTTTTTAGTGGTATCCCAAAGAACTTCAAGGGAGTGCGACCAGTCGCTTCCTGTACAAGGAGACCCACAACAACGAGCAGCGATATTTTTTTTCTATAGGCTCTCTGAGGGTGGTTTCAGCCCACCTTGGTGAGTATAATCCTAAAACATCTGACATATAATTCAAACTATCAGTGTTATCACACCACTGGGCTCTTGGTCCTGCTTATTTTCTAGGTGGGCCTGTGGGTACCAGAATTATCATCTATTGTCAGTGTAATTCAGCTTGTTAAAGCGGTATTGTCAGTGATAAAATAAAATTCCATTTACCCACTGCTCTGTGCTTATTATGTAGTCTACATGCAGTCAGCATTGCAAGCATTCTAATATAATCATAAATGCGTCAGCTGTAATGAATCTTATCTCAGTAAGTCTAGCTCTATTCTGGTTCATTGCTGGTGGGAGGGAAGCTTATTCTCTCTTCCAAATTTCGGTTCCTCACTGATTGGCTGAGGGTATTTTAGTGTAACAGGAGGTTGAGAAGGGAAATACACCTCACCTCTTAGCAGAAGCTGATGATGAAATACTATCTATGCTATGCTCACATGTGTTTACAAAGCAAACGAGACATGACAGTTCAGTTTTTTTAGTATAGAGCTCAGTGGGGAGGGGGTTTGGTAATGCATACACTATTTCAGGCAGGGGAAAAAAAGAGTAAGGGAGAAAATGACATCAGGAATGGCTTCAGTCAGATGCAGTAAAGATGGAAAATGCCTGGAACAGTTTTATCTTTATTTATTATATAAAATTCCCTGAAATAAAAACATGGACAGTACACAATGCATAGGTTATGTAAGCAGAACAAGCATTTATCTACTGATATATATGTGCCCCCCCTCCCCCCCGGGATAGTATGGCTGTCCCTGCTGCTTTAAAATACTTGGATTGTACAGAATAAATCTTTGTTTTTCTTTGGGAAAGTGGAGATACTCTTTAGAGACACTCAGATACATTAGGGTTTCATTGTTGTTCCGGGGCAATACAAGACTCATTTAGCATAGTCATATAATCATAGTTAAAAATGTCTGTCATTATATAACTATATCTATATGTATGCAAACAAAGTACATCGTTATCATCATAGTGATTTTATTATTTGTTGTCTAGGAGACAGGTTCAAAAACTATAGCCTTTAGCAGGTGAAACAAATCTATCATTATTTTTGTTTACAGAACCGTGTGTGCAGATACATACAATTACAGCAAAATCCTCATCGCATCCTAGCCCCAGTGATGTCGGGGTCCAGAATAATGAGAGGAAGCCCTCCGATTTCTCGCAATTTATCCACGAACCAAAGCTTAGCGCGAGCCCCGGCTGCATCTTTATTATGGCTTTGCGCCGCCGAGGAAGGAGAGGAAGGAATCGCTAAGTAGTCGGGGGACCTCTGTCCTCTCGGGAGGGTGGGAAAATTCCTGATTGAGTGACACCTGCTTGTCAAGCTGGGCCTGTGGGGAAATTCATGGCGGGATCAGTGAAGCCGGGGCTGCCATAACAGCATCTGAATCTTTGTGTGCTTCTTTGGAGTCTTTAACTTTGTGCTCTGCGCAGGAAAATAGGTACAGATGCAATAAGATAATTATAAAGGTATTCCCTGATTTATGAAAGCCCGTCTTTACGAATGGCACAGAAATGGGAACAAGACAATTTTTTTTTTCAAATAGACCTTATCATTTTTGAGAAAATCAATGTAAAAAAATTCAAAGAAAAAATGTTTTTAAACTCAGTAAAATTACATTTTGCTGTGGTACACTATATTATTTTGAGAGTTCAAAGCTCTGAATACAGATTGTACACATTTTAATGCAAACCTGTGATTCAGCACAGGATATAGGGGGGGGGGGGGGGGGCAGAAGGAGGCACAAAAGGAGACAGGGTGGCAGAGGTGATACTAAGGGACACAGTGGAGGCAGAAGTAAACAGTGGAGGCAGCAAGGGAAAGTGGCACAGATGGAGAAACTGAAAGACAGAGGAGACACAGTGGGGGGCAGAGGAGGCACAGAGGGGGACACTGAGGGAACAGGGACAGGGGTGACACAGTGGGGGGCAGAGGAGGCACAGAGGGGGACACTGAGGGAACAGGAACAGGGGTGACACAGTGGGGGGCAGAGGTGACACCGAGGGGGACATTGAGGGAACAGGGACAGAGGTGGCACAGAGGGGGACACTGAGGGAACAGGGACAGGGGTGACACAGTGGGGGGCAGAGGAGGCACAGAGGGGGACACTGAGGGAACAGGGACAGGGGTGACAGTGGGGGGCAGAGGTGGCACAGACAGGGACATTGAGGGAACAGGGACAGGGGTGACAGTGGGGAGCAGAGGTGGCACAGACAGGGACATTGAGGGAACAGGGACAGGGATGACATAGTGGGGGGCAGAGGTGGCACAGAAGGGGACATTGAGAAAACAGGGACAGGAATGACATAGTGGGGGGCAGAGGTGACACAGAAGGGGACATTGAGCGAGCAATTATAGAACTATTGCTCAGTGAGTAAGTAGGGGGAAATATTTTTAAAGTTTTAAAGGTAGGCTGTCAGATGGATTGCCACATATCATAGAACTGGTAATTACAGTGATAAAAGTAACATTAATAAAATGTATAACAAATTCCAAGACACAAAATGGTGAAAGAGCCCTTCCTTTGCTAGCTTACAATCTAAGGGATGCATGTCAAACTCTGGCCCGTGGGCCAAATCTGGCCCTCAGAGCTATTAGATTTGGCCCTCAGGTGGTTTCCCAACTTTGCATTATGTTTGGCCCACTCTAGACTAGAGATGGGCCGAACGGTTCAGAGCGAACTTTGGGTGGTTCGCGTTCGCCAGCGAAGGCGAACTATTGCGGGAGTTCGGTTCGCCCCCATAATGCTCCATTAGGGTCAACTTTGACCCTCTACATCACAGTCAGCAGGCACATTGTAGCCAATCAGACTACACTCCCTCCTGGAGCCCCACCCCCCTTATAAAAGGCAAGGTTCTCCAGCCGTTTTACTCACTCGTCTGCCTACAGTAATTAGTTAAGGGACAGCTGCTGACAGACTCTGCTAGGGAAAGCTTATTTAGGCTTGTTAGCTTGCTCCTGGCTGATTGTTATTCCTTATATAGCACTCCACAACAACTTCTCCCTTCCTCCCTTCCCTTCCCCTTCCTCCCTTCTACTCCGGAGGAGGAGGGTCTTGTCTTCCAGGGAATTGTAGGATTTCAAAAGCCAGCTCACATACATTGGCGGGAATCAAAACCAGGTCTAGTGTTTGCTAGGCAGCTCTCCTCACCGCTATACCACCACCAACACTACATGCTGAAGCCAGCCTAGCATGTACCATTATGATATATCCAAGAGAAAAATAAGCTTGCTTAGGGATTTGTAGGATGTCAAAAGCTAACTCACATACATTGGCCAGGAATCAAACCCAGGTCAACTGCTTGGAGGTCAGCTATGCTCACCACTATTCCACAAACACTATAGGCTGAAGTCAGCCTAGCTGGCCTGGGAAGGATGAAAAGCTAGGTGGCCATGCAACCATCCCTGCTAACCTAAAGCTTACTTGTGTCTTTTACAACACATTGGCTTAAGACTTTACCAAATCCAATGCTCCAATATGGGGAAGCTTCTCTGTTTGCTGTTTTTTGGGGGTTTTTTTAAGTGTGGTGTCACAGTTCACTCATCTCTTCAGCTACAAGAAAGGCCCAGGAGTAGTCTTAGCTACCGTAATATCTATGTTAAGGCAGGGCCCTCCTTACACTTTCTCTTACAGGGCCAAGGAAACCGTTTTGCCCATGCGATAAAGCGAGGTGCAAAAATGAAATCATGCCTAGCAGAGGTTGGTTTTGATCCATCAACCTTTGGGTTATGGGCCCAGCACACTTCCGCTGCACCACTCTGCAGTCTGCTTACATTTGTATACAATCTTCAAGTTTAAGAAGGGTACATTAATTGAAATAGTTACACAGGCTAATTCAGGGTTCCGCCAATTGCCTGACATGAATTACATCTCCTTGAGTTGCGACAACTCAGATGGGGGATACTATTTTACGACACCGGGGATTTGAGCGTCATTCGGCTCACCCTACGCCCAGCTTACTGGCGGCATACACATACGTACGTGGCTAAAAGCCCCATGTTGTTTGGTGAGTATTTTGGGAGCGGACTGTTGCAGTTCCTTTTCATTATAGCTTTAAAAATCCCTCCCAAAAATTTCTTTTGAATCAAACCCTAGTTTGCTAACTAACTTGGAAATATTTTTACATTTGTCATTTATTTTTGAAAAAAAGTACCTTGGGAAAAATGTCAAAAGTTCTATATTCATTAGTTTTATCCTCTCTCGTCTCAGAAACCAGAGTTAATCCTAGTAGCGTAACACATACAAGATCAAGAGAAATATCTGCAGGTCCGGGACAAAACATCAAAGCAACACCCCAGTGATTTTTAATTTGTACAGACATAATGTAACCTGTCTGAGAGATCTCTTTGGAATTATTTTGTTAGGCACAATATTTCCTTTAGGGTAAACAATTAGTTTTCTAATTAATTTTCAAATTCATTACTCCTTTCTGTCCTGGGGAGCGGTGTTGTGGTTCATTTGTCACTAGCTAATCCCAGAGCCACCCTGTGAATAATTAGTGTACAATCTTTTCTTAAGACTAAATGATATGTTCTAATTTATTTATATTTTTTTGTAAGGGTGCTCAATGTTCTACGCTGACTGTACACCTGCTACATAGATGGCAAAATGATGAGCAGCAACACTTTCATTACAGCCCAACTCCTAGGACCAAAAGCTTTCCTATTTCTGCTCAGGAGCTCAGACTCAGAGTGCTTTTTCATCTATTTATGTTACTTGATGTTGTCAAATTAATCACTTTTAACACTTGGTCATTTCCTGTACCACAGACTTCCAGAGCTTCGGAGTGCAATATTCAGTGAAAGATGTGTCTGTGCCCCTCTCACTAACACCTCCTCCTAACGCGTACATCAAAAAAGGGCGTCTTGAAAAAAGGGCGCGTGGTGTAAACGATAATCAGTAATAGCGTTTATAAAAATATTGTGTTGTATTTCGTTTAGAAATAATGTTTTACAAATTTAGAAATCATTAAATAATGTGTATGAAATCGCAAATTGTGAAAACGTTAATCTTCCCTGTTTCAAAAGTGAAACTTCTAATTAGGTTTGTAAAAAAACGATAATATATGTTTAATCGTTATAATTGTATAATATTTTGAATAACCTTCATTTACCGTTTCTTCTTATAATAAAATCTGAAAATATTGTTTTTTACAATGATATAAATATAACTACGTTCGTAATAAGTGTTAACATTAGTATGTATTACTAAAATTTTACTACAACTAAACCTAATTAGGGATGCTCGCTGGATTCCGCGGAATTCTAAATTCCGCGATTTCAGCCGGAATTGGGCCAATTCCGATTCCGCCGGTCGGAACGGAATTGCTATAGCTCTAAAACGGAATTCCGCTGAATTTTATGGAATTCAAATTTATTTCCTCCCCTATCTATTTTCCTCCTCCCTCTCTCTCTCCCTGTTCCCTCCTCCCAGAGGGAGGAGGGTCTCATCTTCCAGGGAATTGTAGTATTTCAAAAGCCAGCTTACATACCGTGGCTGGGAATTGAACCCAGGCTGGGCTGGGAATTGAGACCTGGGTTCAATTCCCAGCCCAGCCTGGGTTCAATTCCCAGCCAATGTGAGTTGGCTTTTGACATGCTACAAATCCTTAAGCACGCTAATTTTTCTCTTGGATTGATCATAATGGTACATGCTACGCTGGCTTCAGCATGTAGTGTTGGTGGTGGTATAGTGGTTAAGTGAGTTACCTACCACACACTGAGACCTGGGTTCAATTCCCAGCCATGGTATGTAAGCTGGCTTTTGAAATACTACAATTCCCTGGAAGATGAGACCCTCCTCCCTCCGGGAGGAGGAAGGGAAAGACTAAATTAATAGGGACTATGGGCCACTGTATAGGATAAATAAGGTTACTTTAGTGATTTTTTCAATTTTTACTGACGGAATCCGAAATTCCGCGGAATTTCGTACAAATACGAGAATTTTCATAGCGACGGAATTTAACACTGACAGAATCCGTGATTTCTGGCGGAATGGAATTTTCTCTTTCCGATCATCCCTAAACCTAATCCTACTCTGACACAGAACCCTCCCTGTACCTATCCCTAACCCTTAGACCCCCTGGTGGTGCCTAGCCCTAACCACCTCCCTGGTGGTGTATATTGTACTATAACTATACCTAACCCTACTCTCACACAGGACCCTCCCTGTACATATCCCTAACCCCTAGACACCCTTGGTCGTGCCTAACCCTAAGACCCCCCTGGTGGTGCCTAACCCTAACCACCCCCCTGGTGGTGCCTAACCCTAACCACCCCCCTGGTGGTGCCTAACCCTAACCACCCCTTGGTGGTGCCTAACCCTAACCACCCCCTGGTGGTGCCTAACCCTAACCACCCCCCTGGTGGTGCCTAACCCTAACCACCTCCCTGGTGGTGCCTAACCCTAACCACCACTCTGGTGGTGCCTAACACTCCTGGTGGTGCCTAACCCTAACCACCCCCTTGGTGGTGCCTAACCCTAAACCCCCCTTATTTATCTCTTTATTGTGTGGATAATAATGTTTTACAAATAGTGACTGTAAAAAATATATAGCAATTTACGTTACGTACTGATCGCTTTATTTTGTGAATAATAATGTTTTACAATCAGTAAGGGATAACATTTTAAATAATGTTTTAGTTAAATACGATTAATATGTTTAGTATTTTTGTAAACGTTATTCGTCATGGGCAAATTTTGTAAACTTAAATCATCACAAGCACAGTTATAAAACATTAAAAATCTCCAGGCGCCGTTTCTAAAACGTTAATAATCTCTGGCGCCTTTTTTCCTGTTCGGCGCCCATTAAACGATATTTATTATGGGAGTGAATGGCGGCACCCTTTTTGTCCACTAGCTGCCGGCGCCCTTTTTTCCTGTTTCCCCTCCTAACACCATGGTGATGGTGGAGCAAGCAGCAACAACAGCTCAGTCCAGATATTTAAAGTAACACTTAAAGAGAGTCTGAAGCGTTTTTAAAGACCTGTTTTTATGGAGCAGGCCACTTCAGCATTATAATCCAAACTAATTCGCTGCTTCCCTGCGGCAAAACAATGTCTTTATACTCCCCAAATCCCGGGTCAAAATTCCACGACTTTCTGGGTTGTGGATTTTTTTCTGCCCAGGGGAGGTAGAGCTTTCCGCTGTAGCTCTGCCTCCAGTCCAATCAATCTCCACCGATCTCCGCCTCTCCCCTCCCCTTTCAGTGAAAGAAGATTGAGAGGGGTGGGTGAAGGCGGAGATCGGCAGAGATTGATGCAAGCAGAGGCAGAGCTACTGCACAAATCTCTGCCTTCACCAGGATGGAGCCCCGAATTTTGCCCCGGGGATTTCGTATTGATTAAGACTTCGTTCTGCCATGGGAATGCAGCAAAACAGTTTGGATCATATTGCTGAAGTGTCTTGCACCATAAAAACAGGTATTTTAAAACGCTTCAGACTCTCTTTAAGTAAAAATAAACTTAAGGGATAATGAACTGTATGTGTAGTACGAATATTTAATAGAACATTTGTTGCACAGAAAAGAGTCTCATATTTTTGGATGCAATATTAGTGGATGCGAAAATTCATGTGCAAACACCAAAATGTACATAAATGAGTAGGTCAGTAGTAGCAACTGCTCCAAGCAAACCAAGCATGAGCTCAACACGCCTCTCTGGAAAACCCAAATACAATGGAGGGGAGGGACAGCAAATTATAGCTTTAAAGGACAGGTGCGAGTTGAGAAAAAAAAAACAAGATCTACTTACCGTACCTGGGGCTTCTTCCAGCCCCTGGCAGCCTATCTGTCCCTCGCCACAGCTCCGGTGTCCCCAGATCCCCTCCGTTGCAGATGCCGACCTCGCCAGGAGATCACGCTCACATGGCTTGGCATTCACTCTCGCGTTTGCGCTCACGTGGTTTGGAGCATTCTGCGCAGGAGCAGAAGTACTGCGCCTGCGCAAAATGCTCCTGTCCTTTAAGAATTCACAAAGCAAATCTTCACAATCGCAATGCATAGGAAAAAAGTTAAAATCGCATGCGAAAATTTGCACATGCAGATTATATTTTATGAAAAAACATTTGCGAAAATCACTATAAAAAGTGGAAAGGCACTGTTAATCCACCCCCGCACACACCGAACTGTCCACTGAAGTTATAAAGAATGATTATTTTAACTAGCAAAACCACGTCTGCATCTGGCTTTAGTATTAGGAGAGAAGGGGGCTGGGAGGGAGTGGGGCGCAGACAAGCATTACACACGGGGCTCTGTGCAGCCGACAGCTGTATGTAAACAACAGGGGGCTTCTTCCTTCTCCTGTCTTCCTGTAGTAGTATAATCAATAATACAATACACAGGGTATAAATTATTTAGCAGAAGTTACTTTTTAAAGAGTAGAAAGCAAAAAGTGAAAACTGATTTTTGTTATGTTGTTTTGGCCCGCTGTAAACACATTCCGCCTACATGACAAGTGAAAGCAGGGCCGAATTTGTACTCTTTACCGCCGAAGGCCGCTGTCATCAGCTGCCCCCCTTCAGTATAGGTAGTGAGATGACCCCTCACACCCTTCCCTCCAGTATAAGTTGCCAGATGACCCCTCCCCCCTTCCCTCTAGTATAGGTAGCCTGATGACCCCCGCCCCAGTATAGATAGTCAGATGACCCCTCCCCTTTCCCTCCAGTATAGGTAGCCAGATGACCCCTCCCCCTTTCCCTTCAGTATAGGTAGCCAGATGACTTTTCCCACCTCCCCTTTCAGTATAGGTAGCCAGCTTGCCTTCACACCGCAACAGCCATCAGTGCCACTCATTTCTCCACTCATCTCCAGTACAGAAGCTTCCTCTTCCTTTCCGTCTCCAATGCTGCCCAAGTCCATAGCCGCCAGCCACAATGCACACGTGCGGAGAGAGCAGGATGGCTGCTGCCTGCTGCACAGGCGGTTAGCAGCAGAGTACTGCACTCAGACGCTTCCCTGATCTCCCTACATTGCAGCATTTGCAAGCTTGCAAATGTTGCATCAGTTTTGTCTGCTGCTTTGGTGCCCTTGCTCCTGTGGTGCCCTTGGCCATGGCCTAGGTGGCCTTGTGTGAAGAAACGCGGAAAAGCCGCCGCATGGACGCAGGATCAGGCGGCTGTTTCCGCGTCTGGCATAGCAGAATGCGGAGAAACCGCCGCGTCTGACGCGGCGGTTTGTACGCATAGGCCTGCTTCTCTCAGTGGGGCGGGACGCGGATTCCACATCCCATACAGCAACAACATTACAACACATGACTGGTGTGGCTGGGACTGATAGTCCACACTGGTTTAGGAGGACGCATGCGCGCGCGGAGAGGCAGGGCCTTTATGGCAGTCAGAGGAGGGTCAGCAACTTTCATTGGTCCAGCACTTAAGGGAGGTGCCAGAGAGCACTGGTGTATATATACTGGGTGCTGGTCATTCCTCTGGTGTCTGGCGTTGCGATCACTACGTGGTAGCACTCAGGCCTTGTCTGTATCTGTGTTCTAGCATAGTTTCCAAAGGTGTTGATGATCATGGACCTCACACCTTAGCGTTAGGAATATTGAACTGTATTATTTGTTATGACCTTCTGCCTGCCTGACTATCCTGCTGAACTCTGATTCTGTACCTTGCTATTTCTGATATCCTGTTGCCAAACTCTGCTCGTTTCTGGACTCTGTATTTGGCTCTCGATTCTGTACCCCGCTATTCTGATACTCCGTTGCCAAACCCTGCATGTTTATTGGATTCCGTATCTGTCTCCTGAATCTGTACCGTATCTGTCTGTGTGTTAACGACCTGGATTGCCCGACCTCGAGAACTGGCCTTACTGTTAGAGGCAGTTCCCAGACCTGTTAGTGACACCCTCTCTCTAGTGTCACTCACGTTCTGTCCTTCCCATCCTCAGCCTAGCTCATCCCCCCGGGAGAGTCTAGGCATACGGAAGGAACTTACTTCTGTGCAGTACTCCTTATTGCTTCTGTACCTTCTCCTAAGGTGCAATACTCAAAGTATTACTGTTACACCAAAACACTCTTATCCCTCAGGTGTCCAGAGGTTAGAATATATATATCTGATTATCGGTGATACTGCAGATCATCAATAATCGGGTATATTCTGCATTCTCGGTGATACTGCAGATCACCGGTAATCAGACCGTCTCTGTGTTACACCGATCGTTACAGAACGCCAGACCAAAATACAAATGGACGCACACTCTGACCGTCTAGGTGCACTTGCCACTTCGGTGGACACCATCAATCAAGTGCTGGGGAGTCACAAGACTATGATTGAAGCCTTGTCTGGCTCTTTACAAACCCTCCAGACAGCAGTAGATGAGGTGCGATCCCCTCCTAGTTCTGATATACGTTTACCCGTACCCGAGAAATTTTCTGGTCACAGATCTGACTTCCGAAATTTCAGAAGTAGAGTGTTATCTTATTTTGAGTTGAGACCCCGAACTTCTGGAACAATGGCCTAAAGGGTCACATTTATTAAGACATTGTTATCTGGCGATTCTCAGACGTGGGCGTACATTTTGCCCACCGGAGACTTAGCCCTCACGTCAGTGGATGTATTTTTTAAAGCTATGGCAGTAATTTACGACGACCCAGACCTTGCTGCGACTTCTGAGCGGAAGCTCAAGCTTTTGCGTCAAGGCAAGGCTCCGGTCGAGGATTACGCAGCGGAATTTAGAAGGTGGTCAGTTTCAGCCAGGTGGGGCACTTATGCCCTCTTAGATTGCTTTTTATCGGGACTGTCGGATGAGGTCTATAATCTCATGCTAAGTCTGCCTGAACCTAAGACAGACGATGAGGCCATTTCATCGGCCATTCGAGTCGACCGCAGGCTGCGCTATCAGAAACTACGACATAGGCAACAGGGAGCTCCTGGCCATCAAGTTAGCCTTTGAGGAATGGCGTCATTGGTTGGAAGGAGCAGAACATACGATCACAGTTTTTGCTGATCACAAAAATTTGGAATACATCGAGGGAGCTAAAAGATTAAGCCCCCGTCAGGCTCGATGGTCTTTGTTTTTCTCGAGGTTTAGATTTATAATTACGTACACTCCAGGCAGCAAGAACATTAAGGCAGATGCCCTGTCCAGATGTTTTGAGGCAGAGACAGCACAGCCCTCTACCCCAGAAACCATTGTTCCGCAGAAACTGATACTAGCAACAACTGAGACATGGAAAGACTGGACGGAGACCTTAGGGCCCTTTCAACAGGACACCCCGGAGGGGAAGCCTGAAGGGGTTATGTTTGTACCACTGCCATTCCGTCTTCAGATTCTACAAATATTCCATTCACACAAAAATGTGGGACACCCTGGGGCTTCCAGAACACAGGATCTGGTTGCCAGGTGCGCTTGGTGACCTTCTCTGGCAACAGATTGCAAGGAGTATGTTAGGGAGTGTGCAGTGTGTGCAAAAAGTAAGCCCTCCCGGCTGGCACCTGTGGGAACGTTGCAGCCCTTACCCACCCCGAGTGAGCCATGGACCCACCTGTCCATGGATTTTGTGGGTGAGCTTTCCAGGTCTGAGGGCATGTCGGTCATTTGGGTGGTAGTCGACCGCTTTAGTAAAATGGCCCATTTTGTGCCCTTAAAAGGACTCCCCTCGGCTCAGGAGTTGGCCGATTTATTCATCATCCATGTTTTCCGTTTGCATGGCATTCCGGAAAACATTGTGTCAGATCGGGGAGTCCAATTTGTTTCGAAATTCTGGAGGGCATTCTGTCACCAAATGGGCATGGAACTGTCATTTTTGTCGGGCTACCACCCACAGACCAATGGTCAGACTGAGAGGGTCAACCAATCGTTAGAACAATTTTTGAGGTGTTACGTTGCAGAGGCGCAAAACGATTGGGTCAGGTTTTTGCCCTTCGCAGAATTTGCGCACAATAATCTGAAAAGTTCTTCCACGAAATTCTGTCCATTTCAGATAGTTACTGGGAAGCTGCCCAAATTTTCCCCATTGCCAATCGCTTCCACTCCGTTTCCAGCTCTGGAGGCCTGGCAAAAGTCATTTAAGGACGTATGGGGGATCGTGGAGAATAATTTGGGAAAGGCGTTTCAAAGTCAGAAAGGTCAAGCTGACAAAAAACGTTCCTTAGCGTGGAGATTTCAACCAGGAGACTTAGTCTGGGTATCCACACGTCACTCAACCCTAAAACAGCCTTCAGCTAAGTTGGGGCCCAGGTTTGTGGGTCCATTTCCAGTAACTAGAAAGATCAAAAATGTTACTTATGCCATTGTATCTTCCTGCCAGTATGCGTGGCGTAAGATCCTTTCACGTGTCTCTGCTTAAGCCAGCAGTCCATGTGGGTCCCACTCCTCCTCCTCCTGTGATGATAGATGACCAACCTGAGTACGAGGTAGAGAAGATTTTAGACTCACGCATAGTTCAGAACTCAGTACAATATCTGGTTCATTGGAAAGGGTATGGTATTGAGGAGAGATCATGGGTACCTGAATGTCGCATGCATGCTGACAAACTGAAAAGTGAATTCCACGCTTTACATCCTGAGAAGCCTGGAAGGAGCTGTCCGGAGTCCACTCCTCAGGGGGGGGTACTGTGAAGAAACGCGGAAAAGCCGCCGCATGGACGCAGGATCAGGCGGCTGTTTCCGCGTCTGGCATAGCAGAACGCGGAGAAACCGCCGCGTCTGACGTGGCGGTTTGTACGCATAGGCCTGCTTCTCTCAGTGGGGCGGGATGCGGAGGAAACGCCGCACGCTCAGACAGCGTGGCGGCGGATTCCGCATCCCATACAGCAACAACATTACAACACATGACTGGTGTGGCTGGGACTGATAGTCCACACTGGTTTAGAAGGACGCGTGCGCGCGCGGAGAGGCAGGGACTTTATGGCAGTCAGAGGAGGGTCAGCTGACCAGGCCGGTCAGCTGACAATTGCAGCAACTTTCATTGGTCCAGCACTTAAGGGAGGTGCCGGAGAGCACTGGTGTATATATACTGGGTGCTGGTCATTCCTCTGGTGTCTGGCGTTGCGATCACTACGTGGTAGCACTCAGGCCTTGTCTGTATCTGTGTTCTAGCATAGTTTCCAAAGGTGTTGACGATCACGGACCTCACACCTTAGCGTTAGGAATATTGAACTGTATTATTTGTTATGACCTTCTGCCTGCCTGACTATTCTCCTGTACTCTGATCCTGTACCTTGCTATTTCTGATATCCTGTTGCCAAACTCTGCTCGTTTCTGGACTCTGTATTTGCCTCTCGATTCTGTACTCTGCTATTCTGATACTCCGTTGCCAAACCCTGCCTGTTTATTGGATTCCGTATCTGTCTCCTGAATCTGTACCGTATCTGTCTGTGTGTTAACGACCTGGATTGCCCGACCTCGAGAACTGGCCTTACTGTTAGAGGCAGTTCCCAGACCTGTCAGTGACACCCTCTCTCTGGTGTCACTCACGTTCTGTCCTTCCCATTCTCAGCCTAGCTCCTCCCCCCGGGAGAGTCTAGGCATACGGAAGGAACTTACTTCTGTGCAGTACTCCTTACTGCTTCTGTACCTTCTCCTAAGGTGCAATACTCAAAGTATTACTGTTACACCAAAACACTCTTATCCCTCAGGTGTCCAGAGGTTAGAATATATATATCTGATTATCGGTGATACTGCAGATCATCAATAATCGGGTATATTCTGCATTCTCGATGATACTGCAGATCACCGGTAATCAGACCCTCTCTGTGTTACACCGATCGTTACACCTTGGCTTAAATCCGGCCCTGAGTGACAGGTTTGTGTTACAGAAGCCAAACAGTCAGATATTATCGGCATCATTATAAAGGCAAAACGCATTGAAATGTAAAGCCTATGCAGAGAGGGAGGAAAAGTTTGATCACTTATAGTTTCTTTACATGATGGGAAACCACATTCACATCTGAGAGTTGTATAGTAACAGCAGACCTTATACACTGGTTGATTGCCACCAAATCGACCAACAGATAGATCCCTCTCTGATCGAATCTAATCAGAGAGGGATCTAATGGCTGCCCATACACTGCAAACAGACTGCAGATAAAATCGATTCACAACCTGTGGAAGTGCAGCTGCCACCTGCTCGTCGCCCCTGCTCTCCCGGCCAGCCGCAATATACATTACCTCCTGTCCACCGGCGCGATTCTCTCACTTCTTCCAGCGTACTCCATCTTCACTTCCTGTCCCGTCCTGTCACAAGTAGAAAGTTCAAACAATAAAAAGCCCTCTAGTGTTTGACCTTCGCTTTCTCGCAGGACGGAACAGGAAGTGAAGAGAAGATGCCGGAAGATGTAAGACCCGGGGACTCGCACCGGCCAGACAGGTGACGTATTGCTGCATTGATCGTTGCCGTATCAAACGTGGATAATGGCGCGCTCCCGGCACACCGGCGATTGAGCAAAATTTTCTGCCTGGGCAGATCGACAGAATCGATCAATTTCGTTTGCGTTATCAATTTCACAGCAGATTCAATCACAGTGATCAAATCTGCTGTCTATCAGCGGGAAATTGCGTTAGTGTATGGGCACCTTTAAAATTTTTTATTGTGATAACAACCACAAACACAACAACATACAAAGGATGTACAGTTGGGCCAGGTGCCGACTACAGATCGCAATCGCTCACCATTTTGTGCTAGTGGTTTGTATAACAATTTCAGAGATTTGATTTTTTTAAAGGGATTGCAATTTTTTGGTGGTTCAGGTAGTAAAAATGCTGTAAAATCGCTTTTAGGCCTGGGGGGGGGACCTTAACGTCGCACCGAGCGATCTTTTCCGCGCACTGCACATCCCGCGATGACTCATTTTTCCCGTGATATAGAGCTTTTCAAAAGCATGCTAGCACTTAGCACCACTTTGTGAATCAAGCCCACAGGGCGTGATTCATTAACCAGTGCTAACTCAGTTAGCAGGTGTTAAGGCTTTGCACGTGCAAACTAGAGTGCTAAGTAGTTTGCACAGGAGGCAAAGCTGTTGCTGTTCCCGTGCTATTTTAGCGTGCGTATGGCGTTACGCGGTGCGCGCGTACGGTGCTGCGCACTAAGCTCCGTTCGCGTGATAAGCCACGACTTTGCGTGCTAAATCTCCTTAGCATGTGAAGTCATTGCTTATGATGATGATTTTACACTCGAAGTGCTGCATGCAAAACTTTACGCGCGTAAACTCTTACGCTCATATTAGCATGTGAAGAGCCAGTTTGCACGTGCTAAGCAGCTTTTCACTGGCGGCTTTTAACTTAGCATGCTTTTGTGAATCAAGCCCTTAGAGGTGTTCATTGCCAGCATAGCACCAATGCAATGCTAATAAGATGAGTGGGCCCCTCTGGTCCACCGGCCCTGGTGCAGTCGCAGCCTCTGCATTCCCATTGCTAAGCCACTGTCTATGCTATAAATACAGTATATCACTTCTTATAGTGACCCTAAAGTAGAAAAGAAAATGTGCCCGTTTACTTACCTGGGGCTTCTTACAGCCCCCTGAAGTCCTCCTGCTCCCTCGCCACCCTCAGCCGTTCCTTCGCTGCCCCCCTCCGTAATCCTGCTTAATGATGAGTCGGCGGGCCACTGTGCTAGCTGTGCGCGTCCTCTATTGTGCTTCTGCGGCTGGGAGCATTCTGTTCATTTGTGGTTTTAATTTTTGCTTACTGTGCAAGCGCAGAGCGCTCCCAGTGACGTGAGCACAATGAGGACGCACACAGCGTGGGGCTGTGCATCCAGCCTTGGAGCTGGATACCGCAGGATGGATTGAGTGCGGAAGGACAGTGACGATCAGGAAGACAAGAAGACCAGAATTAACTTTAGGTTCCCTTTAGGGCTTGTTCACACCTAGGGTTTTGCGTTTTTTTTGAGCGCCATAGATTTTGAAATGTGCAATGATTCCATTATGGGACAGTTCATATCAGCGAGTTTCTTCCGCTTTCCGCTCAGCAAAACATTGCATGTACCATTTTTGGGGCCATTTTGTTACAATAGAAGGTATAGGAAAAACACAAAACTCTCACAAATCGCTTTATCCGGCGATTATCCAGCAATTGCATTCGCGCTTTTATGAATAAATGCATTGTATTAATTTGTTTCAGGGTGAAAAAGTTCACTTCCTGTCAGGAAGTGAAAAAACGCAATCGCTCTGCAAAAGAGCTTACAAAAGCGGTTTGTACAAAATCATAGTGCGCAGTGGACCGCCAGGAGGGGGAAAAAAACGCACACAAAAAAAAATCAAAAATCGAACAAAGCCTTAAGCGCAGTGTTCCCCAACCCTGTCCTCAAGGCCCACCAACAGTGAATGTTTTGTGGAAATTCACAGAGGTAGTTAATCAGTTTTGTTGAGACACTGATTACCTAACCTGTGCATGTTTGTGGTTTTCTGCAAAACATGTACTGTTGGTGGGCCTTGAGGACAGGGTTGGGGAACTATGGCTTAAGGGATCCCACAAAGTTAGATATTTAAAAAATGTCCTCTATTTCAATCTCCAGTTCAAGCTTCTCGTCCTAAGAAATATGGTGTTGAGAGAATGGACGTCCTATCCATCAGTCTCGCGTTCTGCTGCCCTTTCCCTGAAAGGATCAATACAACATTTGCATATTTCTCTATCAATATTTAATGGGATGCAGCCTGATGCTTTTGATGAGCCTCGAGTCCTCCTGTGTTGTTCCTCTCGCCTGACAGAGGCTGGCGGCACGGTGGGAGCTCAGGTGCAGGTGGGGGGTCACAATATAAGGATTGTCCCGGTCACAGGGTCTGCCTGCCTGAAGACAGCTCGGGAGAGCTCGGGGAGCCCAGTGATGAATTTTAACGATTCGGGAAGACAAATGAGACCTGGCTTTAGTGCAATTAGTGGGCTGTGGGAGACGTGTTGGGTGTAAATGAGGGATATGATCTGCTGTTGACTCCCAGTGTGGCTGGAAAGGCCCCGTTGTAGAGATCATAATGAGGAATTTGGATGACACCGCAGACAGGTTGACAGAACAATTAGTGGGGCAAGTGCAGTTGATTCAACATTCAACATCTTATCAATAACGCATTGTGATGGGACAGCACGACCCCGCTGATTATCTGCGCCTCTCCGCATACTAAGGATGGAAGGGGACTTTAACCCTTGCAAGGAGCACAGTAACATTACAAAGGCATCAAAATGAAGCCTAACCCCCTCAAAAGTCACACGTCACATAAATAAGTGGGCACAGGTTAGCATTGGCAAATCACTATCATTAGATAATTAGTTTTAAATAAAAAAAAAAAAATCAAATCACAATTCGGTAAAAAAGGTTTTTTTTTGGCCTGTAAAAAAACAAAAAAACACTGATGCAAAATCTTGTGACCTGATGTCAGGGATGGATTTAGATGTGACCTAGCTCCTTCTAGAGATGAGCGTAATGACCTAATTACGATTTCGCGAAATTTCGCGTAATTAGTGTAATTACGATTATGGCCGTAAGTACATAATCGTAATGAAGAAGGATTTCGCGAAATTTCGCGTAAGCGTAATTTTCGCGTAATTTTCGCATTACAGTGGGTTCATGCCGTAATTTCGCATTAAACGCTACCGTAATTTCGCGTTAAACCGTAACGCTCCGTATAATATAAAAAAGCCGCCGACTTTAAGGGTTAATAGCAAAGTCCCCTTAAATGCTAAGAGCCTCAAATTTGGAGAATATATTAAGGAGATCAGGAGGAATAAGAGGAAATTTTTTTTTTTCAAAAAGACCTTATAGTTTTTGAGAAAATCGATGTTAAAGTTTCAAAGTAAAAATGTATACATTTAAAAACCCGCCGACTTTAACGGTTAATAGCAAAGCCTGCTTAAAGTTTAGGAACACCAAATTCCTAGGGTATATTAAGGGGATCAGTGGGAATAAGAGGAAAAAATTTTTTTTCAAAAAGACCTTATAGTTTTTGAGAAAATCGATTTTTAAGTTTCAAGGGCGAAAATGTCTTTTAAATTCGGAAAATGTCAGTTTTTTTTGCACAGGTAACAATAGTGTATTATTTTCATAGATTCCCCCAAGTGGGAAGAGTTTTACTTACTTCGTTCTGAGTGTGGGAAATATAAAAAAAAAACGACGTGGGGTCCCCCCTCCCAGACCTCTTTAACCCCTTGTCCCCCATGCAGGCTGGGATAGCCAGAATGTGGAGCACCGGCCGCGTGGGGCTCCGCACCCTGACTATACCAGCCCGCATGGTCCATGGATTGGGGGGTCTCGGAAGGGGAGGGGCAGCCAAGCTTTCCCCTCCCCCTCCGAGCCCTTGTCCAATCCAAGGACAAGGGGCTCTTCTCCACCTCCGATGGGCGGTGGAGGTGGAGGCCGCGATTTCCTGGGGGGGAGGTTCATGGTGGAATCTGGGAGTCCCCTTTAAAAAGGGGTCCCCCAGATGCCCACCCCCCCTCCCAGGAGAAATGAGTATAGAGGTACTTGTACCCCTTACCCATTTCCTTTAAGAGTTAAAAGTAAATAAACACACAGACACTTAGAAAAAGTATTTTAATTGAACAAAAAACATAACCACGAAAAAAGTCCTTTAATATTCTTAATTAACCATTAATACTTTCCTGTCCCTTTAAAAGCCAGTTCCCACGCAATATCCTCGGAAATATACTAAACAGTTACAATATAACAAAGTTATTACAATGTAACAACTTTGTTACATTGTAACTACGCCGCACCCGACGCTACTCGCCGCTCAGCCGCCGCACCCGCACGCACCCGACAGAGCTCTGAGCTATATAGCTCAGAGCTCCCTAAGCATCTTTGTATTTGGGCTCCAAGGAGCCCCATTGGTCCTTAGCAGACCAATGGGGTTCCTTTAAATCAGAAGGAACCCCATTGGTCTGCTAAGGACCAATGGGGCTCCTTGGAGCCCAAATACAAAGATGCTTACAGAGCTCTGAGCTATATAGCTCAGAGCTCTGTCGGGTGCGTGCGGGACGCTAAGTCCCCGCCGGCTCCCGCTGTCCACTCCGCCCACATCTGTCACCCACATGTCACCCACATGTGGGTGACATGTGGGTGACATGTGGGAGAGGCGGGGAAGGCAGCGGGAGCCGGCGGGGACTTAGCGTCCCGCACGCACCCGACAGAGCTCTGAGCTATATAGCTCAGAGCTCTGTAAGCATCTTTGTATTTGGGCTCCAAGGAGCCCCATTGGTCCTTAGCAGACCAATGGGGTTCCTTCTGATTTAAAGGAACCCCATTGGTCTGCTAAGGACCAATGGGGCTCCTTGGAGCCCAAATACAAAGATGCTTAGGGAGCTCTGAGCTATATAGCTCAGAGCTCTGTCGGGTGCGTGCGGGTGCGGCGGCTGAGCGGCGAGTAGCGTCGGGTGCGGCGTAGTTACAATGTAACAAAGTTGTTACATTGTAATAACTTTGTTATATTGTAACTGTTTAGTATATTTCCGAGGATATTGCGTGGGAACTGGCTTTTAAAGGGACAGGTAAGTATTAATGGTTAATTAAGAATATTAAAGGACTTTTTTCGTGGTTATGTTTTTTGTTCAATTAAAATACTTTTTCTAAGTGTCTGTGTGTTTATTTACTTTTAACTCTTAAAGGAAATGGGTAAGGGGTACAAGTACCTCTATACTCATTTCTCCTGGGAGGGGGGGTGGGCATCTGGGGGACCCCTTTTTAAAGGGGACTCCCAGATTCCACCATGAACCTCCCCCCCAGGAAATCGCGGCCTCCACCTCCACCGCCCATCGGAGGTGGAGAAGAGCCCCTTGTCCTTGGATTGGACAAGGGCTCGGAGGGGGAGGGGAAAGCTTGGCTGCCCCTCCCCTTCCGAGACCCCCCCAATCCATAGACCATGCGGGCTGGTATAGTCAGGGTGCGGAGCCCCACGCGGCCGGTGCTCCGCATTCTGGCTATCCCAGCCTGCATGGGGGACAAGGGGTTAAAGAGGTCTGGGAGGGGGGACCCCACGTCGTTTTTTTTTTATATTTCCCACACTCAGAACGAAGTAAGTAAAACTCTTCCCACTTGGGGGAATCTATGAAAATAATACA
This sequence comes from Hyperolius riggenbachi, assembly GCF_040937935.1. Classification (NCBI taxonomy): domain Eukaryota; kingdom Metazoa; phylum Chordata; class Amphibia; order Anura; family Hyperoliidae; genus Hyperolius; species Hyperolius riggenbachi. Next base: position 242,454,421 of record NC_090654.1, read on the forward strand.
CTATTGTTACCTGTGCAAAAAAAAACTGACATTTTCCGAATTTAAAAGACATTTTCGCCCTTGAAACTTAAAAATCGATTTTCTCAAAAACTATAAGGTCTTTTTGAAAAAATTTTTTTTCCTCTTATTCCCACTGATCCCCTTAATGTACCCTGGGAATTTGGTGTTCCTAAACTTTAAGCAGGCTTTGCTATTAACCGTTAAAGTCGGCGGGTTTTTAAATGTTTACATTTTTCCTTTGAAACTTTAACATCGATTTTCTCAAAAACTATAAGGTCTTTTTGAAAAAAAAAATTTTCCTCTTATTCCTCCCGATCTCCTTAATATATTCTCCAAATTTGAGGCTCTTAGCATTTAAGGGGGCTTTGCTATTAACCCTTAAAGTCGTCGGCTTTTTTAGATTATACGGAGCGTTACGGTTTAACGCGAAATTACGGTAGCGTTTAATGCGAAATTACGGCATGAACGAAACGCGAAATTTCGCATTGAAAATTACGCTTACGGTATTTTCAATTACGATTTTAATGGCAATTACGCTACCGCAATTTCGCATCGTAATCGCGAATTTCGCATGCGTAATTATAGTAATGCGAAATTTCGAAAATTTCAGCTCAACTCTAGCTCCTTCCTATCTAAATCAACTTATTTCCAGATACCATCCTACACGCAATCTCCGCTCTTATAACAATATCCTTCTGTCTCCCTCTCTGGTCACTTCTTCTCATTCCCGCTTCTCAATACTCTCCCCTCCTCTGGAACACTCTCCCTCAACACATCCGCCGCTCACCCACTTACTCTTTTTAGGTGCAATCTGAAAACTCACCTCTTCAGGCAAGCATACTCTCCTACCTAGGACACTTTGCCCACTGACCACCATCTCTACCACCCCATACACAGTTTCCCTTTACCTACTGTCCTATACCTTAAGGCTGCTTTCACAGTGGGACGTTACAGTCGCACGTTAGAGCAGCCTGTAATGCAGCCCACCGCACAGCAATGAAAAATCAATGGGCTGTTCACAGTGCCCACGTTGCGTTACAGTGTAACGCTGCACGATCAATGAAAGTGCAGCATGCTGTGCGTTATACGCAGTTTTAGCCGCGTTAGACTGTTTGTACATGCTCAGTAATGTTGTTTTATTGTTTTTTTGTGTGCGGTAGAGGAGGAGGGGAGAGTCCGCTATTTTGCCTAGCCACATGGCTAATTAATATTCACTGCACTGCACTGCAATGCCGGTTCTCTTCCTGCTAGCAATGATTCATATGAATCATTCTCTGCCTGCTAGCAATGATTCATATGAATCATTCTCGATTCTCTGCCTGCTAGCAATGATTCATATGAATCATTCTCGGTTCTCTGCCTGCTAGCAATGATTCATATGAATCATTCTCTGCCTGCTAGCAATGATTTATATGAATCATTCTCTGCCTGCTAGCAATGATTCATATGAATCATTTTTCTGTTCTCTGCCTGCTAGCAATGATTCATATGAATCATTTCCGGTTCTATCGATCGAAAACGGCGCACCAAGAGCTGCATAACGTGGCTCTATGTAGCGTCCACCTTTAGCACCACCATGCGTTGCGTTAGGGAAACGTTTATGCGACCTTAACGTCCCCTGCAACGCAACGTCCCACTGTGTAAGAGCCCTGAACCTTTAGACTGTAAGGCCTTATAGTCAGGACTGTCCTCCTCCCCTTTTGTCTCACAATGCTGTGTTAATGGGTGTATATAACTCCCACCCCTGTGTAAAATATGTATTTTGTTCACTGCAATAGCTGTTATCCACTCTTGTCTTGTATTAACTGTTGTATTGTCATACCCTGTATGCTGTTTTTCAGCACCACAGAAGATGCTGGTGCTATATAAATCAATAATGATAATAATACATTTATAATAATAATGGCGGGGCCCTATCCAAGTCTACCAATTTAAAGCACACCTGAAGTGAGAAATATGGAAGCTGTCATTTTTCATTCCTTTTAGGCCCCTTTCACACAAAGCCACTTCTTTATGTTGTGCTAGCCTTTCTGCCTGCAGGGTAAAGCAACAGCAATGAAAGTCTATGGGGACTAGTACACTAATTGTGTTGCTTTGGGACGGAAGTGTCTGATCCGCCGACCGATCACCCACCGGCGCCGCAAAGTCAACAGGCCGTTACCGTCGGACCACCATGTCGACTGAATGCATGTAAGTCAATTGGCGACGTAGAAACTTAAAATCCCCTGGCGGTGTGGCGCGCATGCACGGAATGATGCAAATAAGACGGAGAAGCCAGGAATCCCAGTGATGTACTTTCTGTCCAGCAGGGAGTATGTCAATGGGCGAGGGGTGGGAATGGGCGTGCATGTGGTGTGCAAGGGGCATGCGTGGGGGGCGGCGCTATGCAAATGACCCTGTAGGCACACTCTGCCGCAGGGTCATATGAATCTATTTTTTGGCATTGGGGTGCAATGCAAGGGGGTGGCGCAGACCCATGAAACCCAGGGACTCTGAGGAAGTGGGTGCAGACTTACAAAACGCGTTGCCTGTGCTTATAAAAATTCATATTTATATGAACTTGTCATTATTGAGGTAAGGTACCTCTTTTTTATTTTTAGTTGTTTTTAGTCTAGTTTTATTTACTATTGGGCTCCTCTTTATGTTTATTATATGGGGCTTGAAATTGGACCAGAGTAATTTACTGACAATTTTTATTGGCTCGAGTTCAAGCTGCATATAATTTACATGAAATTTGACTGATAACAGCAATGATTTGCATCTCATTAGTCTTCCCTACTTATGTCATTGTAGTAGAAAGACCCTCCTATGTAACTTTTCTCAGCAGGAAAACACTGCAAGCAATCCTGTGATGTGCAGTGTATATAAGGACAAGGTGAGCATCTCAACTGATAATACCTAAAAACTTCCTAATGTAAAGCGTCAACCTGTAGAAGCTCATTTTTAACTTTGCAACAAAAGTGCATTTTCACTGTATGGCTGCTTTAAAATCCCAGGAATAAAAGCTATAGAGTCTAGCAGGGTAATCTATTTAAATGCCGCGATGCTTGTTTTATCCGGCCTCCCCATTTTCTCATCCCCCCCCCCCCCCCCCCCCCCGAGACACCTCCGCGTTTGAGAAAATATAAAATTACAGCTAAAAAAGCCTTTTATTGCCTTAAAGTGGTATTAAATTCCCCTTTCCTGGGGTTATCATGTAATCTACAGAAACAGCCGAGGCACCCATTTGCTGAAGCCTTGCAGGTAATTGGATGAAATGCAAAAATAAATATATAAATGACGCCTGTTTTAACAAGTTTATACAGCAGAAAAAGTTTTGTTTTTGTAAATTGTCAGTTCATCAGCGAGAGAGAGAGAGAAAGAGAGAGAGAGAGAGAGATGAGAGAGAAGAGAGAGAGAGAGAGAGAGAGAGAGAGAGAGAGAGAGAGAGAGAGAGAGGAGAGAGAGAGAGAGAGAGAGAGAGAGGAGAGAGAGAGGGAGAGAGAGGAGAGAGAGAGAGAGAGAGAGGGGGGAGAGGAGAGAGAGAGGGAGAGAGAGGAGAGAGAGAGAGAGAGAGAGAGAGAGAGAGAGAGAGAGAGAGAGAGAGAGAGAGAGAGAGAGAGAGAGAGGAGAGAGAGGGAGAGAGAGAAAGCAGCCAGAGACAATGGCAGCACTGAACATGAGCTCCTGAAACTTTACCAATTTTACCCTTGTAATGGGCAACTGAATGGACACAAAGGACACAACCAAGACACAGCCAAGACCAAGACATAACATGGAAACCAGAGGAGCCTATGGAAGTCTAAAGAATATAAAGACTAAAGATGAAAACGCAAATGCTCTGAATGGAGAAGATAACCACCTATAAAGGATAAACAAGCTGTGTCACTCAGAGGAAAAGCAACAAGCAGCAGCAGCCAGCTCCAGCCAACCAACAGATCCTAACACCAGCAGAGAGTAACCCCAGAACTGACCAAACCTGCGAG